>NC_141538.1:27980000-28302500 GCF_021556685.1 Rattus norvegicus | reverse complement strand
ATAACATCCCCATGTGAGCAAGACCTTTAGCCAATTCTCTGTGTCTTGGAGCCTGTGAACGAGTTTCGAGGCTCCTCCCCCTAGAGGGACCCTGGCTTCTGAGCGCCCAGCCTACCACATCACTCCGCGGTGATTTAAACCTCCCCTAGGCAAGGCGCCAACTTAGCACGACCCGCTCAGCTCCTGGCTGGCCCCTTTTTTCTCTTGCCTGCCCACTCAGGGGTTGGGGGGAGGGGATGCTGAAGAGTTTGGCACGTTAAGAACCCCGCGCGAGAGGGGCAGAAGTCCTCGCCAGAAGCTGAGGATGCGCGGTTAGTGGGTCCCTTCCATCACGGGAGACTAGACACCGTTTGATGTGTTATGACATGAACCCTCAATTAGATCGCTGAGTCGAAACACTCCAATGAGGGGCCCAATGCTAAGCAAGCCCCGGAAGGTCCAACCCGAGGTCACCGCCGGTGACACATCAAATCAAAATCAGTGAGAGGGAAAGTGAGGTTTTCCCTTTATCAAGCTGGGGCTGTAGCCAGCAATTCAGCCCCTCCTCCGCACGCCCCTCCAGTCTCTCTCTCCACCCCCCCCCACCTCCGAGCTCCTTTACACCCGTGAGGCTTGAGTCTAGCATCGCAGTCTTCCAAGTATCTTAGCTGCCTTCTCACAGTTTTCTTCGAACTTGGAGAGCGAGGAAGAGACAGAGCCCGTGAAGTTGCGTCCGTTGCTTTTGCCATCTCCTCTGATAAGGGAACTCTGGCATTCCTGTCCCCAACTCATTCTTAAGTTGAATTCACAGTCTTCCTGGCTTTACCACCCTGAGTAGGGAACAGCGTTCTTCCCCTTTCCCAAACCTCACCTGGTGCTCTTGCTCAAAGAACTCCTGGGTTTTCCAGCATGGTGCCTGGACTCTTTCAGCATGGGTGTGTGTGTGTGTGTGTGTGTGTGTGTGTGTGTGTGTGTGTGTGTGTGTGTGCTGCGGGACAAACAAGGGTTGATGGGTGCTCGAGTCTATGCAAGGTCCAGGGGACCCTAGAGACAGACAGCTTCTCATGCTCTCTGAAATTCCAAAGTCTCCTATAGATACTTAAGGATAGCCCACACTGTCCCTTAGCCCTGCGCCTAGGAATTCTCGGGGAGTAGTGAACCAATACGGGTGTCTGCCTGGGGTAAAATGAGAGAGCTCGCTACTTCCAGTGGAAAGAAAAACGTACCCAATTGCCTGATAGCCTAGGCCTCTAGGATTTCTTGCCAAAAAGCAGTATTCTCTGATCTTCAGTCACCTCTCCTTTGGCGACGGTATTAGAGGTTCTAGGAGGTTAACAGAGAAGTTGCTGGGAGAGAAACTGCATTGCAGCGCGATAGGAAGAAGTTGACGCTGCTTTTGAGTACCCAGGTCCAAGACCTAGTAGCAGCAATACGAAGAAGTCTTTGTCAAGGTGACTTTATTATTCCTAAAATCGTCATAAAATACGGCGGCGTTAATTTGCCGTCGGGACCTTTCAGCAGCTCATAACCCAGCTGACCTCGGATTGTAGCTGAGTACCTGGCTGGGCCAGAACCTTGGCTGCGAGGAAAACAGCTTGGAGGGAAGGCTGGAGGCTAGAGATTGAATAGGGCTTGGGCCAGGTGGGGGAGGGGGACATTAGCCTACGCTGGGAAGAGTGGAGAATGTGCGAACAGTCTCGGTAGTTAGATGTAGATGAGCAGTTCCTTCTGCCCAGTCCCGAGGACTCTAGAGTTTCTGGGTACTTTTTATTGAACCCAAACCCTTGGGTCTAGGAATAGAGTGGAAGCTAAGTCTGGAAGTCTGGGAAGCGCCTCTTACTTTCTCTATACCTTCCTCTCTTGTCTACCATCCTTCCTTCTTTCTCTCCTTTCGTGCTTTTTGCTGAGTTACTTCTCTTCTTTAGGAGCCCGTGGAACTTTCCCGAATATCTGAAGATTTCCCTAAGGCACTGCCCCTGCTGCGGATCAGCCAGAATAGCAAGAGGGAGAAGCTCAGAATCCTATAGACACGAGTGCATCCTGTCTGTCACAGGGAGTGAGGGTTGGGTCCCCGAGATGCTCATAGAAAGAAGGGCTGTCTGGCTGAGAAAGGTGGATGGGTACCCTCCTGTCGTACTGCAAGCCCCGACAACTCCACACTTTTAGCAGTCCCAATTTCAGCCCACCCTGTGGACCGTGGCTTGAAAACTATCAGGTGTGGGCGGAGGAAAAATAAAAACGGTGCCTCAAGGCACTGGGTGCCCACCTTGCTGATGCTCCCCCACACCCTACGCAGGACTCCCGGGAGAACGCACAAGGCTGCTGGATCTAGGCACTGCCTGACACCGATCCTACACTCACTGCCTTGACCGATTAACTACCTTGTGCCGGCTTTTCCTTGAGAAAGACAGGAGGCTCTCTAAAGCTCTCACAGATGCTCTAGGGCCCGCGACCCTCACAAGCTTTGGAGCCAGGGTCTCTCAGTCCTTTCTCTGACCCTTCTCCGTCTGCTTTCCTGTGCTCACCCCTTCTCTCCTCTGCTAGCGACCAGACCAGTGACCTCTGCGATGCTTTCGGCCAAAAAGAGAACAGGGAGGAAAAAGAGAGAAGAAAAGTAAGAAAGCAGGGAAGGCTTGAGGAATGGAGCAAAAGCTGCAGCTGCACTCAGAATTTGGGGCTTGGGAAAAGAAAAAAAAGGGGAGGTGCCCAGAATGCGAAGGGAATTCGCGAAAGCTGCCTCCTGCCAGAGCCCGGGCAACGGAGCTCCAACCGGAGAGGAGTCGGGCGCTTTCTTTGCCACTTACCCAGTCCTCTGTCTACAAAGCTAGTGATCGTATTAGCTGACTTGGAAGACTGGAAAAAGCTGGCATTGATGCCCAGCTTCTCGGCAATGGAGTAAGTCCTGTAGATTGACAGCATGTACTCGTGAGGCACCACGCGCGGCCCCCTGCCCGGCGGCTCCTGCCCCAGAGATTGTCCCGGCAGTCGCCGCCTGAGCTCATTCGGCCGCGGCCGGTGCTCCTTGGGCGTCCGGCCCTCGGCACTCTCTTGGGGAGTCCGCTGCATCTTCCCTCCCTTGCGGTTCTCCACGTCCTTGGTGGAGTCCAATTCGGTGGAGGAGGACGAGGAGATGGAAGCCTGCTGGAAACCCGGCAAATCCCAGAGGAAGCTGATGAGGAAGATCGCCCAGAGAAGGACCCTAGGAGTGTCCATGGCGAGAGAGTGGCTGAGTTTCTCCGAGAGGCGGCGGCGACAGCGGTGGCTGCGCCGGGCGCGAAAGGCACGGAGCAGCTGGACAGCGGCGGGGGCCGCGTTCCTCCTGCAGACTCCGAGTGCGGGGAGCCGGGTAGCAGCTACACAAATCCAGGCCCTGCCACGCCCCCTCCCGCCCCTCGCCGGGAGGTGGGGAGAGGAGGGGAGAGCAGCGCTGCGGGGATGGGGAGGGCGGCGGGTAGTGCGGGCAGGAGGTGTGGAGTTGGGGGGCGGCAGTGGGCTGGGGTGGTGGCGAGACGCAGCGCCCCCGCGGGAAGCATGCGAGGTGAGAGCTGGGAGCGCCCCGCCGGTCCGGAGCGCGAGCCGGGCGAGCGGGAACCGAGCGTTGTTGTCCCAGAGCTGGGGAGCCAGAGCCCTCAGGCAGCACAGGGGCCGGCTGGCAAGGGCAGGGACGCCAACCCTCCGCCGCCTGATCCTTAGACGGTCAGTCCCCGCCAGCTGCCCGCATTTTCCTAGGAGTCTGGTCGGGCTATCCAGGGACTTGGGAGCGACAGCGGCAGCCGCTGGCTCCCTCAGAGTGGTTGCTGCTGCCGCAGGCTGCGCCCTGGTTCTGGCAATGGTTCCCTCTGTTCGCCTTCCTACCCTCCCAGAGGGAGGTTAGCACCCCCCTCCCTCCAGTAAAGTTCATCCCTGAGCCCGAGAAGCCAGGCACAGGGGCCAGTCCTTCACAGCCCCATTCTCTCCATAGGTTGCTGCTTTCCACAAAGACCCGCGTCTATTCCCGACCTTCGAGGTCAGGCAAAGGCCACCAGTCTTCAGAGTTTGGACCGGTGCTCAGAGCTGCGGCTCTCCCCTGCAGGCCCCAGGCTCTCCTCTCGCAGACTTCAGTCTCTGGCGCTTGCTCCAGATGCTTCATTTCTTGTTCTTGGGATACCACACTTCTCTGCCCCCATAGGGGTCTTGACTCCCTCTTCTGCACCCGTACTTCCCTTTTCCTCTTTGCTATTGTCTTCAGGACTTCCTCCTTCCTCCAAGTTCCTTCCCATTCCAATTTGATACCTCACCCCTGCCTCTGCCGCTTAAGTCTGCTTTTCTTTCTAGGTTGTGGCCTCCCAACTCTCTGATCCGCACCCTTTCTTTCCCCCTTCCACCAGACCCCTCCCTGCGCAACTCTACCCCAATCTGTTTCTCTTCAGCTCAGCCTAGCCCCATCACGAGTTTCCTTTATCTGTCCCCAGATTCCCAGTGTCTTCCCCGCCCACCGCCCCGCGGGTTCTCGGAGCCTGGAAGTTGCTAGATTTGGCGGTGAAGAGTTGCTTTTCTCCCACAGCGCTGCAGACAGAAGTTGTCTAGAGTCTTGACGGGGTACTCAAGCAACAACTGTAAACGTGCTCCTGTAATTCCACCTTCGTGGGTTTAAAACAGGGGGAGGGGGAGACAAAAGGGTCAGAAATAACCGGGTTTCCCAAGGCCACTCAACCAAGAGGTATAGAGCCACGGATAGACCCAGGCAGGAGTGGCTCCGCCATTCCGCTCCTGTCCTGGTTTGATCAGAGTTGGCTGTGTCTCAGCGGTTTCTCTGAGCCCTGCCCCCTTTTGTGTTCTTTGGGACCCTGCAGGCTCTAGGAGAGGCAGTTTGATCCCCTTTCCCCCTCCCTTTACTCTGACTTCCTTAAGGTCTGAGGAACGACTTTCACCCAGGACACCTGTTGTGTCAGGCCTGGCTCTGTGGCCTTTGCAAACAGTTTCACTGAATTTCCATAACAAGCCTGAGAGGAGGGCTGCATTATCTCTACTTTACAGACAGAAACTGAGGCCCATATCACGCTGCTGTAGTGGCTGTTTTGCTCTTGATCACCAGGGTTTCTGATTCTACCCCAAGCTATTTTATGTCCCTTAGATATACTTAGGTTCATGATTGCCAACCCATGGACTGTCTTGGACTCCAGCTTCTTCCTCTTTCTGGGATTTAGATGATTAGCATTCACCAGCTCAAGGATGAGAAAGGAGAGGAACAGAAGTTTTAAATAATACTTAGCAGATATTTAGCCCACTAGACAAAAAGATCTCCCTGTTCATTCTCCTTCGTCATTCTTACATTACTCTTATCCAGAGATGACACCCTCATCTCTTAATGTCTACTACCCAACCAATTGCCTTCAAAATATCTACCTCCCCACTTCCCGTCACTGCAGTGACATCCAGGAGGGTCATCATCCTGTGGCTTGTCTCTATCCTGTCCCTCTGGGAAATGAACATTTATATTTCCTGCTGTCAGTCTCTACGCTTCCAGCTGCGCAGCTCTGTTAAGGATGACTCCCTGGTCTGAATCCTTCTTTCCCAGTACCATGTTTCCTGCTGGCCTTCATCTCTGTTCACTTTGCCCACAGCAGTTATCTGTTGTGAGTTACCAGTAAATAGGAAACAAGGAAGAGGTCCCATTGCCTATGGCATACAACCCTTCAACAGACTAGATAGTAGATAGGCAGAAGACAGGGACCAAAAAGACGTGAGCTGCTGTCTTCAGGATCACCCCAGGGCAGGTGTTGCTGTCTTTGTTACCAGCCTCAGATCTGTGTGAAGAAAGTTCTGTTTGCCAAAAAGGGTCCAGTGTTTACAGGTGAGGAAACAGACTGACAAACCAACACAGGGCTGGAGGTCACAAGCAAGTCAGAAATATAACCAGAATCCAAGCCATTAGACTCGTAACCCAACATTTCCTACAGTTTAAACTACCCTTCTAAAGTGTGTTTTAAACAGTAATTCAATAAGGCCATTACTCCAAATCTCTCCTCCCCCACCTCCTCTCTCTCACCTCTCCCCTCTTTCTCTCTCTCTGTATACACACACACACACACACACACACACACAAACACACACACACACACACACACACAGAGAGAGAGAGAGAGAGAGAGAGAGAGAGAGAGAGAGAGAGAGAGAGAATGCACTCATGCACACATGTGCCTATTATGATAGTAGAGACATAAGGAACAACTGTCACTAGATTTGCTTTTTTTCCACACTATATACTGAGTCTCTGAAACACTGCTGGGGAATTTTGAGTTCCCAGACTGTACTTAGACTCTCTAATCATTTCTTTGGCAGTTTCTTCTGGGAGGAACATTTTGAAGCAGTGAGAGATTCTTGATGTGAACTGAGAAAACTCTGGTCCCTGGTTGGCCCTCATAGCTTTTATACCAGGATCAAACACTCACACATCTACAGACATCTGTGGTATCTCCTGCCCCCTTGTGGACACATGGAAAATTGCTACTGGAAGGCAAGACTGCCGGAACAAGGACTGCTAACTCCAATTAATTTCTTTAAAGAAATTATTTAAATGATTTAGAAGATGACCCTTAAAGCGTATGTAGAATATGACACCAAACATTCATAAGTTATAGATACTCTACACAGAAATTTAAGACCAATACCAGATGAAATTGCCACATTTATTACTGTCTTAAATTTTTGCTCTTAACAGTTTTTAAAGGATTATTTCATATTGGATCAGGGAGAACATTTTCTCTCAAGTAAACAAGAGAGATTTTTCCCAGTGAGGGTGAGGGGAGGTGATAAAAGGCTCTAACCTCAGCACTTATGGAGGCAAAGGCAGGAGATCTCTGAGAATTTGAGGCCGGCCTCCATTATGTAACAAGTTGCAGGATGTAGAGAACTATATGGTAAGACTCTGGTTCAAAACAGAAACAAAACACCCTTCCTTTTAATCAGCTAATATTTGAAGTATTATTGGAAAAGCAACCTCTTTAAGGAGTGTTTGACCCACGAGACTCTGTAGGAAGAAACCCATGTCCTAAGAGGCCCTGAAAATACAGCCCTGGAAGTGGTCAGGAGGAATGTGCCTCTAAACAGAATCTTTTCTTTAGGGCAGGGTTCTTATGAGGACAGGATAAAGAAATATAAACGTTATCTGGTAGGCTCTGAGTTTGTGCTTTACCGTCAGACACTTCTAAATAAATCGTTGAGCCGACAGTCTGGTAAGATTAGATATCCCGTGAGTGGTCTTAAAGAAATGAGATTTAACATGGGCAAGGTTTATTTTATTTTATTTTTGTACTTATTCACTTTATATCCCACTCATTGCTCCCCTCTTGGTCATACCCTTCCACAATCCTTCCCCTATCTCCTCTTCTCTTTTTCTCTGAGTGGGCGGGTCCCCCTGGGTATCCGCCAACCCTGGCACTTCTAGTCTCTGCGGGGCTAGGTACTTCCTTTCCACTGAGGCCAGACGAGGCGGCCCAGCTAATAGGACATGTTTAACATGGGTAAGTTTTGATGAAAAAACAAAGCTCCTTACACAAATGACTGTGGTTGTGGACTTAAAATTCAGTTTCTTTGTGTTCCTGGAGCCCAGGCAGAGCTGGTGTCCCCCACACTTCCGTCAACTCCAGGGCTTCTGCTTTACTCTGTTTTTGACATTTTCATAAAATCCCATCTTAGAAAAGGTATTTTTAAAAAGGTAAAAAGGAGTTGAGAGATGGCTCAGCAATTAAGAGCACATCCCGAGGCTGGGTGGTACACCCCTTCCATCCCCCTACTTGAGGGATGGATCTCTGGATATTTGAGGCCCGCCTGTTCTACTTAGGGAGTCTCAGGACAGCCAGGGCTACTTAGTGAGACCCTACCTATAACAAACGAAAAAGAGCATTTACTGTACTCACCTAGGACACAGGTTCAGTCCCAGCACTCATAATAGGTGACTTACGACCACTTCTGACCCCTGTTCCAGGAGATCTGCTACCCTCTGACCTCCTCCCTTGAGTGTCTATGCACAAGAGGCACGTAAACTCACATAGGGATACACGTACATCTTTAAAATATTTTTAGACAGAATTTGAGTGCAGAAATCGAGGACTAGAAGAAGGCTCAGTCTGTAAAACCTTTGCCATGCAGGCTCAAGGATCTGAGTTTGATCCCTAGAATGTGTAGAAGGTAGACGGAAGCTTAGATTCAACAGCAGACATAATCTCGAAAAGTAGCATGAAGAGTGGTAGAGGACACACATTATTCCCATGCGTGTGAACACACACAAACACACAAATAGTGCCGCAAGTGATGGAAGAGGAAAACGGGGCTCCAATTTCCACACCTGTGCAAGCTCATTACACAAGCAGGAGCACATACACATCAAACTTTAATTAAAACAAGGCGAGAGAAATAAAAGCTATTAGCATAGAGGAAGGACAGTATTCCCTGGGGCAGGTCAAAGATGATAGACATCGATGTCCTGAGTGGGTGGAGAATGCTGAGGCCCTGGAGGAGAGGACAGAGGAAGCACAAGTCCCTCGATTCTTCTTGCTTTACACAATCTTATACAGTCTTATCATCCCACTTCTTTTTAAAAATCCAGAAATCCAGAGGTTTTTTTTGCACAGACTAATAAATATGAAGTGATCTCCCTCCTTCCCTCCCTCCATCCCTCCTTCTCTCTCTCTCTTCCTCTCTCTTTCTCTCTCTTTCTCTCTCTTTCTCTCTCTCTCTCTCTCTCTCTCTCTCTCTCTCTCTCACACACACACACACACACACACACACACCTATCTGTTAGACAGAATCTAACTTCTTTTGCGTGTGTATCTGATGCTTTCTCTAACAGAATGATTTAAACGCAGATGAGACGGACTTTGGAGTTGTGCTGGATGACAAAGTATTCACTTCATAACCGTGGTTCTCCTGCCCTGCTAGCTAACCAGAGTCTTAGTTAGGGTTTTAGTACTCTGAAGAGACTCCGTGACCACTGGCAACTTATTGGGGATGGTGAGAGGCTTAGTCCTTTAGTCATGGTGGGAAACAAGACAATGTGTAGGCAGACATGGTGCTGGAGATGGAGCTGAGGGTTCTACATCTTGGTCCACGGGCAACCAGGAGAGACCTTGACACTCTTATAAAACCTCAAAGTCGGCCCCCAGTGACACACTTCCTCCAGCAAGGCCACGCCCACTCCGACAAGGCCACACCTCCTAGTAGTGCCGTTCTTTATGGGCTAAGCATACACACCCATGAGTCTACAGGGGCCTATAACTACTCAAACCACAGCAATGGGGAATCAGAGATTTGTTGAGTAGCATGCGGCTGATGACTGTCTGAGATGGGCAGGAAGTTAGAGTATTGCACTTAAGCACTTGCAGAACAGACAAGGTCCCTATGGGAACCTCAGGTCAACCTAGCTTTGCTCTCCTGTTGTTCTGTTGCAGGCAATCCACGTTCAGTCATGCCGCAGCTTGCCCATCCCAGTGGTCCTCAGGAGGTGATCCTGACCAGAAGGCATCAGCCTTACCACCAGTCTGCTCAGTCAGAAGCCCAAGCGGAGACCTGGAAATCTCCCTTTTCAGCATGCCCTGCTGAGAGCACAAGGGTGTATTCTGAGCCACCTTCAGCTTGGCGAAGCATTGACCTACACCATCAGGTAGGGATAAGTGACCTGCCAGGACTTCCAGAAGTGCCCCAACTTTTAAGGAAAAACTCTCAGGAAAATCTGTAGTGTGAAACTATATTTTCAATTAATGATTCTTATCCCTAGTGAGCAACTAACTTTCATCCCCTATGTGAACCAGATAGATTTAGTGGTCTATAAGCATTCCAAGGTATAAATGGTTAATTCAGACTGATCTCCAAAATTGTCTGAGGTTGAGTCTGCTTCGAGATTGAAGGAGGAGTGGTGGGGGAGTAGACTGCAGGTGCATCCAGTGCTGGTTCTCTGTGATGGTGACAGAGGGACCTGGAGCTTTAACTCTGTCATATCTTTGTTGTTTAAACTCAACACATTCTCTCTCACTATGGTGCCCCATAGCTACAACTTTTAGCCATTGACAAAAGTAAAACTTAAACAACTCCTAGCAAGCTTCGTCACCCAGACGGGAGAGAAAATATGTACGCCCTTGGTCTTGTGTGCAGATTAGATTAGGTCTTTTGTACAATTAACCCTCTGAGCAGTTTGCAAAGTTAGTGTAAGCCCCACCTTGCCTGCACCAAAAGCACATACAGGATGTCATAATGAAACCTCTCGTACAACAGGGATGAAACCTCTCATACAATTCATGCATGAAGTAAATGACTTAGATAAATCAGTCTGTGTAAATCTCACAGATGTGCGTATGTTAATAATAATTAAGTAGATGAATAGTTTGATTTTTTTAAATAGCAGAGTTCTCTGTTAATTTTAGCCATTCTCAATCTTTCTGCCTTTGTTCTGAAATTACCTGTACAATTTTATTTCATTGATCTAGTTTTCGTTTTCTCTTAAAAACATTCCTTTCCATAAGTAACGTCTCTACAAAGGTTAAGTCTGTTTGACGCAAGGAGTTTTACTGTATTTCACTGTGAATTCATGGCAACACTCTCTGTGTGTAATGATTTGACATGTTTTATGTCTGTCCAAATATTCTAGATTAAAAACACATTGCCGCCTGCTAATAGGTATGGGGATACTTTGGTGGAGTCGGGTAAAGCACCTCCCCAAATGAGCATGCAGGGTTCCTAGGAAAGTCGAAATAATTCAATTCTGGGAATAGCCCGATTCTCGACAAATCTTGCATCGAAAAATTGCAATTACATAGGAAGTCGTCTTTCCTGTTTTGGATCAGATTTGGTTTGATAAATTACTACTAACTTTGTAAACATTAAAATAGAAGCAATAAAGATGTAAAATTCCACACAGGGGATCTACAATGTTTGGGTAATTATAAGCACATGGCTACTTTACATGAGATTGCTGTTAAAAAGTCTATTTACTAGGGCTCTGGGAAAACAGAGGTTCTCAGGTTCAGGTTTATTTACATGCACTGAGAATCCAGCGTTTACTATCAATTCCTCCCAACCTGTTTTTCTTCAGAACTCTAAACAGAATTAGCTGAAGCTCCTGGGTTATTTATGTTGTCTTGTCTGTTAGGATATTGGGTTTTATGGGGAGTAGGGGATGGGGATAGGGGTAGTTTCACAATGCAACTAACTTCTAAAAGTGTGAAATGCTCTCCAACAACGAAAAAATTATGTTAATGTTTAAGGCAAAGGTCTGCATTGACAAATTTTAATATATCCTATTTATCACAAATGGTTGCTGTTTTGTTTGTTTGGTTGGTTTGTTTTTGAGACAGTCTCACTATGCAGTCCTGACTGGTCTATGTCCCAGAGATGCCACTCAGACCCGGAATTAAAGTCTTGCACCAAAGCTCCACCTGCTTTTGAAAACAGTGCTTCAATGTATCTGTTTCCAGAAGCCATTAAAATAAAGTCAGAAACGTTGCGGATGGATTCATTACTAATGAAATGAGCACTTTAGATCTAAACAGAAGGTTGGGATTTCATATTGAAATGAATAAACACGAGAATTAAAAGTTTGAAAAGTTAGCATAAACCCTACGTTGCTCTAAAAATTCTTCTGTTCATGACTTTGCTTCTCAAATGCTAAGATTATGAAATGCCACAGCTGAGAACTGTAATGAACTGGCCTCAAACACAGAGTACAAAGATGGGAAGAAGGCTGCTTGTTGCCAGCAGCCATGCAGAGAGAGAACATGGAATTAGTGTTTAATGGGTAAAAAACCCTCCTATTTGAGGAGATGAAAAAGTTCTGGAAGTGTGTGGTAGCGGTGGCGGCTGCAACATGCTTCATGCTGCCTGGACACTTTAAAATGGTTATGATGTATCAGTGAAGATTATATTTTACCTCAGGAGGGAGGGAGGGAGGAAGGGAGAGGGGGAGGGAGGGAGAGAGAGAGAGAATGACATTCTAGCTGGACATGTGGAACAGACCTGTCATCTTGGAAACTGCGGCAGGAGCATCTTCTATTGAAGGCTAGATTGTGCTTTATAGGGAGTTGGTCTCCGACCAACAAAACCAAAAAGTACAAAGGTTTAATAAAACACAGCTCAAGAAAGGTCATCTTGCCAGACAATAAACACAAGTAGGAAAGGGATATTAAAGCTGGTTGCTTGTCTCATTTTAACTCTGTTGTGGCTGTTTCAGTTGTGGCACGAGATAAGTGTATAAAAGTGTAACTGACAGTGAAAATGTAAGATCTCATGTGATCTCACTGTAGCTTCCAGCTCAAATGGCTACACTAAGCACATAGATGCTTACCTAGTGGTCTAGTCTTAGCATATTGTTCAGTTTAGTATATGGTGATTTTTAATTTGCAATGTTTTTTAACAATAAGGTTAAAAGTAAAATAATAAAATAAATAAACAGAATTGTCCACTTGTAAAAATAATGTGCTAAAAGGCCAAGCTTTTGGTCGTTTTGTTGACTGTTGGGCTTTCCCTCACCGACAACTGTTAATAGGCACAAGTGAGGTTTTCTGCCTAGCTACAGGAATGTCAAGGGAAACTTTTGTTTTCCCTAAGGAAGTTAAAATCCGACCCCTTTGTCACCTCCCCAACTCTATGGATGCGAAGCACCCTCAATGGCTCGTTTTGCTTTTGTTTGATGGTTTGTTTTTTTTTAGACAAGACTGTTTCAGGAAAGATTGGAATTCTCTACATCAGTTTCTTTTCTGTGGAAGCTTGCAAGGTAAAGGACATTTCTATGCACTTACGAAAAGCTGACTTTGTTGGTTCTGACATGGTGTGCCCTGCTCAATGCTTAGCAAAGGCCTAAGGAAGAACAGACTTCTGTGAAAAACATCTTTCTTTCTTGTCTTCTCTAACGGTACCAATTCTCTTTCTTCTCTTAACTCCCAATTAGTATACGGTAACTGCACAAGAGACGAGTGATTCCAGGCTTAAAAAGAAGTCCAGAAGCAGGTGTTTGTGTGTACGTGGTACATTACTGTGCGCTCGTGGGTGTGAATGCACGTGAGTGCATGCCCGTGGATGCTGTGTGTCATTCCTGAGAGCATCATTCCTCGCATCGAGGCACCGTATTGTTCAGGACTAGATCTCTCCATGGAACCTGGAACTCACTAATAAGGCTCAACCAACTGCCTAGAAGGCCCCAGGAATCTGCCTGTCCCTGCCTCCTCAGTGTTGGGATTAGAGGCACACAGGACACCACCTAGCTTTTTCATGTGGATGCAGAGGACTAAAGTCAAGTTGTTGAAATTGCATGCAATTGATTTACTGACTGAGCCATCTATCTACCCAACCCACCCAAGCTGGCATATTGTCATTTCAAATCCTTAGGCTTCAAATGACAAGTTCTTATGGGTACTGACCTAGCCACTCGGCAAGTCTCATGCGTCCCCACTGCAGTAGTCCTTGCTTTGGGCTCTTGTCACTTTTCCCATGTAAATGTTATAGTCACAGCTGGTTAGGGCAAGGCAGCACAGTGAAGATTCACATATCCCAATCTCTTCTCCTCACACGAGGCCCTAGGGCCCAAGAGGTAGTAAGGAACTTAGTCAAGCACCCATATTGAGGTCGAGAGCTTAGAGCCTGTGGTCCTTTCCTTATGTGCCTCTCAAATGAGTAGCTCTTTGTATGCCTTCACTCTTGATAAAATTAAGAATCCCAGTGATAATTTGCAGAACTGTTAACTGTTTGCACTTACAGCCTCGTTCCTTTAATCCATCCTAGAGAATTTTCCTGGTTCTAATCGTGGCCAGTTTTCACAGAGCACGCCAGTCTCTGGGCAGGAATGCCTGGCTGTTCCAATACTCAGGAACAGACTCAATCCAAGCCGCACACAGTGGGTACACAACAGCTCAAAATGGAAGGAGAATCAAGGGTCAAACCGAGGCTACTGCAGGTCAGGGAAGCAGGAACGCCAGTTGTAGCTTGCTCTGGTATTTCAGATCCCGTAATGCCTGAGACCTTCATCACTGGGTCCCTCTGCATCTGCCTGGGCTTTGCTCAGAGCCTTGCTCACACTGCTTTCTTTCCCAGCCTTTCGGTTTTCATCTCACCCCTCCTCTGTCTCGTTGCCTTCCCCCTTTCCTTCATCATTCCATCTCTCCTATTTTCTTCTCCTTGAATTCCAGAAGTACACTTTAAATCTTTCTGTTGGCCTACAGGCAGCTAAGGAATGCTAAGAGTAGGAGAAACAGTTTTCCCTGGAGAAGAGTACAGGGATTGGTTATCCAGTACAACCAGTCAGCTCCGAAAACATATACACACTGTAACGTTATGCAGACCAAATGGGTTGTATTTATGTGTTTTGAAATGCATGTGTGTGTGTGTGTGTGTGTGTGTGTGTGTGCGCGTGCGCGCGCGCGCGCGCGCGTGCGTGTATGTAATAACAGAGAAAGAGTTGGTGCACAGGGGAGAGCTGAAAGTAGAAAAGGTAACGGGAAAATGATGCAATTGTGTTACAAACCCAAGAAACAAAACATTATCTGGAAACACTTTTCTGTTTACATTAGTCTTAATTTCAGGCTCAAAGGGGCTGAAGCTTTTATTTTCAGCTTAAAATTAAGTAATCCCCGCCCCTTGAAACAGATACACATTTTCTTTTATTTAAATGTAACCCTTGATAGATTTATATCCTCACAGTGTCACTAAAAATAAATATGGAGAACAACGTTCATCTTCCACAAGGCTTTTATTATTATTATTTTTTATTAACTTGAGTATTTCTTATATACATTTCGAGTGTTATTCCCTTTCCCGGTTTCCGGGCAAACATCCCCCTAATCCCTCCCCCTCCCCTTCTTTATGCGTGTTCCCCTTCCCATCCTCCCCCCATTGCCACCCTCCCCCCAACAATCTAGTTCACTGGGGGTTCAGTCTTAGCAGGACCCAGGGCTTCCCCTTCCACTGGTGCTCTTACTAGGATATTCATTGCTACCTATGAGGTCAGAGTTCAGGGTCAGTCCATGTATAGTCTTTGGGTAGTGGCTTAGTCCCTGGAAGCTCTGGTTGCTTGGCATTGTTGTACATATGGGGTCTCGAGCCGCTTCAAGCTCTTCCAGTTCTTTCTCTGATTCCTTCAACGGGGGTCCCATTCTCAGTTCAGTGGTTTGCTGCTGGCATTCACCTCTGTAATTGCTGTATTCTGGCTGTGTCTCTCAGGAGAGATCTACATCCGGCTCCTGTCGGCCTGCACTTCTTTGCTTCATCCATCTTGTCTAATTGGGTGGCTGTATATGTATGGGCCACATGCGGGGCAGGCTCTGAATGGGTGTTCCTTCTGTGTCTGTTTTAATCTTTGCCTCTCTATTCCCTGCCAAGGGTATTCTTATTCCCCTTTTAAAGAAGGAGTGAAGCATTCACATTTTGATCATCTGTCTTGAGTTTCATTTGTTCTAGGGATCTAGGGTAATTCAAGCATTTGGGTTAAGAGCCACTTATCAATGAGTGCATACCATGTGTGTTTTTCTGTGATTGGGTTACCTCACTCAGGGTGATATTTTCCAGTTCCAACCTTTGCCTACGAATTTCATAAAGTCATTGTTTTTGATAGCGGAGTAATATTCCATTGTGTAGATGTACCACATTTTCTGTATCCATTCCTCTGTTGAAGGGCATCTGGGTTCTTTCCAGGTTCTGGCTATTATAAATAAGGCTGCGATGAACATAGTGGAGCATGTGTCTTTTTTATATGTTGGGGCATCTTTTGGGTATATGCCCAAGAGAGGTATAGCTGGATCCTCAGGCAGTTCAATGTCCAATTTTCTGAGGAACCTCCAGACTGATTTCCAGAATGGTTGTACCAGTCTGCAATCCCACCAACAATGGAGGAGTGTTCCTCTTTCTCCACATCCTCGCCAGCATCTGCTGTCACCTGAGTTTTTGATCTTAGCCATTCTCACTGGTGTGAGGTGAAATCTCAGGGTTGTTTTGATTTGCATTTCCCTTATGACTAAAGATGTTGAACATTTCTTTAGGTGTTTCTCAGCCATTCGGCATTCCTCAGCTGTGAATTCTTTGTTTAGCTCTGAACCCCATTTTTAATAGGGTTATTTGTCTCCCTGCGGTCTAACTTCTTGAGTTCTTTGTATATTTTGGACATAAGGCCTCTATCTGTTGTAGGATTGGTAAAGATCTTTTCCCAATCTGTTGGTTGCCGTTTTGTCCTAACCACAGTGTCCTTTGCCTTACAGAAGCTTTGCAGTTTTATGAGATCCCATTTGTTGATTCTTGATCTTAGAGCATAAGCCATTGGTGTTTTGTTCAGGAAATTTTTTCCAGTGCCCATGTGTTCCAGATGCTTCCCTAGTTTTTCTTCTATTAGTTTGAGTGTATCAGGTTTGATGTGGAAGTCCTTGATCCACTTGGACTTAAGCTTTGTACAGGGTGATAAGCATGGATCGATCTGCATTCTTCTACAGGTTGACCTCCAGTTGAAGCAGCACCATTTGCTGAAAATTGCGTCGATATTCATAAGGGAAATTGGTCTGAAGTTCTCTTTCTTTGTTGGGTCTTTGTGTGGTTTAGGTATAAGAGTAATTGGGGCTTCATAGAAGGAATTCGGTAATGCTCCATCTGTTTCAATTTTGTGGAATAGTTTGGATAATATTGGTATGAGGTCTTCTATGAAGGTCTGATAGAATCTGCACTAAACCCATCTGGACCTGGGCTCTTTTTGGTTGGGAGACCTTTAATGACTGATTCTATTTCTTTAGGAGTTATAGGGTTGTTTAACTGGTTTATCTGTTCCTGATTTAACTTCGGTACCTGGTATCTGTCTAGGAAATTGTCCATTTCCTGCAGATTTTCAAGTTTTGTTGAATATAGGCTTTTATAGTAAGATCTGATGATTTTTTGAATTTCCTCTGAATCTGTAGTTATGTCTCCCTTTTCATTTCTGATTTTGTTAATTTGGGCACACTCTCTGTGTCCTCTTGTTAGTCTGGATAAGGGTTTATCTATCTTGTTGATTTTCTCAAAGAACCAACTTTTGGTTCTGTTGATTCTTTCTATGGTCCTTTTTGTTTCTACTTGGTTTATTTCAGCTCTGAGTTTGATTATTTCCTGCCTTCTACTCCTCCTGGGTGTATTTAATTCTTTTTGTTCTAGAGATTTTAGGTGTGCTGTCAAGCTGCTGACATATGCTCTTTCCTGTTTCTTTCTGCAGGCACTCAGAGCTATGAGTTTTCCTCTTAGCACAGCTTTCATTGTGTCCCATAAGTTTGGGTATGTTGTACCTTCATTTTCATTAAATTCTAAAAAGTCTTTAATTTCTTTCTTTATTTCTTCCTTGACCAAGTTATCACTGAGTAGAGCATTGTTCAATCTCCACCTATACATGGGCATTCTTCCCTTATTGTTATTGAAGACCAGGTTTAGGCCGTGGTGGTCTGATAGCAAGCATGGGATTATTTCTATCTTTCTGTACCTGTTGAGGCCCGTTTTTTGACCAATTATATGGTCAATTTTGGAGAAAGTACCATGAGGAGCTGAGAAGAAGGTATATCCTTTTGCTTTAGGATAGAATGTTCTATAAATATCTGTTAAGTCCATTTGGCTCATGACTTCTCTTAGTCTGTCTACGTCTCTGTTTAATTTCTGTTTCCATGATCTGTTCATTGATGAGAGTGGGGTGTTGAAGTCTCCCACTATTATTGTGTGAGGTGCAATGTGTGTTTTGAGCTTTAGTAAGGTTTCTTTTACGTATGTAGTTGCCCTTGTATTTGGGGCATAGGTATTTAGGATTGAGAGTTCATCTTGGTGGATTTTTCCTTTGATGAATATGAAGTGTCCTTCCTTATCTTTTTTGATGACTTTTAGTTGAAAATTGATTTCATTTGATATTAGAATGGCTACTCCAGCTTCCTTCTTCCGACCATTTGCTTGGAAAGTTGTTTTCCAGCCTTTCACTCTGAGGTAGTGACTGTCTTTGTCTCTGAGGTGTGTTTCCTGTAGGCAGCAGAATGCAGGGTCCTCGTTGCGTATCCAGTTTGTTAATCTATTTCTTTTTATTGGGGAGTTGAGGCCATTGATGTTGAGAGATATTAAGGAATAGTGATTATTGCTTCCTGTTATATTCATATTTGGATGTGAGGTTATGCTTGTGTGCTTTTCTTCTCTTTGTTTTGTTGCCATGATGATTAGTTTCTTGCTTCTTCTAGGGTATAGCTTGCCTCCTTATGTTGGGCTTTACCATTTATTATCCTTTGTAGTGCTGGATTTGTAGAAAGATATTGTGTAAATTTGGTTTTGTCATGGATTATCTTGGTTTCTCCATCTATGTTAATTGAGAGTTTTGCAGGATACAGTAACCTGGCCTGGCATTTGTGTTCTCTTAGGGTCTGTATGACATCTGTCCAGGATCTTCTGGCTTTCATAGTTTCTGGCGAAAAGTCTGGTGTGATTCTGATAAGTCTGCCTTTATATGTTACTTGACCTTTTTCCCTTACTGCTTTTAATATTCTTTCTTTATTTTGTGCGTTTGGTGTTTTGACTATTATGTGACGGGAGGTGTTTCTTTTCTGGTCCAATCTATTTGGAGTTCTGTAGGCTTCTTGTATGCTTATGGGTATCTCTTTTTTTATTAGGTTAGGGAAGTTTTCTTCTATGATTTTGTTGAAGATATTTACTGGTCCTTTGAGCTGGGAGTCTTCACTCTCTTCTATACCTATTATCCTTATTTGATCTTCTCGTTTACTCCTGGATTTCCTGTATGTTTTGGACCAGTAGCTTTTTCCGCTTTACATTATCTTTGACAGTTGAGTCAATGATATCTATGGAATCTTCTGCTCCTGAGATTCTCTCTTCCATCTCTTGTATTCTGTTGGTGAAGCTTGTATCTACAGCTCCTTGTCTCTTCTTTTGGTTTTCTATATCCAGGGTTGTTTCCATGTGTTCTTTCTTGATTGCTTCTATTTCCATTTTTAATTCCTTCAACTGTTTGATTGTGTTTTCCGGGAATTCTTTCAGGGATTTTTGTGACTCCTCTCTATGGGCTTCTACTTGTTTATTTATGATTTCCTGGAATTATATCAGGGATTTTTGTGATTCCTCTCTGTAGGCTTCTACTTGTTCTCTAAGGGAGTTCTTCACGTCTTTCTTGAAGTCCTCCAGCATCATGATCAAATATGATTTTGAAACTAGATCTTGCTTTTCTGGTGTGTTTGGATATTCCGTGTTTGCTTTGGTGGGAGAATTGGGCTCTTATGATGCCATGTAGTCTTGGTTTCTGTTGCTTGGGTTCCTGCGCTTGCCTCCCGCCATCAGATTATCTCTAGTGTTACTTTGTTCTGCTATTTCTGACAGTGGCTAGACTGTCCTATAAGCCTGTGTGTCAGGAGTGCTGTAGACCTGTTTTCCTGTTTTCTTTCAGCCAGTTATGGGGACAGAGTGTTCTGCTTTCGGGCATGTAGTTTTTCCTATCTACAGGTCTTCAGCTGCTCCTGTGGGCCTGTGTCTTGAGTTCACCAGGCAGGTCACTTGCAGCAGAAAAGTTGGTCTTACCTGTGGTCCCGAGGCTCAAGTTCGCTCGTGGGGTGCTGCCCAAGAGCTCTCTGCGGCGGCAGCAACCAGGGAGATTTGCGCTACCCTTTCCGGGAGCCTCCGTGCACCAGGGTTCCAGATGGTGTTTGGTGTTTTCCTCTGGCGTCAGAGATGTGTGCATAGTGCAGTCTCTTCTGGTTTCCCAGGCGTGTCTGCCTCTCTGAAGGTTCAGCTCTCCCTCCCACGGGATTTGGGTGCAGAGAACTGTTTATCCGGTCTGTTTCCTTCAGGTTCTGGTGGTGTCTCAGGCACAGGGGTCCTGCCGCTCCTGGGCCCTCCCCCACGGGAGCCCAGAGGCCTTATACAGTTTCCTCTTGGGCCAGGGATGTGGGCAGGGGTGAGCAGTGTTGGTGGTCTCCTCCGCTCTGCAGCCTCAGGAGTGCCCACCTGACCAGGTGGTGAGGTCTCTCTCCCACGGGGTTTGGGAGCAGAATGCTGCTGTGGGCAGGGATCCACCGGTTTGGGACTCCCCCCGCTAAGTCGGCTTTTATTATTTGATATCAGTTCAAAGCTATGACATCAAAGACATCCCGGCTTCTTCCCTGCTTTGGTGTCTTTCGTGGTCGAGTCCAGTCAATAGTAAAATTCCCGTGCTTCTGTCGTCGTTGTTGATTCATATTACAGCTACGAATTCATCTTGACCCTGTTGGTTAAGACCCCATGGCAAAAGTTTGCTCACATTAGGCAGCCCTCACCTTGCCAAGAATATCGATTTGGGTGGAGAATATAGTAAAACTGAAATGATAAACTTAAGATGGCCTGTTCCTTTCATAAAAAACCTCGGTTCCTTCTGGCATCCTGCCACTCCACTCAGGCACATGGACAGAGCCAGTGCTACGGACTCTTCACGTGCTCACGAGCTTTCTCTGTATCCGTCCCGCAGACACAGGAGCCTCATCCAGAAGGCTTCTGGCTTATCTGCCTCCTCTATCGATTGATCCTCTATCAATACCTATCTATCAATGTAGCAGACAGGTATGATGTGCTTATCTCTTGCACTGCCCCTGCAGAGTGCTGCAGTGGAGGGCACGTGGATATGAGGGACAAGGGGAGGGAGCCTCCTCCAGTGAATTTTTGTTGTTGTCATTTTTCTCACCTGGTCTCCAATTCCCTTTATGTAGATTCACATCTTTTCCTAGAGAACACACTTGTTCCACAGAGGTATTAGCTTCGCTGGACAATTATTTACAAAAGAACCATGGGAAGGAAGAATTTAGAGGTATTGAATTTGGAGCGATTCCTAACCCCTGAGAGAAGGAGAAGCACACATCAGAGAAAGGTCTAAAAGATCATCAGGTTCAGTTGGACCCAGATAGGCCAAGTAGGAGAGTGGTCCACGCTGTGCAGGCTCTGCCATCAAAGCTACGTTGCTTGTTGTAGATTTCCTGGCTGTACCTTCTTCACATATGTCCTTATTTCATTGACAATCTGGAGTGGCAGCCAAAGGTAGGATGTATGCAGGGGACACTTAGAACACTGACTGGCTTATAAAAACAAAGTAACTGGGGCTGGAGAGATGGCTCAGTGGTTAAGAGCTCCAACTGCTCTTCCAGAGGTCCTGAGTTCAATTCCCAACAACCACATGGTGGCTCACAACCATCTGTAATGGGATCTGAAACCTTCTTCTGGTGTATCTGAGGACAGCGACAGTGTATTCACTCTACAGTGTACTCACATACATAAAATAAAATAAAAATCTTAAAAAAAAAAACAAAAAACAAAGTAACTACGTGAGACCTACTATTTTAAGAGAAGAAGTGAGGCCCAGAGTCAGGCCATGCACATAGCCTCAGTTAGTGACAGAGATGGGATGACAAACCAGGCCTCTGGTTTCCTGTTCAGATGAGGTCTTTTAATATGGACCCGGTTGTCCTGGCACTAACTGTGAATATCAAGCTGGCCTCAAACTCAGAGATCCACTTACCTCTGCTGAATCATCCCACTTTCTCTACTTCCTAGTGCCACTGTGCCGCCTTGCCTGGCCTTGTGAAACTCTTACTAATAGATGCAGATAATTAGTCTTAACGGTTTCTTCCCAATGGCTTTCCCAATACCTTTTAGCTTGTGCGTAGCTAGGAATTAAGAAGCTAGCAAACACCAACAACCTAACTGGTTTCTTTGGAATAAATGCTTGCACTAACCAAGGCCTTTTCCGTTCACTTTCTAAATGCTCACCTGCCTCAGTCAAAGATGCTGTGGTTCCACGGAGGAAAGAGTGAGGGCGCTGTGCAGCACCAGGCGGAAGCTGTTCCTTGCTACCAGCCGATCTCTTGGCAGATGACAGGGCCGCTGGCTAAGCCTCACAAACCTCACCAGAGCTTTCAGATTTCCACAGGACACGTTACCCTGACCACATGATTGATGACTGAAAAAATATTAGCGGCATCAGCTTAAATGAAAGGGGGATTAAAGGCCGGAGCCAATATCTCCGAGGACAGGGCTCACCCGGAGAAGCCTGTTAAAGAGGAGGATGGTTCCTTAAAAGTGTCTGCAAAATGTGCAGACTGACAAAGTGTTTACAGAACCCCCGGGACTCCAGCAGCTACGTTTACCTTTAGCAAATCACCCTGATGACTATAATCACTGCAGTCCTGTGGTTATCTTTCTTCCACGGCTGGAGATGAAAGAAAAGCAATCACGGGGGCCAATTAATTCAAGCTGCCGTTCTCCCCCACAAAGAGCTGGAAGATAGCGTCATGCGACTGCTCAAGACAACTTTTTTTTTTCTTAATTCCAGACTCTTGTAACTCAACTATGTAGACAGGAAACTTAACCTTGGTGTTCCTAGCTCTTGCTCATGGATTTGCTACTTTTCAAATGTGTCGCCCTGGAAGAGCTCAGTTCATACTGGGTATCTCCAGGGCAGGCTAACACACTTGAGAATCAGGTCCATGAAAACCCATAAGGAATGTAGTGAACAAAAGCCATGTGAACCCTTACAGAATGTCATGGGGAACACGTGACCAAGTGACTGACAGTCTGGGTTCCGGTAAATCTGTCCACAGCAGCCTTTGATATTTAACTTAGGAAAGTCTGGAGTTTGCAGTGAGAAACCATTGTCTGCCTGTTTCTGACATTTTCGGGCTTCTTGGAGGAGGGCGCTCCTCAATTTCTTCCTGTTTATTCTAATGCTGTGTCCCTCCCAGTGTTTTCTCTCCGTGGCCATTTGTCTCATCTTGCAGTCCTGCCTGGAATGTATTTCATCCCCCTGGCCTCTGTTTCCTCCAGTACACAGGCTGCCACATCAGGCGAGCTGCACTGCAGGCACAGGGAAGTGAGTCAGTCATCTGGCTTAGCAGGCGACTCACAGACATTAGAGGGTTTTGCTTTAGACAACCCTTCTTTTGAGCCATGTCTGTGATTTCGTTAGTCAGCACTGCTTCCTACCCCCACTCTCCATTTCCTGGTTCCGTTCCCATCCTTTCTCCTGATAAACATGTTTTTTTTTTTAAATCTGTGTTTTAATACTATAAATCATACCAGCTTTCTGTCTCTTCTCCAACAGATACCACAGAGACATAAAACACATGGCAATACCTTCTAGAAAGATGGTTAGCCATGAGGGCCAGCATCCACTGGTTACATATGAACTCTTACAAATGTGCTGGAATTCAAGCATATTCTTTTCCTTTGAATCAGATTAAATTCCTGGGGAAGGCTTGTTGACCTTGATATAAAGTATGCCGTCCAGCTGGGAATATAGTTCCAATGGCAGAGTGTGTGTCCCACGCACAAGACCCTGGGCTTGATCCACAGTATCACCAGGAAGGAACAAAAGAAAGGTTGACTATTCCCTTTAATCTGTAAGAGCCAAGCAAACGAGCCAGGTTTTTTGAAGGTTTGTTCCTAACAGTTTCCTAACCTCACTCTTAAGGATAGTTAATAAATATCCTTAACTTAGACACTAGTTTTTAAAACATGTCACATTTAGAACGTACCGCAAGCCCTTTCTAAGCGAGGAGACCCATGTATCAGTGGGCAGGCCTCCTTGGCATACTGCCGCTTGCTGTTGGTAATATCCATTAGCTGGTGGATGTGCTAGCTGCGTACAGGCAGCCCAACCATGGTTACAGGATGAGGTTGGTGTCAGTCACATGGGTAACGTCGTCATGACTGAAGGAAAAAATAATGGTAACCCAGAAGCTTTAACTGAGCCCATATACTTCTAGTTACATTCACCAAAAGTGAACTTTAGCCTTGGGCTGCTCCAAGTTCTTCAAGGTCAAGCCCACCCTCATGTATGGTGCATGCACATCCATACGTGAAACAGAATGCCAAGAGCAGTGCCATCACTTTTGAGTAGCACTTAGCTCGATAATTCAGCAAGGGGTAGAAGAATTTAAAGCTTACTCCCTGAATGCAACTCCTTAGACTCGACACTGAGAACTCGGTCCTGAAAGCAGTGACTTTCAAAGGTCTATGCTCCAAACCCTAGGTGAACAGTTAAGTTCTTTGCTGCTGTAAGTTTCCAAATGCCTGGCGTGAACTGCCTATTCAAGCCAGTGTCTGAAGATCTCCATCCCTTCTTAGTAATCAGGTAACTAGGATTTAGGGGACGGGCAAAGCTCTTGTTTAGTTCTTGCCCTGGGTTTAATCCTCAGCACCAAAAAACTAAATCAAAATCAAGGAATCATCCGAGGGGGCTATCCATTCCCTCTTGTTCTCTAGTCTTGCCTCCTTCTCACCTCTGCTGGAGTGCTTCAAGACTGAGACTTACTGAGCTCAAGGGAGTCCATCTCTCCTTGCCCCTTCGTATTTTACTATCCACTGGTTTAGTGTTCGTCCTCAGGCGCTGGTCTCAACTCTGCCATTTCAAACAGGATGTCAGGGTCAAGAGTGACTCCCAGACTCACATATACACTGGACCAAAATAAACTGTCCCCCTTTCTCCTTTATGTGAGTTCTCTACAAGGCCTTGGGGCTCCTCTCTGCCTGCAGACTTAGCCGAGAGCATCTCAGCCTATCAGAAACAGCTTAATTAGAGAGGAAGAATTGAGAGCCTTATTTCTTTTCCTTCAAGGACCTGCTTTAGTCTTGCTCATGTTCCCAGGCCTTTTCTGAAATTGCTTGTTAAGGAAATTGGGAAGAACATCTTTACTCATCTTTACTTGGACTCAGAGTTCCAGTTTGCTGTCACTCAGTGTCCCGTCACTGTGACAAATAACAGGAAGAAGACAACTTATGTGGACTCAAGGTTCCAGAGGTTTGAAGCCATGATGGGCTCCTGCCATCACCACGGGCCCATGGTGCAGTAAAACATGTGGGCCAGGAAGCAGAAACAGAAACAAGATAGGAAGGGACAGGACAAGATTATCTTTCCAAGTGACCCGCTGGATGAAGTCAGGCTCCAGCCCCAATAGTCTTCAGTATGATCTTTGATGTCTGTGTGCTCTAATGATCTAGTCAGCGCTTGGATCGGATCCACCAGCTACACCAAATTTTCAAAACAGGGCTTTTTGGGGGAATAGTTCACACACAAACCAAAGGATATACCCACTGCTCAAGGCAAGGGTGCCTATTTTTGTTTAAGTATCTAAGGAGGACAAAGGATTGCCCAGTAATCCTTTAGAGTTCTCCTCCTCATTCTTCCTTAGGATAAACTGAAACTCACATTGGATCTTGGAGAAGAAATTTTTTTCTCCATCTTTATTAAATTGGGTATTTTTTATTTACATTTAAATTGTTATTCCCTTTCCCGGTTTCCAGGCCAACATCCCCCTAGCCCCTCCCCTCCCCTTGTTTTTGGGTATTCCCCTCCCCATCCTCCTCCTATTACCACCCACCCCCCAACAATCCTGTTCACTGGGGGTTCAGTCTTGGCAGGGCCAAGGGCTTGCCCTGCCACTGGTGCCCTTACTTGGCTATTCATTGCTACCTATGTAGTTGGAGCCCAGGGTCAGTCCATGTATAGTCTTTAGGTAGTGGCTTAGTCCCTGGAAGCTCTGGTTGGTTGGCATTGGTGTTCATATGGGGTCTCAAGCTCTTTCAAGCTCTTTCAGTCCTTTCTCTGATTCCTTCAACGGGGGTCCCGTGGAGAAGAAATTCTTAACAAATAATTGTTAGGATTGAATGCAGTCGTTAACATGAGATACGATGTGCGTGCCTGGCATTTAATACTTTGGAAATCTTACAGTTTTCTCCTCTTCTTCTTGACTTCCAGTGGAATCACTATTGGTTATGTTGACTTGGTGTCATTTGCTTCCTCTAGTGACAAAACTGTATGAATGCGTGTGTGCGTGTGTATGTGTGATGTGTCTGTTGTGTGGTGTTTCTGTGTATGTGTGGAGTGGTGTGTGTGTGTGTGTGTGTGTGTGTATGTGTGTGTGTGATGTGTCTGTTGTGTGGTGTGTTTGGTGTTTCTGTGTATGTGTGGAGTGTGGTGTGTGTGCTATGTCTGTGTCATGTTTGTGTCTGTGTGTCGTGGGTCTGTTGTGTAGTGTGTAGTGTGTCTGTGTGTGTGGTGTGTATGTTTGTGTGGTGTGGGTCTGTTGTGTAGTGTGTGTGGTATGGGTCTGTTGTGTAGTGTGTGTGGTGTGGGTCTATTGTGTAGTGTGTGTGGTATGGGTCTGTTGTGTAGTGTGTGTGGTGTGTCTGTGTGTGTGTGGAGTGGTGTGTGTGGTATATCTGTGTGGTATGTGTGTCTGTGTGTCGTGGGTCTGTTGTGTAGTGTATGTGGTGTGTGTGTCTGTGTGTATTTGGTGTGCGGTATGCGTGTCTGTGTGTCTGTTGTGTAGTGTGTGTGGTGTGTCTGTGTATGTGTGGAGTGTGGTGTGTGTGTGTGTGGTATATCTGTGTGGTGTGTGTGTCTGTGTGTATGTGGTATGTGGTGTATGATGTGTGTGTGGTATGTGTGTGGTGTGTCTGTGTGTGTGTGTGTGTGTGTGTGTGTGTGTGTGTGTGCATGCTGAAGATCATGGATCCTAGGGTAAGGTAGGGAATGGATTGTGTGTGTTCCACACTCTATCACTCTCTCCTGCTGGACCACAGGACTTGTTTGAACTGCCGCACCTCAATCCATCCTCAGGGTTGGTCTAGCATCTGGAGAAAAACAGGTAGTAGTAGGTAGACCAAGACTTTTTTTTGCCAACATCTTTCTAAATGGCATCAAGGAAGATGGCCTCTTCTCTCTCTAATGGGTCAGATGGCAAGGTGTCAGGAAAGAACTGTTAGCAACCCAGAAAAGGTTGATGTCCCACAGGACAGGTTGGCGATTCTGATGGGGAACTGCAATGGGATGCCATCCCTACTGATGGGGAACTGCAATGGGATGCCATGCCATCCCTACTGTGCTGAGAGCAGAAGAAACCCCTGCTGAGAGCGGGGGGGAAAAGAGTTTTCCCAAAGGAGGAGCATGCTAATTAGGTATCGACACCAAGTGGTCGGCCCTGAAAACATACATATGTAACGTTACTCAGGCTAAGCAGGCTATATTTAGGAATATATATGTATATACTTATACCCATATGCACGTAGCAAGGAAAAACAAGACATGAATCTGAAAGAGAGCAAAGGGACTAGTGGGAGGGCATCGAGGCAGGAAAGGGAGGGGGATGGTGCGATTATCTTATGATTTCAAGAAATAAATAAGCAGTTCAAGTGCATTTTAGTGTGGTTTTGGAGCGCATTGCAGAAAGGCACCCATGGCCAAGCAGGATGACCTGAATTGTATGCCAGAGCCAGTTGGTGAAAGAAGAAAACTGACACATACCAGTTGCCCTCTGACTTCCACACGTAGGTAATGATGCAGCTCCTCCTGCCCTTCGACATACTACACAACACATACACACACACACACGCGCGCGCGCGCGCGCACTGAAAATTAAAGAATGAGCCAGGCATTGAGATACACATATTAATCCCAGCATTCAAGGAGGCAGAGGCAGATAGATTGTGAGTTTGAGGCCAGTCTGATTTACATAATGAATTCTCAGACAGCCAGGGCTATGTGGAGAGATACTGCCCCCCCATACACACACGATAAAAATTTAATTAATTAAAACCTTTTTGTTTTTGTTTTTTTTCGGGGGGTGTTGTTTTGTTTTGCTTTTTCGAGACAAGATTTCTCCATGCAGTTCTGGCTGTCCTGGAACTCCCTGTGTAGACCTGGCTGGCCTTGAACTTGGAGATCCTTTCCCTCCTGAGTACTAGGGTTAAACTGTGGGCTGACACAACCCAGTGGTGTTGTTATTTTTAAAACAAATGCTATCAATTTTTCTAGGTGAACATCCTGCTTTTGCAGTTCTGTGAGTCTTACTTAAAATTAGCTTAATCTATTTACACAAGAAAAAGGCTGTAGTGCAAAGATGTGTGGGACACACACACACACACACACACACACACCTGATCCTAGTTTTCATTCACTTAATAAGTGCTTTCTCTATAGCCTGCCCCTGACTGTGATCAAATTCACAAAAGGAAAACCTTCCTAAAGCAAGGACCCAGCACCAGTACATAACAGTCTTCAAGATGGACACTCTGGGAACAATATTGTCATGGGGAGACATTTGTTATGTTGCTTATCACTACTTCAAAATACCTGACAGAAACAACTTCAAGTAGGAGAGATTTAACTCAGGAGAGTTCAGTCTGTGGTGCCTTGGTCTCATGTGCTTGGGTAGCGAGGTCTTCATTGCTACTGGAGCATCAAGTGCAGGTAGAAAGAGGTGGTGGATCAGGTGTAACATCAAAGGCATCCCCACTATCACCAACGACTGAAAGAAAGGTCCTAACTCCAAAAGTTCCCACCAACTCTCAAATTAGGTCTCTCTGGTGGGAACAAAAGTTAAACACACAAGTCTGTGGGGAAGAGTGGTCCGAGAGTGGCAATTCTTTGTGGCACTTCAAAGAATGAAGAACCAACACGTAGTTTTGAGGTAATTCTCATGACAGAATTCAAAAAAAGCCTCTGGTTGAAATTGTCTAACTTCTTCCCAGGCTTGTTTCTTTTGCATAGAATCAGTAACCTGCTCTTCTGCCTGGAAAACTCTGCTCCTTAGAAGGCATTTAAACCAACGACGGTTCTTCCATATCTCATTGATAGTTGCCTGAATGGACTGCGGAGGGCCAGTCCTTCGCGTCTGGATTAAAACATTTGGCTTGATTTCAAGATGCCAGATCTGTCAGGTTCTTGACACAGAGCAGAGCTGCAGCCAAGAGCTCAGAAACGGGACAGCAGCGCCCTCTGGCGTTCAGATATCAACACGACCGTTTCACTGCACAAAGCTACTGAAGGTTTTAAGAATGTAGGCCCTCTGTAAGCAGCGAACCAGCAGGTCCCCTGCTTGTCCCATTCTTGTCTGGGCTGAGAAGAGTGTCAACATCATTGCCCTGGATATTCGGCCTAGTAGTACCAGCAGCAATGGGTGTTATATATGTAAGTGGTCACCCTCCTTCCATGGAATCAGCAATGCCCCACTGTAGCCCACCAAGCTGTCTGTCATGTTAAGGGAGGTTGGAGAGAACTTTCAGTGAGCTGAAGCACTATTGGGCATAATATGGTTGATAACACATGGGTGAGAGAAAAGCTGGATGAAGGGGTGCTGCACCCCCGGGAATCCATTATGTAGCCTGAGTGCACCACCCTCACAGAACTGGCTAAGTTGGTCAGAAGAAATCAGAAATAATTCCCTTCAATTCAGAAGACTCAATTTGCAAACAGGATACCATTGAACAGGACCCCCCAGGAAGTGTTGACTTTCAAATAGGCCTAGGCCCCTAGGGCTGCAACAGGCTGTGGCCATCGCACTGGAGCGCCCCTTGGAGGACATATTTCTGAATACCTTATACATAAGATGTGTATGCATGTATGTTTGTATGTATGTATGTATTATATGTGCATTATATATGTAATATTATTTTACATCACAGTATATATTGTTATAAATTATATAATATAAATATATAAAATATTTTTTCTTTCTAAAATTGACTCAATTCTTAAAGTACAAGGAATCATAAGGAAGCGATAACCCTTCTCTAGCTGAACCCGAGCCTCCCACCAGTGCTGTAGAATGGGGCCTGAAGCCAAACTTGGTGTCAACGAGGAAGACGCAGAAACAGATCATGCCATACTGCAATGGATGTGTTCGTTTACTTCTTCATTGCACAAGTCTTCAAGGTACAGAAAAGAAGACTAGATAAAATAGAAAAATTCTAATGGACACCATTTAGCCGTTCCCCTGCCCCCCCATGTTTACTGTCTGAGGGGCGGAGCAGTAGGCCCAGCTCTCACTAGGCACATGTGAGGTGGCTCACCAGCTCTGCATCCCAGCTGGGAGAGACTGTGTACTTGACAGGGTTTGGCCAAGTGTGGGCTTCCACTCTGGACTGCAGCAGAGCTGTGTGTTAGTCAGAGAGTCCACGATAGGAAGAATCTGTGCTGCCAACTGTTGGGTCTCAGTGGTCCTTCGCAGACCTCTGGGTTGAGTATTTTGTCTTCCAAGAGATGAACCATGGAGAAGAAGAGTATCTTCCTGCACTGTGGACAAAGGGAGAAACCTTGTAGCAAACAAACTGTTCTCTAGGACCTCAACAATTGGTCTTGCATTTCCTGAGAGCTATAGAGGCTGGAAAAAAACAGGACATGCTCTCCGGCTGTTACAGACAAAACTTCATATTCACTCTACAAAGGAAGGGAAACAGTTTTGGTAAAGGATAAACATGGGTGTGTCTCATAGCTCCCCTTGAGGCAGTTACCTATCACCTCCATAATGCCATGGCAACAGCAAAGGAAGCATTGCCTGTGCTAAGCAAATGCTGCAGCCAGAGCCCAAGTATGCCTTCCAGGCGGTCTCTACTGTGTAGCAGAGGCTGACCACGAAGTCAAGATTCTCCTTCCAAACACCTTCCTGGCCCTGCTAACATACACTGGGCACATTGTCTGACATTCATCTTTTTCTGGTGCTGAATTCAAACCCATGGCTTCATGCATGCTTGGCAAGTGGTCTCCCACTGCACTGCATGCCTGACCCTGGAAATGTTTAGATATTATGGTGTCCTTGGTGAAAACTGAGAGTGAAGAACTTTACCACATTTCAGTCACTCTTTCAAGTGGGGGTGAGTGACCAGTTGTAATGATGGTACAACATCTGAAATATCTGGAAAAAAATAGGAGGGATTACATAAGAATGAAATTCTAGAATAATTGAGTAGCATGTAATTACAGTTGTGATTTATTTAAAAAAGTAAAACAAAGTTAAGAATTGTTGGGGATAAAACAAGAGAATGATGAAAGTCTCCTGGTGGAATTGTCAGGCACTTTGAGTAGAGGACACAGATGTGTTAAGGCCTTGATGTGGGAACAAATTGCTTGTCTGAGTAACCTAAAGAACACCATGATGTCCGGGACAGCAGTGGTACTGGCTCTCAGTTCTCCATGTCAGAAAACAAGCCAGAGAATAGAACTAGCCCCAGAGCCCACAGCTTCTGAACTAGATGGGGGTTATCTTCCCCAGGAAAGGAAAAAGCCAGCCCCTAATCTGGGGTTAATGCTCTTCCAGAAGGAGGCTGGTCATAGCATCCAGGTGTTGTACATTGGGCACAGCTGGATCGCTGGTTTCTTTTCTACTTTTTTCCATAAGATGCTCATCTTCTCTTCTGTGCCAAAGAACCAGGCTCTGAGTACGATGGAAATCTGACACTTTGGAAGTGTCGTGATGACATGACTTGAAAATAGCATGTTGAGTAGAAGACAACCACGTGGCCATGCTTTTGCCTCAAACAGCTTCATACAAAGACTTTGTCCAACACTGGGGGTGGAGATAGACTGAAGGGTTAACGCCTCTTCATAAATGAGAATTATAGATGCATAAGTAAGAATTTTTAAGCACACCCCCTTGATGCATTCAAATGAAGTTAAGTTGGAAGCACAACAAAGTATTTATTTCCTTTCCTGTTGCTACGATGAAATACCCTGACAAAATATAAATGGTCCTTTGGTCCACAATTCCAGACTGTCATCCATGCTGGGATGTCAAGATGACGGGAACTTGAAGTGGCTACTCACATGGCATCCACAGTAAGGAGCAGATGGCTGTGAATTGACGCATGTGTGCTAGCCTCAGCTAGCTCTCTCCACCCTTCTTACACTCCAGGGTTCCCTGGCCCAGCCCTCAGCAGTTGTTCTTCCTCCATGGACACAATCAGGATAACCATCTGTAGACCTGTCCACAGGCTAACCTGGCTACCCAAGCCCCCACTGTACTTTCCTCTGAGGTGGCTCTAGATTGTTAAACTGACCAACAAAACTAGCCATCACACAGAGTGAGGTCCGTATTCAAGTAGAATCATTAAAATATAGAAAATGTGCCCAGGATCTCCCTTTTCCTCTCCTCTCTGGCCTTTTCCTCTCCTCTCTGGCCTTTTCCTGTGTTCTGTGGCATTTATCAGGATAGTGAGAGTACCGACTGTTAGATAGTGAGGATGTCAAACCTGACTCCAAATGCCCGGTGCTCACACCCGATTTTGAAGTAGGTAGTTCTTAGGTCCCAGATACTTTTTCATTACTGTCAGAAAAAAAAAAAACAACAACAAAACAAAACCAAAGCAAACAAAAATACTTCCACCATGACCAAAAGTAACCTGGGAAGAAAGGGTTTTATTTGGCTTAAACTTCCAGGTCTCAACCCATCACTGTGAGAAGTCAGGGCAGGCACTAAGGAGGAACGAAGCAGAAACCATGGGACAAGGCTGCATGTTCACTGCTACCTGGGTCAGGACTGGCTACCATTCTTATGTAGCCCAAACTCACCTGAGGTTCCCCCTTATCTGGTGAGTCAAGTTAACAACCAAGATTACCCATCATATGTTGCTTATGAACCTCAATTAGCAAATTGTATTTAGTGCTTATTGGCTATCAGGAAGCACTCAAGGCCTCTTCCCATAACTCATTTGAGCCCCATAGTTTGAATATTGCTTTGTGGGCATTGTGACTATTAACCCAGTTTATGGATAAGAAGAGTGAGATTAAGTACATCATTAGTGATTAAGACAGGGGACTAAAATTCATTCCTGCAGAAATGTCAACTTTGTGAAGCTTCCCATTCAAGAGACTACTTACTGCAAGATCGGAGTATAATACTTCCCATGACTTGTTAACTCTACCCGTGCCTGCAACAAGCTGCCATAGGCTCAGGGTGTCAAGAGCCGAGCATAAATTCTCTTCACTTCTCTGAAACCAGATAGCATAGATCTCTATAATACAAGATTCTCTAACCTCAGTTGCACCTACGTCTCTAGGCTTCTCCAGTCCACCTTGCACTTTATGGATTAAAATAAGCAGTGCTTCTGTGGCCTTTCCACACCTTGGCTTCTGGTCCCCTCCCTCAGCCTAATCTCCACAAAAACTCCCGAGATTTCTCCTGTGACACACTCCAGCGACTTCTTTCTCCCACGATCCTCTGGCCCTCCCTCTCTGTGGCGATGGCTTCTAGGTATTGTCAATAGAGACGACATCCCAAAAGTCCCTTAGAAAAAGAATTTCCTTTTCCTGTTCTATCCAATGCCAACAGTTTGAAGAGAAATAAGAACTGACATACCTTTCTTTTGAAGTAGCATATATTTGTATAAAATAATTGGCTGTGTTATGTTTTCATACAGCCTGTTGTCTCTTGTCCCTGTCCTGTGGTCTACTTCTCCCACTCTCTTCTCTCAAAGTCTTCTTACATCATGGGAGAAGAACATCTAACATTCTGAACAGTTGAATGATACCCCATTGTACGTACATACCACACTTTTCTTCTAATTAAAATTCATATTTATCTAAAAGCATTCAGAATGTCGACGAGATGGCAGCATTTCACTTTTGTAATTGCAAAGTAGTATCCGGTTCACAAAAGAATTATTTTCGTATGAACAGCTCCAGAGAACAGAAAGAGGGATGAGGATACTAACTCCACACGTCAGTAACGTGCACTGTACACCAGCAACCATGCCATTTCCAAGGCACGATTAGTCAGTGGCTACTGAAAATGCTATCGGGACAGAGCTATCTAAAGACACTCAATACTGCTAACTCTACAAAAACCAGACACTATAAAAACAAATCTTACACAGCATTGCAGTTCGGTTTTTCCTTAAAAGAAGGGATTTATAAGGGGCTTTATAGACAAGGAGAAAACTGTGCAAGAACTTATTCATCACCATCATCTTGTTGCTCTCCATCTTCCCCCATCCCCCTCCTCTTCCTTCTTTTCCTTGTCCATTTCCACCTTGACATCCCCTTTGATGATGCATCAGGTTTTCCGTTAGTTCTGTAGGTAGCAATATTATCTCTGTAGTCATCATTCCACCAAACAGCTTCTTTTCCCAGGCTGCTTGTCAGTCACAGTAGTATGACTCTGTCTCCCCCCACCCTTCTGATGTCTCAGAAACTGAGCTGAGAGATTTAACTATGGTGTGGGGTCATCAGCATCAATCTATCAATAACATCTATGAAGCTGTCTCAGGGAGATTAGACTCCGGCTGAGCCTGTAAGACACTATCCCAACTAGTTCACTGAGATGAGAAGAGACACTGTAGCTCTGGGCAGTGACATTCCTTGGGCTTGGAGCCTGGAGTAGATAAAAAAAAAAGAGAGAAAGTGGCCTGAGCACCAGAAGATATCATATCAGTCTCTGCTTCCCAACTGTGGATGACCAGCTGCTTCAGGTTTCTACAGCCAGGACTTCCCCACCGTGATGGACTGTACCCTCGAAGTGTATACAAGAGCAAACTACTTCTCCCCAAAGTTGCCTTGCTACATTGTATCGCAGCAGAAAGGGAAAGTAACTAAGACATACAATGTCTGACTTATCCAGCATCCAGCATCCAGGAAAGCAAACATTTGTTTAAAGAAGAAGAAACTAATACCCAGAGAGTTAAAGCCGATGGTCCAAGATCACAGAAGAAGTGACTGAGCCAAGATTTAAACCTAAGCTGTCAGGCCTAGAAGCCCATGTTCTTAAATGCTCTTCAGTACCACCTCCCTCAATAACTTGTCTCGGTTACAGAAAGAGTAGAGAATACAAGAGTCTCATCCAGGTCTGCTTCAAAACCTCAAATCGTATGCTTTAACCCGCACACTCAACTCCCCATGCAGTCAACAGAAAAGTCAACTTAACATATTTCCTCCTGACCTCACTTTCCCAAAAGAAATACGTGCGTCAAGGGGAAAGATTCATGGCTAGAGGGAGTTAAACAGTCTAATCCAGAGAGGGTATCTGCATTGAACTCCAGTGGACAGGGAAGCCCCCCCCCCACATTTAAATGTTTAAGGGGCTCTCCATGAGTAAGAAGAAAAACACAGTTCATAGCTAAGATTTAAGACCAGAGACTACAGGCTTGCAGGCTGGTAAATTTTTCTCGCACTAGGTTCCATATGGCAATAGCAAACAGAACCTCTGATTTCTTTCATTTCTTTGGAGACCATAAAAGTCTACATTTGCAAAAATCAATATGTGTTTCCCTTCCTGCCATTTCGCATGATAGACAAACACAACCCCCCCGCCCTCCAATAGAAATTACACTGTTCTTTTAGATCACCCTAGAAATATGTGCATAGCAATGTCTAAAGTCATCAGGCAGTTTAATTTCAACATGCTCTTGTGTCCCGAGCTAGACTCTCATGGGAATGTTACGTTCAGATGGTTCCTGGGAAGCTTCGGGGGGACATCAAGGCAAGGTCTGAAAGTGATTAGTACAATATATTCCAGGAGAAATGCTTTGCGTGGCCTTTCTGGAGGAGATTGTCATGAAACTCTGATGTGACCTGCAGGCCTTCAGTCATACAGAGCTGACAGTGGCACCTGGCCGGCAGGCTGGGCAACAAGCCCACAGTCACCCCAGGGATGGACAAAAAAGGCATGTCTCCCATTTGTCAGCCAGGAGGAGAAACACCTTAAAAGCCTGTGTTCACAGGTACACTGCCTCACTGATGTGTTCTTTTCCAGGTCAGAGTAAAGGAGGGATCTGGGGCAAGGGGGCAGTGCTAGATGAAGGCAGCCATATGTAACATAATGAGAGCAAGAGGCAGAACTGGGGAAGAGAGAGAGAGAGAGAGAGAGAGAGAGAGAGAGAGAGAGAGAGAGATTATGAGAATCAGAGAGAGAAGGGGAGCTGTTTGTATGAACACTTTGCTTCCATGATCAAAGAAGTTGCCGGAAGTAAGGAAAAAGAAATGTTTAAGATACACACCATTGAAGCCAAGAGTCAAGATTGGATGGCTCTATTAGTAGGCATGCACACCCTGAAGAAATAGCAGATCCTTCATTCAGAAATATTGGAGCTAGAGAAATGAGCCACGGACCCCATTTTGTGTTTACAGACTGAGGGAAATAGAAAATAACCAAAATAACAACAACCAAAAGATATCATACATTCCAATATCCAGGGGCTCTATGTATCATAAACACCAAACACACACAAGGAGTGGAGAGCATTAGGAATCATCAGGACATGCATTTAAGGACATGAGCTCAAGCAGAGCCCCAGGCAGAAGGAAGCCCTGACAGGAAAACCTTTTATGACTGAAGGGAAACATGAATGTTAAGGCCTTGAGGTGAGAATGTGTTAGTTAGTTGGGGCAATGACTAGGCATATGATGTATGCTGTGTCATTCAGGCAATATAAGGGTCAAGTCATGACAGCTGTGTCACTTGACTATTAACATACAGACCCAACTTACTATGCCATCTACACTGTACTCCTGTAGTGTTCAAGTTTAGGTCATAGTGTCTGCGTTGTAGACTGCACGGGGCACATGGACAGCTGGCAGTTGGGCAGTGACGGTCAGCTTGTGAGCAAACAGAGCTAGAATCTGGCAGTGTAACACCAAAGATATGCACTGTCTGTTCACTGAAAAACAAAAATACCAGACTTGTTTTGTATGCCACACAAGGTTAAGGAGATTACATAAACGGCACGACAAGTTTATGCATTTGCATAATACAAAACTATCTTTATTGAATTCTCAAAAGCTATGGACTGAAAAACAAATATAGCTACTATTCAGAATTCAGTCAATGGAAGCCAATAGGTACTGCTGAGTCATCTCTATAGAAGTCCAGGGGCATGAAGTCAGTCCTGAGAAAGGCATGCGTGAGCCACCATCTGATGCTCCATAGTTCCACAGCACTGACCCTACCAAGTGCTATCTTGCATGCATTATAAATTTCTCATATCCCCAATGGCAGTGCTGTTGATGTGCATCTTGGGCCAACCCAATGGGAGGAATTAAATCCCAAGGAAGAGTATTTGGAGATTTCAAGGGTGACAAATGTATACTAAGGTTATTCTTTTGAATCCTTAAGAGCGTATTGAACTGTAAAGAACACACAGCCTAGTGCTCGAGCCCCACGGTCTAAGGTCTACCCTTTCCTGTTGTGAATCCCTTCTGGGAATAGTGAGGGGCATGCCTTGTGACTGATACATTAAATGCATGAAGGATGAAAGAATGAGTGACGAAAATGTTGAAACAGACACATCAGGCTGAAGCCACAGGAGTGCTCAGGGAAGGACTGTAGAGGAAGGGAAGAGAGAGTGAGAGGGCCTTTCTAGCAGAAGCAGCAGAGAAAGGAAGAGCATAAGGTGGTCTTTGAAGTGAGAGGAGAGACTCCTGACCTGAGGACGATGGGGGTCTATAATAGAGATGCCATGCAGCACAGAGGAAACACAAGAAGTCTCTGCTGTGTGAGCTGCTGTTTATTTCACGTTCAGCGCCGCTTTACCAGGCTTATGATTCTTGGAAACTCACGCAGTCTCTCATCTTTCTAAAGCGTAGGGAAGGAGCACTAGCCCCAACTGTATGAATGTTAATGGGAATAAATATGTCAACAAATTCTGTAAAATTACATAGCAATGTAATCACGAGTCCCTAAGTGTGAAGAGAAAAGGCGAGGCCAGGCTGAGCAAAGTCTGGAAGACTGCATTGGCTCTGTGGAGATGATGATGATGACCTTGCCCAGAGAGACAGCAGTGAGAGAAAGATTGAGGAAGGAGGAGGTGCAGACACCATTTGTTTCCTGGTGTTATAAACTCTGTGACCAAAGGCAAGTTGGGAAGTGGTTTACTTGATTTTACCTCTTGTAGGTCAGTACCCATTCATGGAAGCCAGAGTAGGAACCTGGGGGCAGCAATTGAAGCAGAGACTATGGAGGAGCATGGTATGCTGATGGGTGTTTCATGGCTCCTTCAGTTTGCTATTTTTTTTGTACAACAAAAGACCATCTGCCCAAGGGAAGCACCACGTACATGGACTGAAGCCTTCTGCATTAATTATTGTTCAAGAAAATGCCCCCAGAGACTTGCCTACAGGCCAATCTGATGGGGGCATTTTCTCAGTTGAGGTTCCCTCTTCTCAGAGGGCAAACTAACCAGCACATAAAAGTTCCCTTTCAGAACATCCCTGTACTTAAAAAAAAATCTGAAGCTGTGTTTAGAGTAGGGGATCCTGTTTAGGAAGAGTCTTCACTGACTGGTTTTATGTCAACTTGACACAAGCTGAAGTCATCTGAGAGGAAAAAACCTCTGTTGAGAAAATGCTTCCATAAGATCAGGCTGTAGGTAAGCCTTAAAGGCATTTTTTAAATTAGTGATTGGTGGGGTGACACATTCCACTGTATATGATGCTATCCCTGGGTTAGTGGTCTTGGGGTCTACCAGAAGGCACGCTTAGCAAGCTATGAGGAGCAAATCAGTAAGCAGCACCCCTCTGTATCAGCTCCTGCCTCCAGGTTCTAGCCCTTGCTGCTTTTGTTGATGAATGCTTATATGGAACTATGAGCTAAACATACACGCCCTCTGAACCCCACCAAGTAGCGTTTGCTCATGGCGTTTCATCATAGTACTAATAACACTAATGAATACAGATTCTTAATAAGGTGTCAATGTAACTGCACACCAGGTCTGAAGGATAAGGATAAATAGGTGCCAGCAGCCCAGTTCTCAGAAAGAGAGGAGCTTAAGCGTCTAGAACCTAAGTTAAAGAGCTTGCTTTCGGTTGGAGCCCCCAAACTAAGCAACAGTTTAGTGTAACTGAAAGCTAAATAGGTAGTTAAAGCCAGGTGTATTCTGGGTCAGAAAGATGAAATTGCCCTCCTCTTGCTTGTTCAGTTTTCTCTTGATATGAGAACAGAAGTCCCTAGAAAGACAGGTGTGGTGATTTGAATATACTTGGCCCAGGGTGTGGCGCTATTTAGTAGATGTGGCGTTGTTGGTGTAGGGATGGCCTTGCTGGAATAGGTGGGCCTTGTAGGTGTGGTCTTGTTGGAGCGGGTGTGGCCTTGGCGTGGATGTGATCTTGTTGGAAAAAGTGTGTCACTGAAGGAATGGGCTTTGAGTCTCTTCTCCTAGCTGCTTAGAAGATAGTCTTCTCCTGTTTGCCTTTGGAACAAGATGTAGAATTCTCAGCTCCTCCAGCACCATGTCTGCCTGGATGCTGCCATTCTCCCGGTCATGGCACTTCCAAAACTCTAAGCCAGCCTCAATGAAATGTTTTCCTTTAAAAGAGTTGCCTTAGTCATGGTGTCTCTTTACAGTAATGGAAAAAACTCTAAGACAAGAGGTATCCAAAGACTAAGGAAGGTATAATATTGTCTTGGTGAGAGGAATAGTGAGCTAAGGAAGAAAGTTGGTCAGGTCACATGGTGTGCAGAGAGCTTACCTGTTGTTTAACAACTAAAGGAGAAATTAGCATAGTGGGTGTTCCCCGGCCAGCCTGCAACCAGGCATGAGTAGTCAGAGCTATGCTGATATGGAATCGGGATTTTCCAGGATATGAAGGATGGCTAAGGAAAATGGAGGTGGGGAGAGGAGGGCATGTTTTGTTTTAATTTTTTCCCTACACAATATATCTTGTTTTCCTCCTCCAACTCTCCCATATCCTCTCCGCCTTCCTACCCACCCAACTTTATGCTCCCTGCCTCCCCTTTTAAAGCAATAAAAACTAGCTGGGCCGTGGTGATACATGACTAATCTCAGCACTTTTAAGGCAGAGGCCCGAAGATCTCTGAGTTCAAGGTCAGCCTGATTTACATAGTTCTAGAACAGCTAGGGCTACGTAGAGAAACCCAATCTTGAAACCATCTCCCCCCAAAAAAAACCAACAAAATAAAAACTATATAAAAATACAAAATTGAAAACTAAAACAAACTAACAAAAGACCATTAATATAAAAGGGAAAAAAGTCAGAACAAAATAAGATGAAACATAAAAGCCCATGAAACCAAGAGTTTATTTTCTGTTGGCCAGCTACTCCTTAGAGTGGGTCTAGGACGGATGCTGCTGTGGACTAGAGGACCAGGCTGGGGAAAGGAAAGTGAGGAGTTGGGATAGAAGAGATGATATTAAAGAATAGCGAGAAAGTGTCAAGATCATTTTTTTTAAGGTGGAGTGTTTATATATTGCCTAGGTTGCCTTCTAGATTCCAGTTGCCCCAGCCTGCTGAGCAACTGATCTCTGCCTTAGTCTCTCCAAGGTTAATAGGTTAAAAGAGCCAGTAGTGGGCTGGAGAGATGGCTCAGCGGTTAAGAGCACCCGACTGCTCTTCCAGAGGTCACGAGTTCAATTCCCAGCAACCACATGGTGGCTCACAACCATCTGTAAAGAGTTCTGATGCCCTCTTCTGGTGTATCTGAAGACAGCTACAGTGTACTTATATATAATAAATAAATAAATCTTTAAAAAAAAAAGAGCCAGTAGTAATAAGGAAGTTTTGAACTGAGAGTCCCAGGCAAAGGAGTGTGGAATGTTAGAAGTCAAGAGGTAGGAAGTGGTGTAGTTTCTAACAATGTAAGGTTTAGAGCTAAACTGTGCCATTGGGTGTGGGGTAGAAACTGAGAAAACTCACTTTGGATAGGGAAGCTTAAAAGTGAAAGCTTCATTTTCTGAGCACTCAGGGAAGCAGCCAGTTTGGGATTTGAACCACCTCCCAGAAGGGAGATTGTAGAATATTTTTATAGGATGGGAATACAAAGCAAGGCGGACCAGGGTGGGCTGTTTCATTGACTGATTATACTTTGATACAAGAGGTTAAGCAAGGAAATTGGTATTGGTGACTGAACCTTATCTAGGTCACCTGGTTTCTGAGTCCTTGGGCTTTTGCAGTCAGGTCCCTTCCTGAAGTCTGATCTGGAATTTAGAATGGTAAGAGGAAAAAGGAGCAGGTAAGCTGCAAATAGTCAATTAAGTCAAGATGAGCCATACATTCATGACTTGTGTGCCTTAGTTTAGATAACGGGATGGCAGCATCTTCCCTCTTTAGACCCCTTACTGGTTAGCAGACAAACATGAAACAGCTGAAGGAGCAGGGTAGAAGCTGGGTTCTGGTTCTGGGTCTGAGAACATGAACTCAGTTTTGATCCTGTCAGCAAGGTGGAGTTTGCTCCTGAGATGGCTGAACTCAGGAAACTAGTTCCTAACAATGCCATGCCAACAGAAGCTACAGAAAAAGACAGAGGAAGTGAAAAGTCAAGAATCTGAGAACTGGATGCTGAAGACCCAAAAAGGAGCAGAAGTAAGCATTCAGAAACACCAAAGCCTGTAGGATGATGTCACAGGTGAGGCAGGCACAAGAGAGAAGGAGGCCTGTCATTGGATGAGAAGGAAGGATGGGCAGGAGAGAAGTCTGAAGGAAGAGGAGGAGACTAGAAAAGAAAGGAGGAGAGAGGAGGGAGAGAAGCCGTGGCAGGACAATATGGCGGGAGATGTTAAGATTCCATGCTGTATCTTTACAGGTTGTTACAAATGTTCTTAGGGGATGGATGGTACTGGCCTTTGTATGTTTAGGTGGGCAATTCTATCTTACCAATTGGGTCAAAGATTATTGTGTTATGTGTTCTTTTATGTGATGGTTTGAGTGTAGGAAAGTGTGTGGTGACAGGAGACTCTGGGCCACCGAGGAGTTGGGATGTGTTTCTGCCAAGATATCTAGCAGGCACCACAGTGCTAGACATAGCGAGGTAAAAGAGAACTATACCCTCTTTTTATTTTTTTATATTTTACAACAACAAAAGGCAGAGATGTTTTGTGTGTCTTTGACTCTGTGAGCCTGCTCATACCCTAGTGTTTAGTGATTCCTGTTGCTTTACCCTTCTATATTCAGGAATTCCTATTGGCGAGTGTTAAACTGAGAGAGATTCCATTCTTTCTATCCATACAGCTAGGGTCAGGAGTTTACCTTCTTTTCTGTTCTCCTAAATGATGCTGCCTGGACCTGGAGGACAGGCATGAAAGCAGCATTAGATTGTGCCCTATGGGATGAGAGGAGGTAACTATGTCCACCTTTTTTTCTTCTTTGATAATAGATGGACCAGATAGCTCTAAGACTGCCCTCAATACAAGAAGTAATGTTCATCGTAAATTTTAGTTTCAGGGGTACATGTCATGCTCAACACATTTAGGCTAACTTTACCATGGCTTTCTAAAAAAACATTTATTTTTATTTTATATACATTGGTGTTTTACCTGTTTCTATGTCTATGTGAAGGTGTCAGATCTTGGAGTTAAAGACACTTGTGAGCTGCCATGTGGGTGCTAGGAATTAAACCCAGGTCTTCTGGAAGACTAGTCAGTGCTTTTAGCCACTGGGCCAACTCTCTAGTTTCTATGCCATGGCTTTTTATGTGCAAGACAACATTCTTTCTATCCAGAGGACTTCAGAAACTTGCAGAATGACCATGTGCTTAACAGTATTTTTCTGGCTATAGAGTGATTTGTTTTGAGTTTCAGTGCAATGTTATCATCCAATGGGATTCATTTTCCAAAGACTAGGAAGAAGAGAAGAAGGTAGAAGAGGAGGGGAGAAAGAGGAGGTGGAGGGAGGGAGAGAAGAGGGTGAAGGAGAATAAGTGGAGGGATAAACAAAAACAACTGAGATGGAAACACCAAGCAGCATCTGCTTCATTCAAACTTACTCTCACCTCAATGACAGCATTCTAAAATCTCATGGCTGTTTCAGTCAGGCTCCCAGGAGAAAGTAATCTGGGTAGAAGCTACCAGCAATGAGCACTTTGAAGTGGTCATTTAATAGTTGGCATTTGTGCCCACAGGTTGGATATTTTCTGGAGGTTGGGAGATAAAGTTTTTATGTTTTCCTTGTTGCTTTCATAAAATGTTCAGTCACTGCAATGGAAAGATACAGAAAAAACACTAAGAGTGGTGGTATTGCTGTAACAGAACTGACCGTGGGGCCTTTAAAGATGGTTTGTAGAAGGAATGTGGAAGAATTTAGAGCTAAAAACTAGACAATAGTTTGCTTAGAATGCTTTAAATAGAGCTTCCTAAGCCATTGAGGTGGGAGTGTAGAAGCCCAGAATGCCAAGGCAAATATGAATGTTACAGACCCAGTTTATGATATTCCAAGGGGACCAGAGACTTGAGGAACTAGAGGCCATTCATGTTCTTTTCTGGCAAATAATCTAGCTGCATCAGCCTGTGCTTTGAAAACTTTCACGAGGTTGACCTCCAAAGTAATGGTCTAGTGTTTGGTGGAGAGAATTTCAAAATAGGATAATGTTTAGTTGTGTCATGGTTATTACTAACAGCACTCATCCAGAACTACAGATAAATAGATGATATATAGATTATAGATAGATGATTAATAGATAGATAGATAGATAGATAGATAGATAGATAGATAGATAGATAGGTAGGTAGATAGATAGTACTGCTAGGGAGAACAAGTGCCTGGTAAGAACTGCCAGAATCTCTTGAAAGTAACCCCAGTGACTCAAGACCTCTCAGGAGACCCCCACCCCCACCCCACCCTAGTATTACTACTGTGAATGTTAAGCTCCTAACACATGAACTTTTAGGTAGACATCTAACATCCAAACCATAGTAGTAATAAAACAAAATGAACCCACATAAACTTTATCTCCATATCATTAGGAACTTAGAAAAGAAAGGAAGGGCTGGTGAGCTGGCTTAGTGGGTAAAAGCCCTTGCCTTGAAAGATTGATGACCTAAGCTTAGCTTCCAGAACCCACTTCGGAAGGAAATACTGACTTTTGAAAGTTATCCTCTAATTTACACATGTGCACAATCGCTTGTACACAGCCCTCCCCAAAAACACACACACGCACACACACATACACACATGGACACACACACACTGATAACAACAAGAAGAAGAAAATTAAGGAAGAGGAGACAGAGACCTGTGTCATTGAAATATAAAGATGAGAGCAGAAAATTCCCAAACTGAAAGGCAACTTAAAAAACCAAGTTGACTGAAAACAGTTTTAAGCATCAGAGCAAAGATTGTGATTACAGGAGACACAACAGACCAATGATGCAGGAGGGGACAGAAGGAACATCCTCCTCAGAATGTGCTATCCATGACAAGACACAGCATGAGTGAGCACGTAACCATGGCTAACTGTGGCATCCTTCTTTCTTACAGTATTTTAAAAGGCTGTGCAGAATGGTACTAGCTCATATGGCTGGCCCAACTTTGCGTAGTGTACATATTCTGTAGAAATGAATATGCACGCTCAGGTAGGCGAACAAATACACAAGTCATTGGAAGAACTTTTTCCTTTACTAAAGCTATCAAGCTGAAAGGAAAGCCAGCTCCATGTATAACTGAAATTTGTTGAGTGTTCATCTTTACCTGGCCTAGAGCTGTGCCAACATGCGACAAGGAGGGCTAGTGAGACTAAGTCTATTAGATGGTTTAAAGGCAGTTGAATAAAATCACCAAGTATCATTTTCATAGGGCCCCAATTCACTCTCACCACGTAATTCTAGAGCCAGGAATCTTTCCAAAGAATTCCTGCTGAGCTATAGTGGGATAAAATCTGGCCCATTGTGAATATAAAATGGCAATTTTATTTAAACAGTTGGAGCTCCTTGGGTCTCCTCTGACTGACTCTAATATTCTCCTTGTCTATATACTTTGGACACATTTTCACCTCACTCTAAAAAAAGTTTTACTGCTTAATCATCTTCCTCTTACCACCTTCCCCCTTCTAGAGAGTTCTGTTGGAACTTGGAATGACTTGCATAGTGGTTGGTTGACACATTTCACGGGAAAGTTATCACTTATAATCTCTACCACATGTCCCTGAGGTCGGCACACTGGCCAAATCATCTAACCTTCCAACACTACTATTTTCCAGCTGTAAAATTCAACTGATAAGGCTTCTTGCTTCGAGTTTTTCAACTGAAAATGACTTGTGGTCTCACCTTCCCAGGATTTCTTTGCCCAGAGTGACTCATGACTTTTAAAAGCTAAGTTACAGATTCTAACTTTGATTCTTATCCCACCTGTGTCGTATCTCTGGTAGACATGGGCCAATAAACACGTGTGTACATTTTTTAGCATCTTTCCCAAAGCATTTCTAGTTTAAGTTTCTAGACATGAGTCAGCCACACACTGGTCAAATGAGCTTATCATGAGTCCCAGCCATTGTGGGAAGTTTGCACCTCAATCAATAGTAGACTGACGTTTTACATTTGGATAAGAGGAAAACACTGCCATATTTAACCTCCACAATAATGTCAGGTATTTATTATGTGCCAGGTTTAATGGGTTATGGTGAGAGCTGTATTTCTCTTCAGTGGGAGAATGGACTTACTATTGCAGCTCACTGCACTTTAGGACCATGGAGAAGGCATATCTATGACTCCAGGTGTAAACACCTTGTTTTTTTTTAATTTGATTGAAAATATTTTTCTTACATAATATATCCTGATTAACGGAGCTGATTACTCCTCTACTCCTCTCATAGACAGTGTCTGAGTAGAAGGTCTCTCCATATTCTACTCTCTAGGGTCATCTCAGAAAGGCCGGGATTATGTTCTTTTTCTCTACCAGTTTCTGGTCAGAGTAACAAAAGAAGCCTATTCATGGACAAGGCATATCACATCAACTATGTCAGCCTGGACCTCAGCCCTTGGGGATACTCATCCTGAAGCCTCCTTCCAGCGTTGCTCTAGTCTTTCCCCCACTTGCTGTCAAATATCTTGAAATCAACACTGTGTCTGCTGGCTGCCTGAATTGCTCACCTCACTTTCTCGCCTTTCCAGTTCTTCCCCAATACCACTCTCTGTGGGATTTGATCATATCACTGTTCTGGTTCCCAAGGGTATACTATGTCAAGTCCATCAAATTCCTACAGTTCAAATTGTTCATTTCTGGGTATTTAATGAGAATTTTTTTAAGTGCTGAAATGGGATCTAGCACATACTAGGCACCTAGACCACATCCTAGTACCTAATAGAACTATTCTAATTAGAAAAGTTGCTAATCTTTATTGAACACTAAGTCCAAGCAGTTTGCTATCTGATTTGACTTTTCTTTTCCTTTTCTGTTTTTGTTTTGCTTTTTCTAAACAAGTTTTCTCTGTGTAGCCCTAGCTATCATGGAACTCACTTTGTAGACAAGACTAGCTTGAACTCTGAGATCCACCTGCAGTTGCTTCCTGAGTCCTGGGCTTAAAGGAGTGCACCACCATGCCCAGTGGCTACCTGATTTCTAAGTATTAACTCATTTTGACCCCACAGCTACACTGTGAAGTTTATACATTTATTAGCCCAATTTCCAGAAAAAGAATATAAATACCAAAAAAAAAGAATATTAACTCAAAGCGAGCTATTTCAGAGTAGGTTGTAGTTCAGATCCATTATCTGAGAATTCGCTACTTCATTCCACCTTTCATACTTTCTTGACTGGTCTAAAACGATTGCCCTTTCTCCAGAACCCTCCTCCCATTTCAGCAGATGGCCTGGCGCAAGAGGATGTGGGTTATCACTGAACACAGTGAGTGGCCTTCTACATTTTCAGCTAGTTGTCAGTGTACACAGGTATCTCCAGGTCTTAACTCTAGAAACACACTTGTAATGGAAGACCAAAGGCTTATGTTGAGGCAATAAAGTGGTATTTATCCAATCTTGTGACATGAGGGAAATATAGCTTGAGTATACCATGTTACTGACAAAGACCTCCTCATAGAGAAGTCACAGGGAGTCTACCTTGGAGTCAATTAAGGACCGAGACAAACACAGTAGGTGAGTCCAAGACATATACACCAACCTATTTTCAATGGAGTTCCAATGAGTTCAATGCAGCCCATATCACTTTCATGCTAGCATTTTGTTTCATTATCTCAATAGATTGTAAACACCTTCCCTTTTTTCATTTTATTGAAAATATTTTTCTTACATAATGTATTCTAATTATAGGAGTTGATTACTCCTCTGCTTCTCCCAGTTCCTCTGAACCTCCCCTCCCATCTGTCTCTCATTAGAAAACAAACAGGCTTCTAAGGGATCATATTAAAATACAAGAAACTAAAACCTTACACATCAGAATAGGATAAAGCAAACAGAAGAAAAGAAGCTCCCAAAAGGCACAAGAGGAAATAGAGACACAGAGACCCACTCATTCACACACTCAGGAATCTCATAAAACTACTAAGCTGGGGGTTGGGGATTTGACTCAGTGGTAGAGAGCTTACCTAGGAAGCGCAAGGTCCTGGGTTCGGTCCCCAGCCCCGAAAAACAAAACAAAACAAAACAAAAACCAAACAAACAAAAAAAAATACTAAGCTGGAACCCATAGTATGTACCCAAAGGACTTATATAGTAAAAAGAGAGAAAAATAGTTTTAAAAATTAAATCAAAACAAAACAAACAAGCAACAACAACCACAAAAGAGAGTCTTGACACCATTGTGTAACAAGAAACATCCAAATGATGCTGTTGAGTTCTTTTCCTCTTGACCATCTACTACTGGACATACAACCTACACTTAAAGAGTGGTTTGTTTCCCCAGTGTGACTCCCTTGGAGAAGATGAAATTTTCATTTGCAGTGGTCATTAATTGAAGATACTGTCTGGGTTAAGGATGGAGACATTTGACCACTTTAGCTCTAGGACCCCATCTGGTGCAGACCCATGCAAGTCTTGGGCACGCTGCCTTTAGTCTCTGTGAGTTCATATGTATGTTGGTCCTGTTGATTAGAAGGCCTTGTTTTCTCGGAATTCTATCCCCTCTCGTTCTTGCATTCTTTCTGCCTCCTCTAATGAAGGGGTCCCTGGGACCTGGGGTATGGTGGTGCGGGATTTGATTGAAGACAGAGACATCCCATTTAGTGCTGAGTACTTCAAGCTCTCTCTCTCTCTCTCTCTCTCTCTCTCTCTCTCTCTCTCTCTCTCTCTCTCCATAATGTCTAGATGTAAGTCTCTGTATTTGTTCTGATCTGGTGCAGTAAGAAGCTTCTCTGATGATGGCCTAGCAAGTCATGGATCTACGAGTATAGCAAAATGTCATTAGAAGTCATTTTATTGCTCTATTCTTTGAGAGAATGGGATTCTTTGGTTTTACCCTAGGTTCCTGGGCTAACTAGTCTTAGGTTCATGAATACCCAAATGGTGTCAGGTTTGGACTCCACCTCCTGGAGTAATCCATTAAGTCAAATCAGATACTAGTTGGTTACTCTGATAGCTTTATGTCACCATTGCACTAGCATATCATGCAGACAGAGCACCATTATGGAGCAAAGTGCTTGTAGCTGAGTTGGTGTTTGTGTTTCTCCTTTGGTCATGGACCAAAGACAAAAAGTACAAGGAGGTGAAGGCTCTTTGTGGGCACCAGCTCCGTTTCCCAGGTTCAATTAATTGTGTAGGTGTTGTCTTCAACAATAAGCTCTTGGCAAGATATTAGATTGATTGGTGTTCCCATGGGGCCCCATTGGCCAACAATTCAATTAGATATAACCCAATCCTAGTACTAGAAACTTTACTTGGAGACAAAAGATGTCTAGTCAGGGCTCTCTTTCCCTCAATTGTTGGTAACTTCATTTAAATAGCCTTCCTATATGTACTTCAGGAAGCCTCTGCCATATTGTTTCCATACTGCCCAGAGGGGTCTACAGATGTAGCATGGTTATCATGGAGTCATCCATATATAAGCAAATACTCATCATATTAGTCTTTTTGAGCCTGGTTTACCTCATTCAGGATGATTTTTCTCTGGTTCTACCCATTTATCTACACGTTTCATAATTGCATTCTTTTAAATAGATGAGTAATGGTCTATCTGTGTAAATGGACCACATTTACTTTCTCCATTGTTCTGTTAAGAGACAGCTTGGTTGTTTCCAATTTCTCACTATTATGAATAGAGCAGCGATGAATGTGACGGAGCGAGTGTCTCTGTTGTGAGATAAGACACCCTTTGGATATAGGCCCAAGAGTGGTACAGCTGGATCTTGAGGTAGATCAATTCCCATCTTCCTGAGGCACCACCACACAGACTTCCAGAGTGACTGTACGAGCTGCACTCCCATCAGCAGTGAATGAGCATTCCCCTTACTCTACAGCCTCCCCAGCATGAGCTGTCATGTGTTCTATTAAATCTTAGACATTCTGACAGATTTAAGTAAAATATCAAAATAGTTTTAATTTGATGTCTAACGAGTTTGAACACTTCTTTAAGTATTTCTCGGCTATTTGAGCTTCCTCTTTTGAGAGATTTCTCTTTAGACTTGTTCTACATTATCAATTGTGTTGTTTTCTTGATATCTACTTTTTGATTTCCTCATATAGTTTGGATATTAGCCCTGTATTGGGTGAGTAAAATCTTTTTCCCATTCTGTAGGCAGCTGCTTTGTCTGAGTAGAAGTGTCATTTGCTTTACAGAAGCTTTTCAGCATTATGATGTCCCATTTATTAATTGTAGACCTTAGTGCCTGAGTTATGGTGTTCTGTTCAGGAAGTTGTCTTCTGTACCAATGGCTTCAAGGCCATTTTCTCTTCTCTCAGGTTTGATGTATCTGTGGTTGAGGTTTTTTTGGAGTTGAGTTTTGTGCAAGGTGATAAGAATGGATCTATTTGGATGCTACTACATGCAGACATCATGTTGTTGAAGATGCTGTCTTTTTTCTATTGTGCATTTCTGGTTTTTAACCAAAAGTCAGGTGTGTGGATTTATCTCTAGGTTTTCTATTAGATTCTATCACTCAACATGTCTGTTCTTATGTCAATACCATGTTGTCTTTATTACCATAGCTCTGTAGTACACCTTGAGGTCAGAGATAGTAATACTTCAAGTAGTTCTTTTATTAGTAGTAGCAGTTATTTTATTATTTTAATAATAATAAAAATAATATTTATTTATTTATTTATTTATTTATTATTACTAATCTGAGGATAGTTTGTTTCCATGTGAAGCCGACCTTTCAAGATCTGTGAATAATTGTGCTGGATTTTTTTGCAGATTGTTTTTGGTAAGGTGGCCATTTTCACTTTCAGTTCTACCAATCCATAAGCATAGGAGATCTTTCTGTCCTCTGATATTTTCTCCAATGCCTTCAAGTTTATATCATATTAGCCTTCCAACTTGCTTGCTTAGAGTTATCCCAAGAGGTATTATTTGAGGCTATTGGGAAAGGCATTAAACACTGTATCTCATTCTCCTAATGTCCTAGCAGCTAGCAATGCCTGGATGGTTCAGCTCTGCCTTCACTTGCCCATGAAGCAACTATTACTCACTCTGCTTGTATCATCGGCAAAAGAGTTGTGTTAAAGTTGCATGCAGTTCTGACACTTGCCAGCTGTCCCAAGGCCATCTCCAACCTTGCCTCTTTTACATTCTTTTGTGCTAGCTACATTGACCACCAGCATGTACCTTCCCACCTTCCCGCCTCAGAGGTTTGTACTCTTTGTGAACTCCCCTCACCCTCATCATTCCTTTGTGTTTTGGCTGTTTCTTCTCAAGGTCTCTGTCTTCAGAGAGTTGTGTCTAGGTACCCTGTGCTTAGTACCACCACCATCCTTCTTCAACTCTGCTCTTTCCCTGTACTGACCTGGTAGGCATTGTCTCCTGGTAACAGTCTCTTACAGAGGCAGGCTAGCTCCTTGAGGAGAGGCATTCCCTGATGCTTTCAGGAGACTCAGAACACCATGAAGTACAGCCATCCTTCAGGATCAGAGGCACATGGAATACCATACCCCTGACTCCACTCAGAACACCCAGATCTGAGTCTTCTCAAGTTAATTTAATGAAATCATATAGCATGTGCATGTAACTCCATAGAAGGGATGCTCTATAAATGTTATAAAACTAGATGTTATGCTGAATTAGTAAATAATGAAAGGAAAGGTCTATACTTTTGTGTATGTATAAATAGAGGTAAATTTTTTTTTTTACCCACAGTTGGTTGGACCCGCAGAGATGGAGGCCTTCTGTATTTTGTTCTATTATAACATTTGTGCTCATGTGCTCAATACATGCTTGTTAAGGGAAGGATGGGAGTCAGTCAGTCCCTAAGGGACACGGACTGTCTCTCTCATCCCAGAACTTCCAGCATCTGTTATGGTAGACCTAAGACACAAGAGGAGCTTCTTAGCTGATTTCTGGTGTAAATGATAGGTGTGCAAAAAAATGTCCCTGGCCTCTACTGAGGTATAGAACCAGGCATCTTACTCTGCTGTGTGTCCTACATTTAATGCTTTGCTTCAACCTCACACATACATGGAGTAGTCCTAATTGCACCCATTTAGAAAAAGCATTACACCAGAGAACTGGTAATGCTTGCCTAAGATTGTGTGGTGACTGAAGGGCAGACTTGGGATTTGATGTTATCTCCTGTGCTCTTTCTGCTACCTGAGACTTCTGAGAGGTTTAAACCTTTGTTTAAACAAATGGAAATTCAATTGGAAGTCCTACTACGAGGGAAGTAAGTCAAAGCAGAAAATTTGATTTATTCCCCCAAGTAAGATATTTTACTTTCCCTGTTTTAAATTTTCTTCAGGTTCCTTTTCATGAAAAGTGAAATGGAAGCAGTTGTGGTGCTAAACACAGCAGTCACTTCAAGCAGTTGTGAATACAAGGAGTGAACGCACAGAGTAGTTGTGTGACTAAGTTCATTGCCACAGTTTTCAAAATAACCACACCACGCACTCCCAATTCATTTGTTCTTTGAATTATTTCAACTTACCTTTTACCATTTGTAAATTTATTGTCTTCAAAACTAAGGGATTTTAGATGTAGTCCCTGCTATTCAGGTCTCAGTGGAAGAGGTCCTGTTCTTGGACACATTCTGTTTGTGGTGTGTCCTGTGGGTGTGATGATTAAAGTATCATGCAGAGTTCCTGATCAAACTGTGCTCGTGGAGGTCTGTTGGGAGGCAGGGCAATATTTCGCAAGAGTAGGAAAGCTTGGACGGGTTCTACACATTCTCTCCTGTTCAAATCTTCCACATTCTTCTGAGTCTGTGCTCAGTACCACTGGCACATGAGTCACCAGCTGGGTGACTGTGATCCATGAGTTATTTAAGGACACATCCAGAGATAAGCTTCATGAATGGGGACATCAATGTGTCCCATTGACTCAGTAACATGAACATGTCATATCCATGTTAGTGTTGCTATTGGCTATTGGTCAATCAAAACAAAATGGTTTAAAACAAAGCGTTATGCCTACTGGTTTTAGAGCTACCTAGCCTCATGTTCAAATACAATCTATGCACCAGTAACTTTTTGGCTCACATCTTCAGTGCAAGCCTCTCTCATAGACTCCACACTGATCTGTCAACTACTACTTACAACCTCCACATTAGTGTCCAATAGACATCTTAATGTAAAATTCCCCAAACTGAGCATGTGTCTAGATTTTCTCTTCTCTCTATACACATGAGTTTCTTCTCTCTGCCCTGTTTCAGCAGTGGAAGCCCTGCTCTTCCAATGACTCAATCTCAGAGTCATTCCCAATCCTCCCTTCTCTTCCACACAATAGTTTTACCGGACATCCTCTTGTCTTCACTTTAAAGATATTTCCATAATCCAGCCCCTGTGGTAGTTTGGATGCAAATGGCCCCCGTAGGCTCATGTGTTTGAATGCTTGGTCTCCAGTTGGTGGAACTGTTTTTGAAGGATTAAGAGGCTTAGCCTTGTCAGAGAAGTTGTGTCATTGAGGGGGGCAGACTTCAAGATCTAAAAGACCTGTGCTTTCTCAGTGTGCTTTCTGTCTCCTACTTACGGATCAAGATGTGAGCTCGCCACTGTTCTGCCACCATGTTTTGGCGCTGCCATCTTGGACTCTGACCTTCTAAAATAGCAAGCTGAATTACATGCTTTCTTTTGTATGTGGCCTTGGTCATGGTGTTCTATCACAGCAGTAAAAAAGTAGCTAAGAGAGGCCCTTTGTCATCATTTTCATTCTTGCCAGCCTTGTTCACCATTAATGTCCACATACATTTTAGAGGGAATACTGCAATGGAATGCAGAAGCCGGCTTCTCTGCTAGGATGGGGCAGGGCAGAGAAGGGATGAGGATGTACAAGTAGGCCCTCTGAAACACTCACTTTTACAAGATGTCAAGGAAGCAAAAGACTACGGGCCCTTCACTTTCGATCAACTGCTCTCCAGGCTTAGAGCCACACTTGGATATGTATACTCCTACTCTAAGAGGGTTCATCCCATTAGCCTAGTAGAGAAGCTGACCCAACATGAGCCTTGAGAATGCATTTAAAATCAAGTGTTACTGAAGAATTGGAGTGTCAGCAAACTTATAAGAAAAGTCATCTGAATTTTTTTTCTTGTGCCTGTTAATCAAAGCAAGAGCTTTGCTCTTTTCAGAAGCCTGTGTTTTACCAGACTTCCTGGCAGAAATATTTCACTATGATAATGATTTACATGGCTGGCTCATCCTCAGATCTCTACCCAAACCAGTGTGGTTTATGACAAGAGAACAATGGTCTTATGAACTAGAAGACAAGTGGATAATCAGGGTTAAGATATTTGAACAATGTTTCACATCAGTACCAGCCATCAGGGTTCCAAGGGCCATCTCTCCTTAAGTTTACCCACCCCAATGATCTTGATCTTCTTGGAGACCAAATTACCTTTGTGGAGGGCACCTCCTGAGTGAACCATTCATTCATTGGTCCTCAAACATGTGTTGGGTATTAAGTGTTTTAATGCATACTTGCATAAGAAGCCTTGACATCCATCTTCCTGATATTTATGATAGCTGGGAACAGCATGAAGCTGTAGAAACTCAACAGACTCAACACAGACCTTACTCTCTAGTCTCAGACCCATCCTTTCTTTCCCAACTGAACATACTTCCTGGCCACTACCTAGTGACATCTACAACTCCAAACTCCTACCTAGCTTCTCTTTTTTGCTTCATCATCCTCAGTTCATCTTTATTTCCACCCTTGAAATCTGATGGCTTCTGATGGCTTGAAGTGAATTTCATTATTGTCCCTAAGCAGCCATCTTTACCTGCATTTCATTCAGGTTTTGTTTGCTTGCTTGTGTGTGTGTGTGTGTGTGTGTGTGTGTGTGTGTGTGTGCCTTATTATCATTTGCCAATGTGGGGAAAGGGCAGTACTTTGAACCTTCTTAGCAGTTGCGATCTTTGAAGCCTTTCTCTCATCAGAGCTCTCTTTTGGGAGGTACAGTTACCAAGACTTCAAAAAGTCTGACAACTCTATTGTGTGGAAGCCTAAATCAAGCCAATAGACATAGTCTGGTTTGTTAAGGGCAGACCAGGGGGAGGAAAAGAGAGCTCTTTGCTGCTTAGAAAGATGCTGATGGTGCTATTCAAAAAGAGACTCTAAGGATTCTAGTTTAAACAAACTCTAATAACAAAACCCTTCCAGCCAAAAGGGAAAGTTGATCACCAGACTCGAATGGTGCCAGTGACACCTTCAGCAATGTTGCTGACGCAAAGTGACGCATCTTCCACCCTGCTTGTGGGAGAGCCAATCGATTTCCTTTGAATTCAATCTTGATTCAAATGCTTCAGCACTCCAGGGAGAGGACAAGAGCAGTATTTCAGAAACAGGGGAGGACCCAAATGCCAAGTTTCTGTTCTTGTTACTGTTCAAGTTTTGGCCCTATGAGTTTGGTCTCAGTTCCATGTTTTTTGCTAAACTGGTTTGTTTGGCAAGAATCTAACGATAAATACAAAACCCTAAGGTCAGTCTCACCTTACTCAGAAAACTACAGCTGGGAATCTCAACTTTCTGAGGCCGGGAAACTTTGGATGCCATTGATTTGCGATAACAACAGGGGACAAAGATATGGGGCAGATAAATTTTTTCTTTACCAACACATGAATCTAGGACTTTACTCTCTTTAATCGCAAAGCACAAACAAGCTTTGTTGATGGTGGAGGAGGAAAGGCCAGGCCAGGTGACCCTCTGGGGAGTCCAAACCTGCCTTGAAGCTGTCATTAAGCAATAGGATGAACTTTTCTCTTTTTTAGTTTTTGCCCTCTGTTTCACACAGACAGTCACCCCCTGAGAAGGCAAAACAGGAGGAAGAAATAGGGTGCCACAGGGGCCGGTTGGATCCAGGAGGAGGAATTAATAAAGTGCTCAAACATCAGTCTGGAATAGTGTCTGTTGACTTCTCGAGATCTAGATTTTCTCTCCTCCCTTCGGCATACCCAAAGCATGTAAAATGAGCTCCCTTGTCTTCACGTATGAAGAAATGTAGGAGTCAACCTGTGAAAATGGTACTGTTTTACACTGGAAACTTGAAGGTCATGGAAAGTATTTTGATCTGTATGACACTCTGGGAAATTATAATGGCAACAGAAATTAAGGGCCTACCAAGTGGCCAGGCATGGCTCTGCGTGCCTGCTCTATGCATCACAACAGTCTTATGAAATGACTAATAGTGTTATCAGTCCATTTTTTATAACTATGGGGCCAAAGGCATAAAAAGAATAACTACCTGCTCGAAAGCCACTCCACCGATAAGCACTAGAACTGGTATTTTAGCCCAGAAAATATGACTAAGGAACCCTCGAACATTACCATACAGTTTCAGCCTGTCCCCTACATAAAGGTACAGAGATAACCAAGTGGTACAGTCAACACCAGCACATTTCCTGAGTGAAAGACTTAAAGTGAAGACTACTGGGAGCAATGGAACTACACAAAGAGAAAGCAGAACCTACAGTCATGCCAGGAGCACAGGTGCCATCATAGCCAACCCATCACAGAAACTGAGAGGCACTGCATCACTGCACCTCCAATGGTAATGCTCACCCTGGAGAGAAACAGACACAGGAGTAGCCAGCCTCAACGTGGAGGGGTCCAGTTACCATTGCTGTGTATATCTGCCTATCTACATAGTGATGCCCCAAGGGCGTGTGCAGTTTGGATTCAGTGCCTGAATAGGAAGATAAACAGCTTAACGATCCTAATACAAAAGATTCGCCCTGTCTGTATCAGTCAGCCACCTGCTTTCCCAGAATACAACAGATAGGGTGCATTTCTCAGTGTCTGAGAACAGGTGAGTCCACGATCAAGGCATTAGCAGATGCCCTGTCTGGTGAGATCTTCCCTTGGTGTGTGAAAAGCAAGATATCTTCTCATTTTGTCACACTGTAGAGAGCAAGGAGACAGGAAACAGATTTTCTTGTGAATATTACTCGTGCTAATCCTTTTACAGGGCACAGGACTTAATTTCCGCTCTAAAGCCTGTCTTCAGTTACCACTTCAAAGAGTTAGATTTGCCATCAATAAATCTGTGAGGGGAAAAAAACATCTGTATGGGAGGCCATCCTGCAAGTCTTCACCAGCACCAGAAAAGTGGGGAGAGCAAGAGTGAGCATTGGTCAAATCCAGACCACTTTCCTCATTGCCGAGCCCCTCTTCCAGTCATCCCAGACGACTTCCTTCCTCCTCTCTAGTTGCCATGCCATCAGGGTTATCGGTTTATTTGTGTTGTCGCCAGTTCTTTCCCAGTGCCACATTTCCTGAAGTGAGCTGTGCAGCTGTGGAACCCATGACCCCACAGAACAAGATCTGCTTGTGTCTCCTCCCTTAAAGATCCCATGTGTCTGAACTTCTTATAGTGTTTTTATGAAGCTGTTCCTTTGGAACTATGAAGCTGATAGTGGAGATGGGTGTTCTATGGCTGCGATAAAGGAATCATTCCAGAGTAGAGAGGATTCTGAATGAAGCTTAACAGAAACACTTTTTTTTTCAAACTATCAGAAAGAAAACTAAAAATATTTTTCCACTTCTTAATTTTAACTCAAGCACAATGGCTAAACTTAAAGAAACCCAAGTATCCCTCAAATGAAAGTCTCTTTCTGTTAAGACAGTGCCTTCCCTAGCCCTTCTGCCCCCAAATCTTCAGTCCTTGGAAGTCCATGCAAAACTGAAGTTTTCTCTGAGGACCACTGAACTATGGAGCTGAGTTTAAGTCCATTAAGATGAACACAGAGTTCCAAGTTGAAGTGTCAAGGACTGATACTTCTTAAGTCAACCAAGTCATAATTTAAAACAGTTGTTCATCAGTGAACCCTTCCCCCCAACACTCCCCGGATCTACAGATAACAGTCTCGAAATGAGCAAGTGTGGGTCAGCCAGCTGAGCAGTGTGTTAGGACTTCATAGCCAAGATAATAAAATTCAGAATCAAAATTTTGGTGTGAATTGGCAAGAAAAGACATTTTGAAAGGGGGAGAAAAACAAAAGACCTTCTGCCCCCACTGATTGATTCTTTTGGTCAGCCATCAGCTAACCCCAAAACAAGTTCCAGTAAATGGTCCATTGTGTTCTTTTCAGACCATTGCAGCAGGGAACCCCAACCCAAGATAAATTCCACCTTATTTGTAGCTTTTGTAAGAAGTTTCAGCCACCAAATTTTAAGCAACACAATCCTACTATTTTCCATTAAGGACACTAGGACTCAAGCCTTGTGATAGGGGGCAAAAGTAGACACATTCTTCCCTGTTCAAACTGCTCTCAGATTTTCCTGGTGGTGGGATACGGGGACACTGAGAAGCAACTTTCTGATAGTTGGGTACTTAGTGTCATTTACACAGTGGCAAATCATCAACAGCTTGTGTGTTGGAAGGTTGACTTGGTAATGTTCTCATAGAAAGTGCAAACTCAAGCATTTTATTGATAGTGACTGCCACAGGACACACTCACAGGGGAAGAGGTGACTTGACAGTTTACATTCCTATCTGCAGTGTCTAAGGGCTCATCTTTCTCTACGCATTTGTGGTCCTTTGGTTTTTGTTTTGTTTTTAATTTTATTTTATGTATACAAGTACACTGTTTTCAGACACACCAGTAGAGGGCATAAGACCCCATTATAGATGGCTGTGAGCCACCCTGTGTTTGCTGAGAATTGAACTCAGGACCTGTGCTCTTAAGCACTGAGTCATCACTCCCTTCATCTTCTTGATGATAATGATTCTAACTAGAATAAGATGAAATCTCAAGGTGGTTCTAAGTTGCATCTCCTGGATGGCTTAGGCCATTGAGTGACTTTTCAAATACTCTAGCTATCTTCATTTATGCTATGAGAACTGTCAGCTCAATTCATTGACCCAGCCATGGAACGAATTTTCTGGCTCTTTTGGTGTTTGAGTTTTGGAGTTCTTTAGAAAGACTAGGTAAGTGTATGTCTGCTGTGTAGTTGGTAAAGATCTTTTCTCACTCCGTGTGTTGTCTCTTCAGAGCTGTTTTCTGCATCCTGAAGAAGCCTTTCAATTTTGTGTAATTCTGGTTGCCAGCTCTCGGATTTGCTTCCCTGGATTATTCATGGGATGACTTCCTATCCTGTGCAAGACCCTTTGGGAAGTCCTTGACAATGCTTATTTTTTCCCCTGGTGTTTCTTTAGCAGCTTCAGACATCTGACTTTCACATTGAGGCTTTCTATCCACTTTCAATTTATTTTCCTCCATGGCAAGAGAAATGGATCTAATTGCATTCTTCCGCATGGTCCACTCAGTTTTTACAGCACCTTTTGTTACACATGTCTTTTCCATCCGTGTATGGTTTTGACCTATACTACATGCCTGTAGCTACGCAGGTTGGGGTCTACATCCAATACCTTTGTAACAATATCATAGTTTTTATTATTATGGCTCTGCAGAATAATTTGAGAGCAGTTACTATGACACTGCTAGCATTAATCTTCCTAGTTAGGATTATTTGGGCCGAGACCTTTTATGCTTCATATGAGCTTCTTTGAGAAGGGGATTTTCCGTTGGTGGATTGAATGGTCCCCACAGGTTCATAGATTTGAATAGGTGGTCCGAAGTTAGTGGAATAGCTTGGAAACAATTAGATTTGGCCTTGGAGGAGGAGGTGTGGCCTTTGGAGGAGGAGGTGTGGCCTTTGAGGAGGAGGTGTGGCCTTTGAGGAGGAGGTGTGGCCTTTGAGGAGGAGGTGTGGTCTTGCTGGAGGAGGTGTGTCACTGGGTGGAGGGTGGAGTGGACTTTGAGGTTTCAAAAGCCCAAGTCAGGCCCGTTTTGCTCTCTGTGCCTGCAACTTTCAGATTATTTGTAAACTCTCAGCTACTGCCCCAACACTTGCCTGCCTGCTGCCAGTCTCTCTGCCATGTTGAGAATGAACCAACCTTCTGACACTGAAGGCAAACTCCCAGTTTTATAAGTTGCCTTGGTCACGGTGTCTCCTTACAGCAATAGATGAGTAACTAAGACATCGGATTATCAGAAAAATTGGAAACAAAATTAGATAAATGTAGGAAGGGGAACAAAACCCTAAAAACAGGGGGGGAACCCTAATACTACTAAAAACATGGTAGAAAGGAAGAACATGTTAAAAATGAAAAAAAGGGGAGGGACAAAAATATTACCCAATAATGAAGAAGATATAAAAATAACAGCAGGTAAATCTGTAGGCATGGAAAGATGAGAAATAAGACAAAATGTCAGAGCAGCTTCTCACACGTGTTTGATACTTGGAGACCTCCATTGCTACACCCAGGGATGGGGTTGGGTCAGTCAGCCTGCGGTCTCTCATCTTCTACAGTTCATGCTGGTGATCAGCCAGTGTTGCATAAGTGTGTGATGCTTGCCAGAGCTGTCTTCACGTTAGCAACTTCTCTTGTGTACCAGGAGCCTCTGCTGACTAGACTTGGTTCTGTTGTCTGGGAGCTGGGCAGGTTTCCTCTGCTGCCTGACGGTTTCCAGATCACACTCTCTGAGATGGTTAAAGTTCTAACTTGGGAATGGTTTCCAGGTGTGTGTGTGTGTGTGTGTGTGTGTGTGTGTGTGTGTGTGTGTGTGTGTAGCAATGAGAGCACTGAAATCTGCACAGACAAAATGTTCTGAATCTATCTATACTTTTGGTGTTAATCACCATGCTGAAGAAATGAACTTCAGAGTTCTTATGCTCTGTGGCACCCAATGGCAGGTTGGTATCCTCAGAGGTTCTTCAAACTGCTGACCTCGTACTCAGAGTGATGGGACTCACTGTGGTATTCTCCATTGATGAGACAGGCTCCCTGCAGTCTAATGTAGGTTTATGTACTTGATTACCTCAGCTGAGCCTCCTATAATCTCCTCTCAAGGAAGATGGCACCCAGCCACTGCTCTCAAAGTCCTATACAGTGACAAATTGGGGTCCTACTCCATCACAGAAGGAACTATTGGCTCACCAGAATCCAGTGCTGGATTTGAGGTCTGAGTGAGCTTGCTGGTCTCTGCAGTGCAGTGGCTTCAGGGCTCACCCTTGGGTTGAGATGCCCTCTTTCTGCCCTTGACCCAGAGCAATGTGCACAGAGCTGTGCCCCACTTGGTCTTTGTTTTTCTTTAGTTGACTGTCAGTGTCTCAGCACTTTTCTGCTGGTCCACCACCACCTCTATGAATGTCCCAAGCTTCTTACTCATTCTCTCCATTGAATAGTCCTCCAGGATACAAGTTCTGTGTGTCTTTGACACAGCCCTAACATGGTGTAAACCCTGCTGAAAGGCAAGTTCCTATCTTTCAGTGCCAGTGCCTCAGGAGTCATTTGCCTCTTCCTGGCATTGGTATAGACACCTGAGCCAGGCTTCCCCAATTACATATTCTTACTGGCAGCGTTTGTCTCTTGGAAACAGTACAAGCCCAGGAATAGCTTAGAAATCCCTATGGCAGAGGAGGGTCTGATAGTTTTCTGCTTAGTTTTGTGCTTCGGGCTAGTCCCAGGGCAGGACACCAGCTATGTGCACATATGGCCATCTGCCCTGGCCCTCTCTGGTACACCGAAGTTCATCCTCTTGAATGTTCTAATTTGCATCCCTCACATTGGGAACAGGATTTCTTCAAGGCTAAATAACTCTGTATGTACGATTCAGTGAAGGACCTTGACTTGAAGAGATGATCTTGGGCTTTTTTACACAGCCTCAGTGAAACATCAAGAATTCTCACACTAGGAGGGCAGGACAGGAAAAGACAGGTGAAGTTATGGGCCAATGGACCCTAGTGGAGGGATAGGGTCACAGAATGCTGTTGGCCTTTGGATGCTGAAAGAGTCAAGAAACAGATTATCCCAAACTCACTTTGAGTTTCTGACCTCCACAGCTATAAGAGAATAAACTCATGCTGTTTTAAGCTGTTAATTTGCTACAGCATATACCTGTCTGCCTTGACAGTCTCTCAGAACAGATTTCTGCTTATGTTGTGTATTATCCACTGAATGTCATCCACTTCCAGCCCCCAGCTCTGGGCCCCCATAACCATCCCTGCTTAACATGAGGAAATTCTTCCGCTGAGTTGGGATTCTCTGCTTTCTGGACTTTCTTCTCTCTACATACTAGGAATTCAATAAGGAAAAAGTCTTCGTGTGACTCATCTTTGGACCTCAGCACCAAGGACCATGTTTGGATAATAGTAGTTGTATGGACAAATTAAAACATAATTGTACACAAACATGTGCCAGCAGTTGTAAATGGCTTATGGGAAAGAAACTTTGCATAGATAAGAGAATCACTCATATTAGGTTCCTTTTCTTTAGATGGCGAAAAAAAAAAGCTTTTAAGAAAGTATACTTATCGAAAAAGAAAATCCTGCTCTGATTTATGGGAGGATTTTTGAAAAGCTGACTAGACATGCGCTCTGTTAGTTGAATACCTCGCTCGTATGGATCTAAAAGCAGAGTGTGTGAAAACCTAAAGGGAAATAAAGTCTCCGTTTCAGGAACAATGGGCGTGGCTTTGTTCCTAGCCCATCAGTGTTTCTGTAGACACTCCAGTGGCTGCCTGCAAAATTTTGATGGTCTGCTAGAACTAGCTTGATTCGGGCTGATATGGAACATGCATCTGAAACACTCGAGCTTAGAGGCTCCCACTCACTGCCTTGCCACGACAAGGAAACTTAAATGATTTCACCCCCTCCCCACCAACCACATTCCAGGTCTAAATTGTTTTAAGCTTTTGGACTTGATCCCGTAACAGTTCTAAAATACACGTGCACAGGGATATTCTCTGCAGTTCTCTTTGTAACAGGACTGGTTTGGAAGCAACCCAACTGTCAATCAACAGTAAAGTGGTTGAATAAATTATGGTCCATCTATAATCCAGAGGGTTATGCATTCCTTCAAAAGAATGAGGTTGTTTTATATATACTTCTTGCTTTATAATAATATTTCACTGCTCGAAACCCTCCAGGGCTTCCAGTTGCATTTATGCAGTCTCTAAAATTCTTCCCCAAAGCTAAAATGCCGTGTACCCCCTTCCTGACCCCAGGGCCACTCTCCTGTTCTTCCATTTGGATTCAGCAACCTGGCTCTCTCTATTTACCACCTCCTTAGCACCAATCCCAGTCCATTTCTGCCACAGGTCCTTTGCACTCACTGAGGTCTCAGCTGGAATATTTCCCTTAGAGTTGTGTTTCTCTGCTGTAATCATACACTAGAAGCAGATGTACCCAAGACTGCATCTCCAATCAGGCAGTTCAATCTCTGAACAGGTCTTCAGGATCAGTTGTTGGGCTTTGCTTGTTTGTTTACTTGTTTGTTTGTGAGCATCTGAGATGATGTATGGCCTAGCTTAAAACCAGGCTGGCTGCTGTTTAATCCTCCAGCGTTAAAGGCATAGTCTAAGTGCCACTTCACTGGAGACAGTGCGCATTGTACACTCTTTTCAAAACCAAAGATTTCATCTATCATGGGGAGCTTAGAAACCAAAGCACGAACAGAGAACAAGTAGCAGTTGGAGTTAAATGCCTAGATTCAGGGGTGACCTGAACAGTACATCGTGAAAGCCCTCAAAATTCAAACAGAAACAGGCCCAAGCACTAGATGGCTTTCCAAAGAAGACAGGAAAATGGCCAGCAGGAATATGAAAAGGTGCTCAGCATCGCTAATGTTTAGAGCAATGCAAAAAGTACCTTAAAGAGACATAATCTCATACTGTGGCTGGTGTGACAAGAGATGACAAGCGTCAGTGAGGGCGTAGAGATGTCGAAACCCTTTCTACACCGGGATGGCCATGCATGCTGGTGCAACCATTATGAAAAGCCATGTGAGGGCTGGAGAGATGGCTCAGCGGTTAAGAGCACCCGACTGCTCTTCTAGAGGTCCTGAGTTCAATTCCCAGCAACCACATGGTGGCTCACAACCATCTGTAAAGAGATCTGATGCCCTCTTCTGGTGTGTCTGAAGACAGCTACAGTGTACTTATATATAATAAATAAATAAATCTTAAAAAAAAAAAAGAAAAGCCATGTGATGGTCCTCAGAACAAATACCATAGTATCTAGCAACGTAACTTCTGGGTATGTGCCCAAGGGAAGCAGAATGACAACTTTGTAACGTTATCTATGCTCCTGTGCTCACCATCCCAGAGTTCTCAAACTATTCAGGATGTAGAAACAACGAGTGTTTGATTACAGATGCATGGATAACGAAATTGTGGTGCTCGTATGCAATGGGGGTATCATTTAGAAGAGAGGACGTGATGCTGCTGTTTACAGCAAGAGAGGCAAAATTGGAAGACATTGTGCTTAGTGAAATAAGCCAGACACAGAAAGAAAAACCTGCTTAATCTCATCTATACACAGAATCTTTAAAAAATCAAATACATAGAACCTGAGATTAGATGATAGTAAGCAGGGTGGGAGGGTAGTGAAGAGGGGGGAACATATCAAAGGGTCCAGGTTTGCAGTTATGTAGGACGAATCAGCCTAGCGATATGATGCATAGGAAGACTGGGTCACTGGAGGGCTGATAAGGACTTGGCTAGATCTAGAATCACCTAGGATACAGACCTCTGGACATGTCCATAAGGTAGTTTCTTGATTATGTTCATTGACATGGAAAGACCCAGTCTAGGTACTTGTCTGTAAGTTGGGGTCCTGGACTGAATAAAAATAGAAAGTAAAGGCAGGCAAGGTCGCTCATGGTTAAAAACATTTGTCATGCAAACCTGATGGCTTGGCTTTACAGAACCCTCTACAAGTTGTCTCAGATCTGCACATGGATACCTACACTGGCTGCCAGATATTACGAGATATTTGATCACACTGGGAGCCCGAGATTATGTTGTTTACTGGAAAAGCCTGCTTTTAGTTGTAGTATGTCTCAGTCTTAGCACAGACCTTTAATCACTTGGCTGGAATACAGACATGCCTCTAGGGCACACCTTTAATCCCAGACACTGAAGGTAAAGTTAGTTTGTAGAGAGAAGCACTCACATTTGAAAGTGACGTCTAATTGAATGGAAAAGTGTTGAATCAGAGAAAGTTTGATAGAATAAGATATGCCAAATTCTCAAGAGAAGAGGGAGGGAAAGGGATGCTTCTTGAGGGTCAGTGCAGAGAGCAAGGAAGGAAGGGAATTCTTCTTGGAGAGTTTTACAGAGACAGGTTGAAGAGAGAACAAGCAAGACACAGGTGACTACAGAACAACCTAGAAAATGAGAAGGAGCCAGAAGATTGCTGGAGTTAGTTTGAGGCTAAGCATAACAATTCACTGGGAAGCTGAGAGAAGCCAGATTGAATCAGTCAGCTTAGAGAGGAGTTTAGGTCAGAATAGCTGAGTTTAACCTGCCGGCTAGAGATCAGAAAGAACAAGAAAGGGGGAGCTTATTCAGTAGCGAATCTCAGAGACTGAAAATATTCTAGACTTATGTGAGACTGTGTGTAGTCCTGACGCTTCCAGGACTAAGGTGAACAGACTGAGACAGTAAGCCTTGGAGATGACAATTACTACAGGCAAATTAAAGATCCGTTTACACCCAGGAACACACATGTCATATACATAAATACACACTAATAATAACTAAAACGTAAGTTTAAAAAAAGAGAAAGCATAGATACAATATGCCCAGCTGTCCCAAACTCCCATCGCTGTGCCTTCTTTCCTGTGATAGACCACGCTCTCACACTGTGAGGCAAAATAAATGCTGGAATCCTAAAGGTGCCTTATCAAGCATTTTGTCACAAGCATGAGAAAGGTAACTAACACAAATGTGTCTTGAAAGACTTGCTAAGAGAGGTCTCAGGTATTCTTGCTAATTGCACAAAAATGTAATAGTAATTTTAATTTCCAAGAGAGGGCAGCATAGCAGCATAGCATCAGACAGCATTTAGACTCCTGTGTTGCTCTTTGCTGAGATTTTCTGCTACTTTCTTCACTTCTCTGAGGAAGACTGTAATCGTACTCAGATGTTTTCAAAAATGGTGGTGAATAGTCATGGAAGGCATACAGTGAGTGTGGGGTAAGTAACATTTGCGTTTGTTAAGCAACAAGTGTCTGTGGCAATGGGTGATTTACAAAATCTCAAAGAGAATAAAAATATCGTGGGGTCTGTGGGGTCAAGGACAGTTTCTGTGTATAAACACCATGGAGTATTAATCGTAAAGGTTGAATTTGGAGCAACAGAGAGAAGGATAAGGGCCACCAACAACACTCCAAGAAAGGAACAGGAGGAAGAAGGGTTGGGCAGAATTCTGTGGCAGGTTGAGGGGTGAGGGAGTTAAGCAGGAGGAAAAAGCTTGTCTAGAGAGACAGTGCAACTGTCTGTCAACATGGCCCCGCCTTCTGCTTTCCATCACATGGCAGACATCTCTTTAGTATGAGCATTACCTGTGTTAGATGGTGTAGACAACAGAGTCTGTGATTGGAAGTGATCTGTCACAGGTAGAGGCAGAGGTGAGCACAGTTGGAGCAGGATTTGAATGACCATTTCCTTCAGGGGGAGCTTGTGTGGTCTCCTGGAGGTTGATAGGGGAGTGAGTTCAGCAATCTTGGAGTAGCAAGGTTTCAGGGCTTCCTTGGGACATATTCAAACAATTTCCAAGAGGCAGTGCTGGATGCTCTCACAGGACAATTCAGTTACTCCTGGGGCGTGTGCAGGTTCTGACGGGAATGGAAGTACATGGTCAGGCTACTGAGGAATGTCCAAGGACTGAATGGGATGAATACCAAGAAGCAGACAAAAGTCAAGAAGGACCATCTTTGATGGACTTGCAAGGGGAGGGTGTGACATAGCAAGGAAAAGTCACTTATTAGTGACCTAAAATAAGTAATGAGAGACTAACAGCAACAATAATAAGCAGGCCTGTAAGTCACTTTTCTTGTTGGAGAGACAGAAGAAAGAGTTTATGGCTCACATTTGGATGGTACAGTCCATCCTACGAGAGGAAGACTCGAAGTGGGAGTATAGGTGGCTGTTTACATGGCGTCCACAGTCAGGAAGGGATTAAGGCTGCTGCTCATCTCGATTTCTTCTTTCTTGTCTTTCTGTCCATCCAAGACTCCAGTCCATTGGATGCTGCTGCATACATTCAGAGTGGACCTCTCCTCTTCACTTAAACCTTTCGGGAAGCAACCTCACAGGCATGCCTAGAGGTCTGCCTCCTAGATAATCACCAAGTAAAGAGACTAACCATGACAAGGAAGCAGAGGTGAAGGGTCACATTGGCTGACAGGAGCCAATGCTTTCTGCAGAGGAATGTAATCACTGCCGCACAAGACGCGGGCTGGGAAGCAAATACTCCTTCTCTTTTTGTCTACCTTTGGCAGATGATTTCACTGTAGAACAAATCCAAGCCCTAGAAACCCAAGGAGGAGCTGGAAGTCTATACAGATGCAGCCTTCTGTTGTAGAGGAGGGCAGAGTGGTTCCGGAGCACCCAGCACAGTGCAACAATCCTCCAAAATAAGAAGCCCACAGAAAGGTTGATTCGTAACCTTAATCCTCTCAACAGAATCACTTTGTGGATCCTCCCATGTCTCAATCCTGACCCTGTACCTAACCCATTTTCTAGATGCTGTCTCAAAACGAAGCCTATGATCTCTCACATAATATACTCTTCCCACTTGAGCCAGAGTGGTGGTACATGATTTTAAATACAGCACTCAGGAGGCAGAGACAGGCAGGTGGGCAGACCTCCATGGATTCAGAATTAGCCTGTTCGACATAGTGAGTTCCAGGCCAGCCAAGACCAAGTGGTGAGAGCTTTCCTCAAAAGCAAGGCAAAGCAAAACAAAACAAAAAATACACTCTGTTCACAACATATATCTAAATTGCAGATACTTAAAATCATTATGGGTTTGCTTCTTAGAACCAAAAGTGCTAGCTAGAAAGCTCCTTGGATATTTATGAAGTCCTGGGGGAGATGGAGGTGACTCTTTTAAAGGTCAACCCTCAGAGAACACTGACGGCTTGTGCTATATTCGAACAAGAAACCTCTATTTGATGAAACCCACCATGAACAGTTAAAAGGCATAAAAATAACCAAAACAAAATTCAAAAGGCAAAATAGCATCATTTCAGCAAGTTTAAGAAAAAGAATCTTATCTAAATATATAAAGAACTCATACACAGAGATAAGAACTGACCAAAATTTGGGGGCGGGTAAGAAGAAATATATCAAACAAGGGAAAAGCCATGAAAATAAAAACAGGCTGAGGGCAAAGCAGGTGAAAAAAATGTTTACTCAAAGAAATGTAGATCTGAGCAGGAAACTTCTCCAGGCAAAATCTCAAAGGCTGTTTCCATGAAAATGGCTTAGTGCAGACAGGGATGCAGTGCATGGGGCTTTCAATTGTTGAGAAGTGTTATCATAAACTTTTTTAAAAGTCAACTGGCAGTTAAATATTGTGAAACATTAAATATTTATTTTCCCTGCACCCAGCATCTTTACTTTTTAAAAATTATTGTATATTTTATGTATTTACATTTCAAATGTTATCCCTTTTCCCGGTTCCCCCTCTCCCATCCTCCCTTCTCTTGCTTCTTTGAGGATGCTTCATATCCTACCCACACATTCGCATCTCATTGCCCTGGTATTCCCCTACACTGGGGAAATGAGCCTTCATAGGACCAAGGGATGCTCCTCCTATTGATGCCGGACAAGACCATCCTCTGCTATATATGCAGCAGAGCCATGGGTCCCTCCATATGTACTCTTTGGTTGGTGGTTTAGTCCCTGGGAGCTTGGGGGGGTGGTCTGGTTGGTTGATATTGTTGTTCTTCCTATGGGGTTGCAAACCCATTCAGCTCCTTCAGTTCTTTTTCTAACTCGTCCATTGGGGTCCCTGTGCTCAGTCTGATGGTTAGTTGCAAACATCCTCATCTGTATCAGTAAGGCTCTGGCAGAGCCTCTCAAGAGACATCCATATCAGGCTCCTCTCAGCAAGCATTTCTTAGCATCAGCAATAGTGACTGGGTTTGATGCCTGCATATAGGATGGATCCCCAGGTGAGGCAGTCTCTGGATGGCCTTCCCTTCAGTCGCTGCTCCACTTTTTGTCCCTGTATTTCTCTTAGACAAGAGCTTCTGGGTTAAAATCTTAAGAAGGGTGGGTGGCTCCAACCCCTAACAGGGGGCCTTGCCTAAGCTCTGGATATGGTCTCTACAGTTCTCTCTCCCCTTTATTGGGCATTTCAGCTAATCCCATCCTGTTGGGTCCTGGGAGCCCCTTGCTTTCCTGGCACCCGGGACTTGCTTATGGCTATTCACGGTTCCTCATAAGCCATTGCAACACTCCTCTTTTCAAATTCCTGATCCTCTGTATATCATTCCCATCTCCTCACATACCTGATCCTGCCACCCCCTTCTCCCTTCCCCTCCTCTCTTCCAGAAAGCTCTAGAACAAAAAGAAGCAAATACACACAAGAGGAGTAGACAGCAAGAAATGATCAAACTCAGGGCTGAAATCAACCAAGTAGAAACAAAAAGAACTATAAAAGAATCAAAAAAACCAGGAGCTGGTTCTTTGAGAAAATAAACAAGATAGATAAACCCTTACCCAGACTAACCAGAGGACACAGAGAGAGTACCCAAATTAATAAAATCAAGAATGAAAAAGGAGACATAACAACAGAAACTGAGGAAATTAAAAAAATTATCAGATCCTATTATAAAAGCCTATACTCAGCAAAACTGAAAAATCTGGACGAAATTGTCAAATTTCTAGATAGATACCAGGTACAAAAGTTAGATCAGGATCAGAATAACCATCTAAACAGCCCCATAACCCCTACAGAAATAGAAGCAGTAATTAAAAGTCTCTCAACCAAAAGAAGCCCAGGACCAGATGGGTTTAGTGCAGAATTCTATCAGACCTTCAAAGAAAACCTAATACCAATACTCTTCAAACTATCCCACAAAATAGAAACAGAAGGGACACTACTCAGCTCATTCTATGAAGTCACAATTATGCTTATACCTAAACCACACAAAGCACCTACAAAGAAAGAGAACTTCACAGCAATTTCCCTTATGAATATTGATGCATCTTCACTTTCTTAAAGCTGTCAACACTTTCTCTACACAGAATGAAGTCCAAGCAGCTCACTCTGATGTGTAATTTCCAGTTTCCTTCTCTCACATCTCCATCAATGTGAAATGCCAGTCCATCATTATGAAACTACCTTTATGCCTTTTATTCTACCCAACAAGCCCCTTACCTCCCTCTTAGCTTGACTCACTCTCTGGAAACAGCTAAATTGTCAAGTTTCTCCTCACCCATATCCACTGTCTCAGTTTCTCTTCTGCATATTTTCATTACACCAAGTACATAACTATTGTAGGTAATGTGGCAATATTCATTTACATATCTAATTGTATATTTTTCTTCGCCATGTTGATTTCTATTCTCGTATTCCCTACGGTGGTGCTTTTCAAAGTGGGGCAGTTCTACTCTCCCAGGAGCATTTGGCAGTACAGAGAGAAGCATTGTCAGATTTATTTATTTTTATTTTATGTGTATGAATGTTTTTGTCTGTATGTACATATAAATGTATGTATGTATGTATGTATCTATGTATGTAATATTAAACCAGGTGTATGCTCTGTGTCCATGGAGGGCAGAGTACTGTATGAGATCCCCTATGTAGAGTTACAGGTGTGGATACTGGGGACTGAACCCCAGCTCTATGGAAGAACATTAAGGGCTCTTAACCACTGAACCACCTCTTTTAGCTCCTAGAAACAAAACAACAGTAGCAAGTAGGAGGGGGAAGATGGCAACAGTATTTGATGTAGAGAAAGCAAAGATGTTGCCAGACAATTGAGTTCTAGTCAGTTCCCCACAAATTATTCACCCCAAATGTCAATAATTGAGAACCCATTTGCTATATTTAGTTCTCCCCTTGTCTGGGAAAGAAATGCATGAGCTTTCTCCCTCCAATCTCCACAAAATTATATATTGACACGTAGAAGGAACTTCAGTTTTCCTTGTGTGAGATACTTTAGTTTCACCATGTATTCCAGGCTCCCCTTGAACTGGAGCTCTTAAACACCATGGTTACATTTTTTTTATCAGTAACTCATTAAGTACTTTATTATAGAATAGTTGCACTCATTCTTATAGATTTTTTCATACATTATTGTTGCATGTAATTTTAAAATCATACTTGCTCCAGCTAGGGTCTGGGACTAGCAGTCACTTACCTGCCATCTAGTCAGTAGTCATGGCTAGCTAACACTTTCCAGAAGTCTCATCTATGATGTGAGAACAGTTGCCACCTATATTCCTTAGAATGCCACCTGTTCCACATTGCTTGATGCCAACAACGGCTGTCTCTTCCAGCTCCCATGACTAGTTTTGCCAAGCCGCTCCAGTTTCAATTTGTTCCCTGCCCAGTGCTGGCAATGGCCATCTCACCCAGCTTCCTTTAGCCCCATGGAAGGAAAACACTAGAGAATTTTATATTTTAAAACTAACCAGATAACTCAAAGGCTGGGAGAATATCTTGCCCCATCCTCTTTGGCCTCTCTGCAGCCTCCTGTGGAGGCTACAAACTATCAGTGCCCTGAGAGACCTACATGTCTGTAGCTTCCTATCTATTCCACTGCCTGGTCAGACTCCCCAGTCCTCTCCATCCCCCTCTCTTCCTGTCCAGCCTGGAAATCCTGATGTATCCTTTTCTCAGTGATTATCTTCTGTTGTCTTTATTGATCCAGTCAAGAGAAAATTAGGGAATCTTCATCTATACATTATATTTTGATTATGGTTTCCCATCCCATAATTCTTCCTAGATTCTTCCCACTTTCTCATTCACTCAAATCCACATGGATTTTTTTCTCATTAGATTATCTTCTTTTTTTTTAATTCTCATATGCCTTTAATTAAATCTTTTTTTTTATTAACTTGAGTATTTCTTATTTACATTTCAAGTGTTATTCCCTTTCCCGGTTTCCGGCCAACATCCCCCTAGCCCCTCCCCCTCCCCTTCTTTATGGGTGTTCCCCTCCCCACCCTCCCCCATTGCCGCCCTCCCCCCAACAGTCTAGTTCACTGGGGGTTCAGTCTTAGCAGGACCCAGGGCTTCCCCTTACACTGGTGCTCTTACTAGGATATTCATTGCTACCTATGAGGTCAGAGTCCAGGGTCAGTCCATGGTTACATTTTTGTGTCACAATGTCTCAGTCTCCTAAACATCATGGTTACATTCTTGTGCCCCAATCTGTACATTTAAATGAACCTTTTGTGTCAGTGTTTTTGTGCATGGGTGTTTATATGTGTGTAGGCATATTTGTGTTAAAACAAACCTTTAAAATCCAATTTTCTACTCCATGCCATTGGCAAAACAACATCGCTGACAGGAAGATGCAAGGAAGATAAAGAGAGAGGATGTTGGGGCACGGTCTGGAGCGAGACTGGTGTTTCATCAACATGAGCTCACTTTTGCAGTGCAGTACAAAGACTAAATCACAGGCTGCAAAAGCTGCTGAAAGCAGTTATATGGACTCCGCAGCCAAGTCCTTTCACTGCGTAGTTGGAGAGCTGTGAGTACGAAGCTTAGCCTTGCTGAACCTTGACCTCATCTGAGTTTCCAGCTTTAGTGGTGAAGCAAAATTTAAATGCATTATTCGGAAAGCAACTGCAAGCTGATTCATCAAAAAGAAATAATTATCCCTTTTGTTTGGATTAGACATAAAATTTGTAGGTATGTAAAATTAAAAAAAAAGTAGAATACTTACAGAGCATTAATTCAATTGAGTCATGTTACCAGAAATTTCACAAAGGTTTATTTTAAAATTACATTTCTGGCATTTATGCAAAAGTAGGCACATGTATTAAATACAAAGTTAAACAAATAATACATTCTTTCTACTGTAGGACATCTAGACAGAATCCACAATTATTTAAATAGTTTGTCATAAAACACTCAAATATCAACAGGTTTTTTTGCATACATGCAAAAACGTAACTGCCTAGTAATGACTCAGCTCTTCCTGACAAAGACAAGCAAATTTCCTAGCCAAACATTACTTAGAAAGCACCATCTGATCTGACATCTAAGATTCTAACATGCTGGGTTTTTTTTAAAGACCAGTATTTCTATAGTTCTACATGTATTTGTTTGCATATGTGTGCGGGCATATGTGTCTAAGTACATGCCTGTGTGTGTGTGAGTGTGCATGTGGGAGAGTGTGTGTATGAGTGTTTGTGTGTGTGAGTATGTGTGTGTGTGAGTGTGTGTGTGAGTGTGTGTATGAGTGAGTGTGTGTGTGAATATGTGTGTGTGAGTGTGTGTGTATGTGTGTATGAGTGTGTGTGAGAGTGTGTGTATGAGTGTGTGTGAGTATGTGTGTGTATGAGTGTGTGTGTGAGTATGTGTGTGTATGAGTGTGTGTGTGAGAGTGTGTGTATGAGTGTTTGTGTGTGTGAGTATGTGTGTGTGAGTGTGTGTGAGTGTGTGTATGAGTGAGTGTGTGTGTGTGTGAGTGTGTGTGTGAGTGTGTGTATGAGTGTGTGTCTGTGTGTGTGTGTGTGTGTGTGTGTGTGTGTGTGTGTGTGTGTACCTGGAGGTCAGAAGACAGCTTGTAGGTTCAGTTCTTTCCAAGACTAAACTCGAGTTGTTAGTCTTAACAGCAAGCACATTTGCCCACCGAGCCCTCTCACTGGTCCCATGCCACGCTTTATTTTTTTCTTTTATACCAACACCCATATAATCAAAATTGAAACAAATTATGGCAAATAAAAGAAAACATTTATATTTTAACAATGTTTTAACATATATGGGCTTTATTAGGTGTTCCATGTATAGTCATCTGGTATGTTTAAAGAGTGAGCAATCATATAAAAGGAAATATGGTCATAAGTGATTGAAGTAATAAAATCCCCAAACTAAATAACAACTCGTAATTCATGGCACGGCATATATTAGATTTCATTACATCAGTATATAGCTTAGCAGTAAATTCTCCTGATGGCCATAAACCTGCAAGGTGTTGTCATCCTGAAAAAGGAAGGAGAGGGAGCTGGTGAGGGTACAGAATGGATAAATCTTCCCCAGCGTGGTGCTTTCGAGTTGCAAAGTTGTAGTGCACTGCCCCCTAGTGGCAGAACGTGAGTCCTTGTAATAAAGGGATTCCTGCTTCCTAAGGGAAAGGGCTGTCCACCCATCTTGCCATACTCACCTCTGAGGCAGGGCAGGGCTCTAAAGGGCTTCTCAGTCACACTGCAAACTGATCTGCTCTTCTTACACCAGGCTGTCAAGGATCTGGGTGTGAGCTTTATGTTCACTTAACCTTTTAATTCCATGCACTGTGGTTATTTTCAAAGCGACTCAACATATTTCTGTTTTTAAAAAGCACCTGGTAGTGACTTTGGAGAAATTACTATGGCTATTAGATTTTGGACTTCAGACCTGTTTTTATTTTCCTGTTGTCTTTTAGCAGGTTAGATTTAATGCAGAGCAAATGTCTTACAAAGACTCCTTGCATAGATACACGAAATCATTACACTTTAGATTTTAAGATTCTGTAACTTGAAAACAGTATCACTAGTGTTAGGAGAGATTCCTTATTAAACACATGGTGTTGTGCACAAAGACTATCATTAAATATTTGTGTGCAATAGAGAGTCAGGCCAGCATCAGCATCTGAGTCCATGATCCCAACGTGCCTTTCTCTACATCCCACATTTTGGCAACAGGCAGGGTGAGTGACGCAGCAGGGAAGCTGAGCCAGCTTTCTGTCTTAGATGGACTTTCAGCATTCAGTAAGATAAACAGAACATAGACCACTTCTCAGTAACAAAATGTCTTCCTTCAAGATTTAGAAACGGCATATATTCCAAGCCAAGATCGATTGCAAACTTTGGGGAGTAAATAAGACGTTTTAAGTGGTGCAAAGCAAACTAGCAGGATGGGACATGTTTGAAATCCAGGAACACTGTCAGTGTGAAAGGCAAAGTCTGGAACCAGCTGGCTTCCATCCTCATCGAAGCCACTATGGATGCGCCCCCTGCTCTTCCTATCTTGGGCAAAAGACACTTCCTTCAGGGTCAGGCGTTCAAGGAGAGCAAGAGACCCCAGGAGAAAGAAGAGCACCCCAAGGCCTTAGTTATCAGGCTTCAATTTGTTTTGGTAGTACTTCGTGTTTCCCTCAAATAATTCTGCGCTGTAAGGCCTCCCTACATAATTCAGTGATACATTGTATCATTAGCTCTATTTTACAGTTGAACAAACTGATGCCCAGAAGTTGGTCTTCCTAAGGTTAAGGAGAAAGCGCAGGGATTGAGGCTCATGTGGTCCAACCCAGAACCAGCTTGGAATGACTTGGATTCAGCTGTTTCAGATTTTTTTCACAGTGACTTGTAGACAGGACAGCTCTTGGTAACAGAAAGGCTCCCCTCTGTCAGTGACAGGATTACACTGGACTGTTCACAAGTTCTTTCCATCACCCAGCCTCCTAGCGATCTCAATCCTGGTCCTGCTTATTCTTCACAATGAACAGAACAGAATAATCCACAACACTAAAAACACGAAGCCAGTTGTGATGGTGCATGACTTTAATCACAGCACCAGAAAGGCAGAGGGAGTATAATCACAGTGGGCCAGCCTGGTCTAAATGGTGAGCTGCAGGCCAGCCAGAGTAACATAGGAAGACCCTGTTTCAAAACAAACACAAACCCCAAAGAGCTGTAAGTTCATTCTTAGTTTTCCAAGAAACATGTGCATATTGGCTCTCACTTAGAACTCAGTAGGCAAGTGATGTAGATGGCAGTTTGGTTTTGGTTAGAAGTCCACCCTAAATGTGAGGTTCCTCTTGTCATATCATAGTTTCAACCATGAACAGGTGGCTAGCCTGGTACATCCTATTCCTGTTAAGTCAAAACTTCATCTGTGGGGATGGGGAAATGGCTCAGTGACTAAGAGCATGGCTGCTCTTCCAGAGGACCTGGGTTCAATTCCCTGCTCCCATAAGGCAGCTCACACCTGTTTGCACGTAACTCAAATTCCATGGGATCTCACACTCACACACAAACATGCAGACAAAACACCAATACACATGAAACAAAAAAAAAATTCATTTTCTAAAGCAAGACCAAACAAAACCAAACACCAAACTCATCTTGCTAGTCCATCTCTTGGAATTGCCTTTTGTTTTGCTTTAATGATGTTCAAGAACTCCTTTCACCACAAGCAAAAACATTTTTTTTTCTGTCAAGTCTTTATCAATTTTTTTCTTTTTTATTAACTTGAGTATTTCTTATATATATTTCGAGTGTTATTCCCTTTCCCGGTTTCCGGGCAAACATCCCCCTCCCCCCTCCCCTTCCTTATGGGTGTTCCCCTCCCAACCCTCCCCCCATTGCCGCCCTACCCCCAACAGTCTAGTTCACTGGGGTTCAGTCTTAGCAGGACCCAGGGCTTCCCCTTCCACTGGTGCTCTTACTAGGCTATTCATTGCTACCTATGGGGTCAGAGTCCAGGGTCAGTCCATGTATAGTCTTTAGGTAGTGGCTCAGTCCCTGGAAGCTCTGGTTGCTTGGCATTGTTGTACATATGGGGTCTCGAGCCCCTTCAAGCTCTTCCAGTTCTTTCTCTGATTCCTTCAACGGGGGTCCTATTCTCAGTTCAGTGGTTTGCTGCTGTCATTCACCTCTGTATTTGCTGTATTCTGGCTGTGTCTCTCAGGAGTGATCTACATCCGGCTCCTGTCGGTCTGCACTTCTTTGCTTCATCCATCTTGTCTAATTGGATGGCTGTATATGTATGGGCCACATGTGGGGCAGGCTCTGAATGGGTGTTCCTTCAGTCTCTGTTTTAATCTTTGCCTCTCTCTTCCCTGCCAAGGGTATTCCTGTTCCCCTTTTAGAGAAGGAGTGAAGCATTCACATTTTGATCATCTGTCTTGAGTTTCATTTGTTCTAGGCATCTAGGGTAATTCAAGCATTTGGGCTAATAGCCACTTATCAGTGAGTGCATACCATGTATGTCTTTCTGTGATTGGGTTAGCTCACTCAGGATGATATTTTCCAGTTCTAACCATTTGCCTACGAATTTCATAAAGCCGTTGTTTTTGATAGCTGAGTAATATTCCATTGTGTAGATGTACCACATTTTCTGTATCCATTCCTCTGTTGAAGGGCATCTGCGTTCTTTCCAGCTTCTTGTTATTTTAACAAGGCTGCGATGAACATAGTGGAGCACGTGTCTTTTTGATATGTTGGGGCATCTTGTGGGTATATGCCCAAGAGAGATATAGCTGGATCCTCAGGCAGTTCAATGTCCAATTTTCTGAGAAACCTCCAGACTGATTTCCAGAATGGTTGTACCAGTCTGCAACCCCACCAACAATGGAGGAGTGTTCCTCTTTCTCCGCATCCTCGCCAGCATCTGCTGTCACCTGAGTTTTTGATCTTAGCCATTCTCACTGGTGTGAGGTGAAATCTCAGGGTTGTTTTGATTTGCATTTCCCTTATGACTAAAGATGTTGAACATTTCTTTAGGTGTTTCTCAGCCATTCGGCATTCCTCAGCTGTGAATTCTTTGTTTAGCTCTGAACCCCATTTTTTAATAGGGTTATTTGTCTCCTTGCGGTCTAACTTCTTGAGTTCTTTGTATATTTTGGATATAAGGCCTCTATCAGTTGTAGGATTGGTAAAGATCTTTTCCCAATCTGTTGGTTGCCGTTTTGTCCTAACCACAGTGTCCTTTGCCTTACAGAAGCTTTGCAGTTTTATGAGATCCCATTTGTCGATTCTTGATCTTAGAGCATAAGCCATTGGTGCAAAACCATTTTTTTAAGGAAGGCTCTCATTCACTGGAGAACCGAAAAGAATAAATTTCAAGATAGGTTTCAAAATATGATTGAGGATCAGAGGAAAGTTTCTGGAAATTTTAGCTTTCTAATATTTTCTAATCTTTTAAGATATCCTTTAAAAAAGAGTCTCACTCTACAACCCAAGCCACTCTCAAACTCAAAAGCCAGACATCTGTCTCACAAGTGCTGGGACTGCCAGAGTCTGACACCAGGCCTATCTAGCATATCTGGCTTCAACATACATTAGGAGTGTGTTGTAAAGGCCAACAGAAGTGTCTTTGAACATCTTTCTGTGTGTATCTGAAAGAAATGTATATACACACATGCACACTTTGAAGAGTTTGTTGAGTTTTCACTGTACTGGACTTCGCTGTCTGCAGATCACCACGATCTTGTGCACAGAGCAGGACTTCCCTCTACTGCCTTGTCCACTGCGAGGCATCACTCCTACCAGAGCCTCAAATGTCACAGCAGAGAGACTAACTTGTTCTTTTACCTTAGCCCATGAGTTGAAAAGTCTCTGCTGATTGGCACCTAAGGTGTAGGGGTGTGTTTTGGTATTGAGTCAGGGTCTATGTGGCCCTCACTGTTCTGTAACTCTCTATGTAGACCAGACTTGCCCGTGTCCTTGGTGCTAGGATTAAAGACGAGTTCACTATGCCCAGCTCAGTTCTAAAAGAAGCATTCAAAAGAAAGTATGGTTTGTCTTCATGTTTTTCCCCATTTTCCTAATATTTTATTTGTAAATATTTTAGCCTACATATTGATTAGCACTGGGGCATGTGCACCTGTACATACAAGAAGTTTCATAAGTCCAGGTTAGGATTCATACATAATTTCTTTCTGAATGGCAGGATGCAAAATCAATCGAGGTAGAGAGCAGTGTTGGGTGAGGCCATGTCCCCAGTCCTGGGAACCCAGGGTAAACCTTCCCTTCTTTCCTTTGGTTCCTTTGGAAGCTGCTATCTGTTCAGAGCTGGTCCTCCCTTCCCCCATCTGTATGACTTTCCAGTGTCTCAAACCTACAAAGAGAATCTGAAGCTGACCATGCACCCTGTATGAAATGCTGTGTCCTCGCTGGTTATCTAGCCAATGAAGAAATGACTAAGGCGGCCCTGTCATCTCCAAGCAGTTAAGCAGCAACTAAGAACACATTAGAGAGTCTAGATGAAGTGGTCAGAAAAGTGAACTCCGTTATCAAAATAAGAGTTTGAATTCAAACATCCCAACAATGGTTACAATAGACATTTATTTAAGGTGGGGACATCTGTAGACAAATAATTCTTAAATTGTGATTCAGGCTGAACCAGCTTCACAGAGATATATTGAGAGGAGGCATAGCCACAGATCTCAACTGTGGATCACTTTTTGCCCATTCTTTTCTCTCCTTTCTTTCAGATAGAATTTGTAGAATAATCAAGGTAGAATTTGTCCTAATAAATGAAGAAGCAAACAGGTCATAAACCACGAATGAAAGTCATTACAATGAATTGCTATCATTACAATGAATTACTTTTTGCTTGTAACCTAAGAAACTATATTCTAAACCTCTAGGAACTATGTGCATTTTATAAAACCTCACAGAGGTCAGTGTGTAGATCAGCAGAGTACCAAGGAGGAAAGAAAGCCTATATAGACTCTTGCCTAGTGTCAATGGAGTCTAAGGACAGAAGTCCAACCCATCCCAGGAGTTAGAAGATCACCCAGTGGACTTCAGGGGAAACAACAGTGGTCCATAAAGCAGAAGACCTGGATTCAAGTCCAGGCCTTCCATACTGGAGACTGGCTTCATGATTTTAGATATCACGTCAGTTTCAGGTCTTATCATGTTGCTCTGTTAGCTAGAGCTGACAGCTTTCTGCTAACCTCACTTGGTTGCTGATACCTCCTCACGTGGTTTGACTTAGAGAACACTACAGAGTGCATAAGTAAGCCTGCTTCTCCTATTCCTGAGTCTGCATCCTGAGTGACCCACAGTGTGAGACATCAGAGCTGCCCCACCACCTCATATTTGTCCATGGCTCTGCAGGCACCACCCGATGACTCACGGTCAGGTCTAGGCCTCTCTTAATGTGAGACGCTCTTCCCCTCAAAGGTCCTCAGGGAAGCTTCTTATGACTTCTTTCCCATCTTCAGTCTTCTATGCTGTCCCATTTCACATTAACCCTGTGATAGGAAAGGCAGAGCCAGATTCAAGAACTACCCCAAACAGCAGTGGAGTTGTTTTTCCTTTTGAGGCAGCATCTCACTGTGCATCCGGGCTAGCCTTGCATTCGCACAGACTCATTTGTTTGTCCTATCCGGCCTTTAACTCACAACTGCTTTGAATGACCATCCTCTTGCTTCTGCCTTCTCACTGCTAACATTACACATATAACTCAGCTGGTAGGAGCTGTGCGTGTGTGTGCATGTGCGTGTGTGTGTGTGTGTGTGTGTGTGTGCTTCTGCGTGTGCAAGGACACCTCCACATACATGCTTGTGCTACTGTTTCAGCTTCACACGGGTTCTGAAGGTCATCAGGCCTGTGTGGCTCACTGAGGCATCTCCTCCACCCAGGATTTCTCTTTTCTAATGAACAAAACATCTTTATGACATATAACTCAAGACTTGACTGAAAAAAAGACCAAGAGTTCAAATCATTAGGTAAGACCAAAACCAAAAGCATTTCCCACCCTGGTTATCTCTTGAAGATAACCACTTGAAACCACTGTGATAGCATTCTTACTCCCTATGATCCACTTCAGAAAATATTTCAAATGGATATCTTGCCCTTGAAAACATGAGTAGACGATATCTTGTCTTCTAATCTGAGATCAAGATCTTAACTGACTGGTACTAGGGAAATGGTGAGGCAGAGGGAGGCACTTGCTACAGAGTCTAATAACCCAAGTTTCAGCCCTGGACCCCGGGGAGGAAGGAGGACTCCCAGAAGCCCTCCTCTGACCTCCACAATCACACTCTGGCATATATGCAAATGATAAGATATTTTTTTAAAAGATATAGGGGACTAAAAGTTACACTGAGGAGCACTAACATTCACTATGCTTCCATGAAGTTCTAGACCCCAAAGTGAAACCCGTGGCTATCAGAAAGCTCTAACAACGTTCACAAATCACACAAAGAGGTGAGAACAAGCGTTCAGGACTTTAGCCTCTTCGAGAAAGAATAAAAACGTAACGATAAAATAGAGTTTAATCTGAAACCTGACACACACAAAACAAAGTGAAACACCTTTTTGGAACTGTAAGAAGTCTCTAAAAAGTCTTGCACTCAGAAAGAACAAGGAGCGGGAGAAGAGGCTAACAGAAGGCACAGATATTGGATCCTGCAGCATCACAGTGCCGTTTTGGAAAACCATCCAGCCACTTGCTTGGCACTGCAACCGTAGTTACCACACTGCCAGTTACAGTCCACTCACGCTACACCCGGGCCACAGTGCACCGATAGGCAGACAACGGTGTTCTTATAAACCTAAGAAGTAGTGTCCCTTTGTATGTAACGCAGATAAATTATTTTACCCATGATGCCGTGGGAGAAGATGGTGAGGGCAGAATTAAATTGCCGACTGTTCACAAGTGTTCTTCCTATCACTCTGGGTTCTCAAAGTCTAGTGCTTTCTGTCCTTCCGTCACCTGCTACCATCAGACTTCAAGGGGGATGGGACGGGAAGGTGACTTGGGGCATTTCTATCCTTTGTAGTTGCAGAAATAAACTTTCTTTACAATGTGGGTGGAGCTATGAGAGTTAAGCAGGCTTCTCCTAGTCTCCAAAATTTTTAGTCTACATAATCTCGCCTGACCGTCATTTTAAAAATATACTTATATCTCCTGGGAAATGTTTTACACCATCCATTAATCATTTAAATATTAATAGGTTAGTCAAAAATAAGGCCAATTTTTCTCTTCCCAAACAGTTAACTGATCACCAAAGGACAGAACTTGTAAATGGATAAGGAGAGCTGCTCCATGTTAAAACTCTTAATGTCCCCTGTCCCCCTTGCCACCTGCACACTGTGGGACATTTGGCCCCAGGGCTCTTTCCAGAGGCCTCAGGCAGGAGAACTGGTGCCACCCTTCACCTTGGCAAAGCAGGAGAGCTGGCGGGATGAATAATTCAGCTGCTACCCAGGTCCAGATCCAGGGCTTTTAGTGGGCCCATCCCAACATCTACCCCATTTATGAACTGTTGGAGCACACGGAGGGGTGGGTCCTGCAGATCCAAAGCTGCAGAGTCTCCGTGACACAGGATATCTGAGAGGAGTCCCAGTGAGGATCTAGTATTAATAGAGTAGAAGCCAGAAACCTCAGACCAGACACATGACTCACTGCACTGAATATTTGAAAGAAAAACTGTTTGAGCAAAGGGGTTCACTGTGTAACGCACTGCAGCCTCCACGGCGATATTTGTTTGTTTTCTGTGGGGGTGAAGTTTGCAAGGGCAGATGTGGAGGGGTGGGGAGGTGAGTGGGGTCAGGGTGCATGATGTGAAACTCATAAAGAATCAATGAGAAGTTAAAAAACAAGACTCCCCATGACGACATATTATGTGTTTACATTCTAATGCAGCCGTATACCATAACTAAATAAAAGTTTGGCTACTTGGATTATCTTCAAAAACTAACCAAACAAACAAACAAACAAACAAACAAACAAATCTTCTTCATGTAACAGAGCATGCCTGTAATCTCAGCACTGAGGAAGCTGACTCAGTAAGAGTATGAATTCCAGGCCTTGTCTAAACAAACCACCACCACCACTACCAAGGACAACAACAATAATGTAATAGGGGAGGGGTTGGAATACAGCAGCAACAACAACAACAACAATAATAATAATGATATATAGGGTAGGAGCTGGAATATAGCTCAGCCTTAAAGTTCATGCCTGACATGCAAATACTCTTATGCAAAAACAAAGCAAAAACACCTCTTAGCCTGGAGGACAAGGTTAAGCCTGAGAGGGGTAGCCTAGAAGAGGCCAAGGAAGCTGGATAGTACCCGATGTTAACAAAACAGATATGGTACAGGCTAGAAAGTAGAGCAAGCTTAATCTTTCTTTTCTACCTGAGATGGGTAGGGAATCTCAAGTGTGATTGGTTGCCAGAGAATATTATGTCCTTTTTTCTTTTGATTCTCATTTTCTCTCTCTCTCTCTCTCTCTCTCTCTCTCTCTCTCTCTCTCTCTCTCTCTCCTCTCTCTCTCTCTCTCTTGAGATAGTATCTCTCACAGCCTGGAACTTGTGAAGTACGCTAGGCTAACTGGCCAGTGCACTCAAGTGATCCGCCTATCAATACCTCTACAGAACCAGAATTAAAAGCACGGAACAGGATTTCAGGCTGACTGGCTGGCTAGCTGGCTGGCTTCCCTCCTTCCTTCCTTCTAGTTTTCTGAGGCAAGCTCTCAGTTAGCTCCCTCTGACTTCTTACTCCTCGGTACAGATTACTACATGGCTTCCTCCGACCTTAGAAGTGCTCATGTATAGAACTGTCTCCATAGGAAAACTGAAATAGTAAGGGACTGATGATGGAGCTCAGTCCCTGCCTACCCTGCCTAGCCCTGGCTTCTGTCTTCAGCACCACATAAAATGGGTGTGGCAGTGCACATCTGCAACTCCAGCATTCTTAGGGGTGAGGAAAAAGCATCAGAAGTTTAAGGCCATCCTTTAATACTCAGTTGAGTAAAAAGCCAGCTTGGGCTACATGATATCTGATTCGAAAGATACAAATGTGAAAGGGTAAAACAAACAAACAAACAAACAAACGTATGGGAGATAAACTGTAAACACAGCAGGGCTATGACAACGATTAATATTTACCTAGCACTTATGTGCCAGGAACATTCTATTAGCTCTTTCCACATCAGCGGGACTAAAAGCCCATTGCAGAAAAGAAAGTAGGCTTAGGAAAAAGATCCAATCTGAGCTCTGTTAAAATCAGGTCTCTAACACTAATCACACACACGGAAGCAGATTACCTTAAACTGAGTGAGGTTCCTTAAAGATTTGTCAAGTGGCTGAAGTTAATGAGTTCACAATTTCTCGGAATGGTAAGAGTAACAGTAGTGTTTTAAAGAATTATTCCACTTTATACCGCTGGAGGGCATAGATTAGCTTAAAAACAAACAAAAACCAGGTCAGGGAACACTGCTTGCAGTGAATGCTCTTTTAAACACTCTGGCATTCTAGTCCATGACAGACTTTCTAGTGCATACGATAAACAAAAATCCTTCCATCCCTGCAGCTCCAACGCGCGTTCCATATTCACCAAGGCTAACCTGAAACCAAACTATAAACCCTACCTATCTCCTTCCAATTCTGGCAGAAAGCTCGAGGGACAGAATGAGGGCTCACATACTAATTGCTCCGACCTTGTCACCAGCGTTGAAGAGAAATACCAGTGGTAGGATCTACGCAGCTGAATCCAAGTGCCCAAGTACTCCCTCAGGTCACTGTGGCACAAGTCCTCTCACCTACCTCAGCACCTCCCCAAGCTGTCCAAAGGTGGAGGGGAACGAGGCCAAACCGCTGTCCGGCCACGTCCCATTCCTTCCGACAGAGGTCCCGGTTCCAAACTTCAAGCTGACTGGGCCTTGCACAAACCTTGACATGGGACTGGGGCCCTAGGAATCTTACTCACAAGATTCAGCTACAGCAGAAGGGGGCGGAGATGTTGCTGAGAAAATAAAACCACCACGAGATCCACCAAAGAGGATCAGGTCACCGACCAGCCAGCGAGGCGAGGGAGGGTCCCCGCGCACGCACGCGCAGCTCAGATGGCCTGGAAGTAGCTAGTTAAGTCTTTAGTATCTGAGTGAGCTCTGCAAGGAAGGCTGATCCTTTGCGACATTTGAGGAAAGAGCAAGAAGTTAGGAGATGTAGCAGGGTGTTATTCGGGATTCTGTTACAGGAAGGAAGGATTCTGTTACGGTATTAATGGAATCATTGCTTCAAGACAGGTAATATGGTAAAAAGATTTTCATGTACGCAGCTCCTCCACTTGGAAGAAGGAGGTTCTTGGATGCCAGAGGATGCCCCAGATGCTCAAATTCATTGCATCAAATGGTACAGCATTTTAATATAATCTACATACAGTTTCTGCAGTCTCTCTTTTTTTTTTTTTTTTTTTTGTAGCTTGCCCCAAACCTTCCTCTTGTTCTCATCTGGTGGTATCTGTGAGGCAGGGATGACTATGAAGTAAGTAGCATCGTTTGGGGGACTGCAGGAGCAGAGGACAGAGCTAGCTCCGCTGACTACACTTTTAAAAACATTTTTATTAGATATTATTTCTTTTTTTTCAACTCTTTTTTTTTTAAACTTGAGTATTTCTTATATATATTTCGAGTGTTATTCCCTTTCCCGGTTTCCGGGCAAACATCCCCCTCCCCCCTCCCCTTCCTTATGGGTGTTCCCCTCCCAACCCTTCCCCCATTGCCGCCCTCCCCCCATAGTCTAGTTCACTGGGGGTTCAGTCTTAGCAGGACCCAGGGCTTCCCTTTCCACTGGTGCTCTTACTAGGATATTCATTGCTACCTATGGGGTCAGAGTCCAGGGTCAGTCCATGTATAGTCTTTAGGTAGTGGCTTAGTCCCTGGAAGCTCTGGTTGCTTGGCATTGTTGTACATATGGGATCTCGAGCCCCTTCAAGCTCTTCCAGTTCTTTCTCTGATTCCTTCAATAGGGGACCTATTCTCAGTTCAGTGGTTTGCTGCTGGCATTCGCCTCTGTGTTTGCTGTATTCTGGCTGTGTCTCTCAGGAGAGATCTACATCCGGCTCCTGTCGGTCTGCACTTCTTTGCTTCATCCATCTTGTCTAATTGGATGGCTGTATATGTATGGGCCACATGTGGGGCAGGCTCTGAATGGGTGTTCCTTCATTCTCTGTTTTAATCTTTGCCTCTCTCTTCCCTGCCAAGGGAATTCTTGTTCCCCTTTTAAAGAAGGAGTGAAGCATTCACATTTTGATCATCTGTCTCGAGTTTCATTTGTTCTAGGCATCTAGGGTAATTCAAGCATTTGGGCTAATAGCCACTTATCAGTGAGTGCATACCATGTATGTCTTTCTGTGATTGGGTTAGCTCACTCAGGATGATATTTTCCAGTTCTAACCATTTGCCTACGAATTTCATAAAGCCGTTGTTTTTGATAGCTGAGTAATATTCCATTGTGTAGATGTACCACATTTTCTGTATCCATTCCTCTGTTGAAGGGCATCTGTGTTCTTTCCAGCTTCTTGTTATTTTAACAAGGCTGCGATGAACATAGTGGTAACGTGTCTTTTTGATATGTTGGAGCATCTTGTGGGTATATGCCCAAGAGAGATATAGCTGGATCCTCAGGCAATTCAATGTCCAATTTTCTGAGGAACCTCCAGACTGATTTCCAGAATGGTTGTATCAGTCTGCAACCCCACCAACAATGGAGGAGTGTTCCTCTTTCTCCGCATCCTTGCCAGCATCTGCTGTCACCTGAGTTTTTGATCTTAGCCATTCTCACTGGTGTGAGGTGAAATCTCAGGGTTGTTTTGATTTGCATTTCCCTTATGACTAAAGATGTTGAACATTTCCGTAGGTGTTTCTCAGCCATTCGGCATTCCTCAGCTGTGAATTCTTTGTTTAGCTCTGAACCCCATTTTTAATAGGGTTATTTGTCTCCCTGCGGTCTAACTTCTTGAGTTCTTTGTATATTGTGGATATAAGGCCTCTATCAGTTGTAGGATTGGTAAAGATCTTTCCCCAATCTGTTGGTTGCCGTTTTATCCTAACTACAGTGTCCTTTGCCTTACAGAAGCTTTGCAGTTTTATGAGATTCCATTTGTCGATTCTTGATCTTAGAGCATAAGCCATTGGTGTTTTGTTCAGGAATTTTTTCCAGTGCCCATGTGTTCCAGATGCTTCCCTAGTTTTTCTTCTATTAGTTTGAGTGTGTCTGGTTTAATGTGGAGGTCCTTGATCCACTTGGACTTAAGCTTTGTACAGGGTGATAAGCATGGATCGATCTGCTTACTTCTACATGTTGACCTCCAGTAGAACCAGCACCATTTGCTGAAAATGCTATCTTTTTTCCATTTGATGGTTTTGGCTCCTTTGTCAAAAATCAAGTGACCATAGGTGTGTGGGTTCATTTCTGGGTCTTCAATTCTATTCCATTGGTCTATCTGTCTGTCTCTGTACCAATACCATGCAGTTTTTATCACTATTGCTCTGTAATACTGCTTGAGTTCAGGGATAGTGATTTCCCCTGAAGTCCTTTTATTGCTGAGGATAGTTTTAGCTATCCTGGGTTTTTTGTTATTCCAGATGAATTTGCAAATTGTTCTGTCTATCTCTTTGAAGAATTGGATTGGTATTTTGATGGGGATTTCATTGAATCTGTAGATCGCTTTTGGTAAAATGGCCATTTTTACTATATTAATCCTGCCAATCCATGAGCATGGGAGATCTTTCCATCTTCTGAGGTCTTCTTCAATTTCTTTCTTCAGTGTCTTGAAGTTCTTATTGTACAAATCTTTTACTTGCTTGGTTAAAGTCACACCGAGGTACTTTATATAATTTGGGTCTATTATGAAGGGTGTCGTTTCCCTAATTTCTCTCTCGGCTTGTTTCTCTTTTGTGTAGAGGAAGGCTACTGATTTATTTGAGTTAATTTTATACCCAGCCACTTTGCTGAAGTTGTTTATCAGCTTTAGTAGTTCTCTGGTGGAACTTTTGGGATCACTTAAGTATACTATCATATCATCTGCAAATAGTGATATTTTGACTTCTTCTTTTCTGACCTCCTTTTGTTGTCTGATTGCTCTGGCTAGAACTTCAAGAACTATATTGAATAAGTAGGGAGAGAGTGGGCAGCCTTGTCTAGTCCCTGATTTTAGTGGGATTGCTTCAAGTTTCTCTCCATTTAGTTTAATGTTAGCAACTGGTTTGCTGTATATGGCTTTTACTATGTTTAGGTATGGGCCTTGAATTCCTATTCTTTCCAGGACTTTTATCATGAAGGGGTGTTGAATTTTGTCAAATGCTTTCTCAGCAGCTAATGAAATGATCATGTGGTTCTGTTCTTTCAGTTTGTTTATATAATGGATCACGTTGATGGTTTTCCGTATATTAAACCATCCCTGCATGCCTGGGATGAAGCCTACTTGGTCATGGTGGATGATTCTTTTGATATGCTTTTGGATTCGGTTTGCCAGAATTTTATTGAGTATTTTTGCGTCGATATTCATAAGGGAAATTGGTCTGAAGTTCTCTTTCTTTATTGGGTCTTTGTGTGGTTTAGGTATAAGAGTAATTGTGGCTTCGTAGAAGGTATTCGGTAGTGATCCATCTGTTTCAATTTTGTGGAATAGTTTGGATAATATTGGTATGAGGTCTTCTATGAAGGTCTAATAGAATTCTGCACTAAACCCGTCTGGACCTGGGCTCTTTTTGGTTGGGAGACCTTTAATGACTGCTTCTATTTCCTTAGGAGTTATGGGGTTGTTTAACTGGTTTATCTGTTCCTGATTTAACTTCGGTACCTGGTATCTGTCTAGGAAATTGTCCATTTCCTGCAGATTTTCAAGTTTTGTTGAATATAGGCTTTTATAGTAAGATCTGATGATTTTTTGAATTTCCTCTGAATCTGTTGTTATGTCTCCCTTTTCATTTCTGATTTTGTTAATTTGGACACACTCTCTCTGTCCTCTCGTTAGTCTGGCTAAGGGTTTATCTATCTTGTTGATTTTCTCAAAGAACCAACTTTTGGTTCTGTTGATTCTTTCTATGGTCCTTTTTGTTTCTACTTGGTTGATTTCAGCTCTGAGTTTGATTATTTCCTGCCTTCTACTCCTCCTGGGTGTATTTGCTTCTTTTTGTTCTAGAGATTTTAGGTGTGCTGTCAAGCTGCTGACATATGCTCTTTCCTGTTTCTTTCTGCAGGCACTCAGCGGTATGAGTTTTCCTCTTAGCACAGCTTTCATTGTGTCCCATAAGTTTGGGTATGTTGTACCTTCATTTTCATTAAATTCTAAAAAGTTTTTAATTTCTTTCTTTATTTCTTCCTTGACCAGGTTATCATTGAGTAGAGCATTGTTCAATTTCCACGTATATGTGGGCATTCTTCCCTTATTGTTATTGAAGACCAGTTTTAGGCCGTGGTGGTCTGATAGCACGCATGGGATTATTTCTATCTTTCTGTACCTGTTGAGGCCCGTTTTTTGACCCATTATATGGTCAATTTTGGAGAAAGTACCATGAGGAGCTGAGAAGAAGGTATATCCTTTTGCTTTAGGATAGAATGTTCTATAAATATCCGTTAAGTCCATTTGGCTCATGACTTCTCTTAGTCTGTCGACATCACTGTTTAATTTCTGTTTCCATGATCTGTCCATTGATGAGAGTGGGGTGTTGAAATCTCCCACTATTATTGTGTGAGGTGCAATGTGTGTTTTGAGCTTTAGTAAGGTTTCTTTTACGTATGTAGGTGCCCTTGTATTTGGGGCATAGATATTTAGGATTGAGAGTTCATCTTGGTGGATTTTTCCTTTGATGAATATGAAGTGTCCTTCCTCATCTTTTTTGATGACTTTTAGTTGAAAATTGATTTTATTTGATATTAGAATAGCTACTCCAGCTTGCTTCTTCTGACCATTTGCTTGGAAAGTTGTTTTCCAGCCTTTCACTCTGAGGTAGTGTCTGTCTTTGTCACTGAGGTGTGTTTCCTGTGGGCAGCAGAATGCAGGGTCCTCGTTGCCTATCCAGTTTGTTAATCTATGTCTTTTTATTGGGGAGTTGAGGCCATTGATGTTCAGAGATATTAAGGAATAGTGATTATTGCTTCCTGTTATATTCATATTTGGATGTGAGGTTATGTTTGTGTGCTTTTCTTCTCTTTGTTTGTTGCCAAGCCGATTAGTTTCTTGCTTCTTCTAGGGTATAGCTTGCCTCCTTATGTTGGGCTTTACCATTTATTATCCTTTGTAGTGCTGGATTTGTAGAAAGATATTGTGTAAATTTGGTTTTGTCATGGAATATCTTAGTTTCTCCATCTATGTTAACTGAGAGTTTTTCAGGATACAATAACCTGGGCTGGCATTTGTGTTCTCTTAGGGTCTGTATGACATCAGTCCAGGATCTTCTGGCCTTCATAGTTTCAGGCGAAAAATCTGGTGTGATTCTGATAGGTCTCCCTTTATATGTTACTTGACTTTTTTCCCTTACTGCTTTTAATATTCTTTCTTTATTTTGTGCGTTTGGTGTTTTGACTATTATGTGACGGGAGGTGTTTCTTTTCTGGACCAATCTATTTGGAGTTCTGTAGGCTTCTTATATGCCTATGGGTATCTCTTTTTTTAGGTTAGGGAAGTTTTCTTCTATGATTTTGTTGAAGATATTTACTGGTCCTTTGAGCTGGGAGTCTTCACTCTCTTCTATACCTATTATCCTTAGGTTTGATCTTCTCATTGAGTCCTGGATTTCCTGTATGTTTTGGACCAGTAGCTTTTTCCGCTTTACATTATCTTTGACAGTTGAGTCAATGATTTCTATGGAATCTTCTGCTCCTGAGATTCTCTCTTCCATCTCTTGTATTCTGTTGGTGAAGCTCGTATCTACAGCTCCTTGTCTCTTCTTTTGGTTTTCTATATCCAGGGTTGTTTCCATGTGTTCTTTCTTGATTGCTTCTATTTCCATTTTTAATTCCTTCAACTATTTGATTGTGTTTTCCGGGAATTCTTTCAGGGATTTTTGTGACTCCTCTCTATGGGCTTCTACTTGTTTATTTAGGTTTTCCTGGAATTCTTTCAGGGATTTTTGCGATTCCTCTCTGTAGGCTTCTACTTGTTTATTAATGTTTTCCTGTGTTTCCCTAAGGGAGTTTTTCACGTCTTTCTTGAAGTCTTCCAGCATCATGATCAAATATGATTTTGAAACTAGATCTTGCTTTTCTGGTGTGTTTGGATATTCCATGTTTGTTTTGATGGGAGAATTGGGCTCCGATGATGCCATGTAGTCTTGGTTTCTGTTGCTTGGGTTCCTGCGCTTGCCTCTCACCATCAGATTATCTCTAGTGTTACTTTGTTCTGCTATTTCTGACAGTGGCTAGACTGTCCCTATAAGCCTGTGTGTCAGGAGTGCTGTAGACCTGTTTTACTGTTTTCTTTCAGCCAGTTATGGGGACAGAGTGTTCTGCTTTCGTGCGTGTAGTTTTTCCTCTGTACAGGTCTTCAGCTGTTCCTGTGGTCCTGTGTCTTGAGTTCACCAGACAGGTCACTTGCAGCATACAAGTTGGTCTTACCTGTGGTCCCGAGGCTCAAGTTCGCTCTCGGGGTGCTGCCCACGAGCTCTCTGTGGCGGCAGCAACCAGGAAGATCTGTGCCATCGTTTCCGGGAGCTTCAGTGCACCAGGGTTCCAGATGGCCTTTGGTGTTTTCCTCTGGCGTCCGAGATGTGTGCAGAGTGCAGTCCCTTCTGGTTTCCCAGGTGTGTCTGCCTCTCTGAAGGTTTAGCTCTCCCTCCCATGGGATTTAGGTGCAGAGAACTCTTTATCCGGTAGATCCCTTCAGGTTCTGGCGGTGTCTCAGAATCAGCGGTCCTGCTGCTCTTGGGCCCTCCTCCACGGGAACCCAGAGGCCTCATACCGTTTCCTCTTGGGCCAGGGATGTGGGCAGGGGTGGGCAGTGTTGGTGGTCTCCTCCGCTCTGCAGCCTCGGGAGTGCCCACCTGACCAGGCAGTGAGGTCTCTCTCCCACGGGGTCTGGGAGCAGAGAGCTGCTGCGGGCCTTGATCCTCGGGTTTGGGACTCCCGGTAAACACAGGAAGTGCCCAGTCCTAGAGGAATTCTGCCTCTGTGTGTCCCGAGTTCACCAGGAAGGTCTCTTGCAGCAGAAAAGTTGGTCTTACCTGTGGTCCCGAGTCTCAAGTTCACTCGCGGGGTGCTGCCCACGAGCTTTTTGCGGTGGCAGCAACCAGGAAGATCAGTGCCGCCATTTCCGGGGGCTTCCGTGCACCGATATATTTCTTTACTTACATTTCAAACTTATTCCTCTCCCTGGTTTCCTGTCCATTAGCCTCCATTCCCTCCCCTCCCCTCTCCCATACGGGTATTCCCCCATACATCCCCTCTATTGCCCCCCTATGTTCCCCTCACTGGGGGTCCAACCTTGGCAGGACCAAGGGCTTCCCCTTGCACTGGTGCCCCAACAAGGCTATTCTCAAGTTGGAGCCCAGGGTCAGTCCATGTATAGTCTTTCAGTAGTGGTTTAGTCCCTGGAAGTTCTGGTTGGTTGGCATTGTTGTTTTTATGGGGTTGCAAGTTCCTTCACCTCTTTTAATACTTCCACTAATTCCCCATTCTCAGTTTGGTGGTTTGCTGCTAGCATTGACCTCTGATTTGGACATGCTCTGGATGAGAGCTATATCTGGTCCCTTTCAGCATGCATTTTTTAGCTTCATCAAATTTATCTAGATTTTGTGGCTGTATATATATGGATCACATGTGGGTCAGGCTCTGAATGTCCATTCCTTGAGTTGCTGCTCTAAACTTTGCTTCCATAGTCCCTCTTATGGATATTTTCCCCCATTTTAAGAAGGAGTGGGAGCATCTGCATTTTGGTCATTCTTCTTCTTCTTGAGCTTCCTGTGGTCTGTGGATTGCGTCTTTGTTAATTCGAGCTTTTTGGCTAATATCCACTTTACAATGAGTGCATACCAAGTGTGTTTTTCTGTGATTGTGTAACCTCACTCAGGATGATATTTTCCAGTTCATTCCATTTGCGTATGAATTTCATGAAGTCATTGTTTTTGATAGCTGCGTAGTATTCCATTGTGTAGATGTACCACATTTTCTGTATCCATTCCTCTGTTGAAGGGCATCTGGGTTCTTTCCAGCTTCTGGCTATTATAAATAAGGCTGCTAAGAACATAGTGGAGCATGTGTCTTTGTTGTATATTGGGGCATCTTTTGGGTATATGCCCAAGAGAAGTATAGCTGGGTCCTCAGGTAGTTCAATGTCCAATTTTCTAAGGAAACTCCAGACTGATTTCTAGAGTGGTTGTACCAGTTTGCAATCCCACCAACAATGGAGGAGTGTTCCTCTTTCTCCACATCCTTGCCAGCATCTGCTGTCGCCTGGATTTTTTAACCTTAGCCATTCTAACTGGTTCAAGGTGGAATCTCAGGGTTGTTTTGATTTGCATTTCCCTGATGACTAAGGATGTTGAACATTTCTTTAAATGCTTTTTGGCCATTTGATAATCCTCTGTTGAGAATGTTTTGTTTAGCTATGTACCCTATTTTTAATAGGGTTATTTGGCTCTCTGAAGTCTAACTTCTTGAGTTCTTTGTATATTTTGGATATTAGTCCTCTCTCAGATGTAGGATTGGTAAAGATCTTTCCCCTATCTGTTGGTTGCCATTTTGTTCTAACGACAGTGTCTTTTGCTTTACAAAACCTTTGCAGTTTTATGAGGTCCCATTTGTCGATTCTTGATCTTATAGCATGAGCCATTGGTGTTTTTTCAGGAAATTTTCCCCAGTGCCAATGTATTTGAGACTCTTCCCCACCTTTTCTTCTATTAGTTTGAGTGTATCTACTTTGATGTGGAGGTCCTTGATCCACTTGGACTTAAGCTTTGTACATGATGATAGGAATGGATTGATTTGCATTCTTCTACATGCTGACCTCCAGTTGAACCAGCACCATTTGTTGAAAATGCTATCTTTCTTCCATTGGATGGTTTTAGCTCCTTTGTCAAAGACAAAATGACTACAGGCGTGTGGGATCATTTCTGGGTCTTCAATTATTTTCCACTGATCTACCTGCCTGTCTCTGTACCAATACCATACAGTTTTTATGACTATTACTCTGTAATACTGCTTGAAGTCAGGGATGGTGATTCCCCCAGAAACTTTTATTGTTGAGAATATCTTTTGCTGTCCTGGGTCTTTTGTTATTCCAAATGAATTTGCAAATTGCTCTCTCTATCTCAATAAAGAATTGAGTAGGAATTTTGATGGGGATTGCACTGAATTTGTAGATTGCTTTTGGTAAAATGGCCATCTTTACTATATTGATCCCACCAACACATGAGCATGGAAGATCTTTCCATCTTCTGAGATCTTCCTCAATTTCTTTCTTCAGAGACCTGAAGTTCTTGTCATACAGATCTTTCACTTGCTTGTTTAAAGTCATACCAAGATATTTCATATTATTTGGGACTATTGTGAAGGGTGTCATTTCCTTAATTTCTTTCTCAGCCTGTTATCCTTTGAGTAGAGGAAGGCTACTGGTTTGTTTGAGTTAATTTTATGCCCGATATTTTGCTGAAGTTGTTTATCAGGTTAAGTAGTTCTCTGGTGGAACTTTTGGGATTGCTTAAGTACACTACCATATCATCTGCAAATAGTGATATTTTGATTTCTTCCCTTCCAATTTGTATATCTTTGACCTCCTTTCGCTGTCTGCTGTCTGATTGCTCTGGCTAGGACTTCGAGTACTATATTGAATAAGTAGGGAGAGAGTGGGCAGCCTTGTCTAGTTCCCAATTTTAGTGGGATTGCTTCAAGTTTCTCTCCATTTAGTTTGATGTTAGCTACTGGTTTGCTGTATATTGTTTTTACTATGGTTAGATATGGGCCTTGAACTCCTGATCTTTCCAGGACTTTTATCATGAAAGGGTGTTGAATTTTGTTAAATGCTTTCTCAGAATCTGATGAAATGACCATGTGGTTCTTATCTTTGAGTTTGTTTATATAGTGCATTATATTGATGGATTTTCATATATTAAACCATCCCTGCATCCCTCGGATGAAGCCTATTTGATCATGATGGATGATCATTTTGATGTGTTCTTGGATTAGGTTTCCAAGAATTTTATTGAGTATTTTGCATCAATATTCATAAGGGAAATTGGTCTGAAGTTCTCTTTCTTTGTTGGGTCTTTGTGTGGTTTAGGTATAAGAGTAATTGTGGCTTCATAGAAGGAATTTGTCAAGCTGCTGACATATGGTATCTCCTGTTTCTTTTTGCAGGCATTCAGAGCTATGAGTTTCCTCTTAGTACCACTTTCGTTATGTTCCATAAATTTGGGAGTGTTGTATCTTTACTTTCATTAAATTCTAAGAAGTCTTTAATTTCTTTCTTTATTTCTTCCTTGACCAAGTTGTCATTGAGTAAAACATTGTTCAACTTCCATGTATATGTGGGCTTTCTGTCTTTATTGTTGCTACTGAAGACCAGTCTCAGTGCATGGTAATCTGATAGGATGCATGGGATTATTTCTATCCTCCTGTATCTGTTGAGGACTGTTTTGTGGCTGATTATATGGTCAATTTTAGAGAAGGTTCCATGGATGTGGAAAGCCGCAATAACATTCGCCATCACAAGATGGCGCTGGCTTCCGCCGTGCCAGCCCGACTTCCTTTCAGGAAGTTAGCTGTGTGCGCATGTGCAAGAGTGTGTTCGCGCCAGGTCTTTGCCCACTCCGGGGCGTGCCTATGAGATCATGGGTAAGCGACCAATCAGGTGTGGGCGCGCTGTGCTAGGGTTTTATAAGCAGCGCCTTTCTGGGCCCCAGCTCTCTCCTCTTCAAGATGTAATAAACGCTTTGCTGCAGAAGGATCTGTGTGTCCTTGCGTGTTCTTGCTGGCGAGACGATAGCGCGGGACACATGAGGTGCTGAGAAGAAGGTATATCCTTTTCTTTTAGGATGTAATGTTCTATAAATATCTGTTAAATCCATTTGGTTCATAACTTCTGTTAGTTCCTCTATGTCTCTGTTTAGTTTCTGTTTCCATGATCTGTCCAGTGATGAGAGTGGGGTTTTGAAATCTCCTATTATTATTGTGTGAGGTGCAATGTGTGCTTTGAGCTTTATTAAGGTTTCTTTTCTTTTTTTTTTTTATTTACTTGAGTATTTCTTATATACATTTCGAATGTTATTCCCTTTCCCGGTTTCCGGGCAAACATCTCCCTCCCCCCTCCCAAGGTTTCTTTTATGAATGTAGGTGCCCTTGCATTTGAAGCATAGGATTGAGAGTTCATCTTGGTGGATTTTTCCTTTGATGAATATGAAGTGTCCTTCCTTATCTTTTTTAATGACTTTTGGTTGAAAGTCAATTTTATTTGATATTAAAATAAATGGCAACTCCAGCTTGTTTCTTCCGGCCATTTCCTTGGAAAATTGTTTCCAGCCATTACTCTGAGGTAGTGTCTGTCTTTGGCTCTGAGGTGTGTTTCCTGCAGCAAAATGCTGGGTCCTCTTTAGGTATCCAGTCTGTTAGTCTATATCTTTTTATTGGGGAATCAAGTCTGTTGATGTTAAGAGATATTAAGGAATAGTGATTGTCACTTTCTGTTATTTTCATTGAGAGAGGTGGAATTATGTTTGTCTCTCTTTTGGTTTCATTGCAAGGAAATTATATTCTTGCTTTCTGTATAGTGTAGTTTCTCTCCTTGTGTTGGAGTTTTCCATCTACTATCCTTCGTAGGACTGGATTTGTAGAAAGATATTGTGTAAATTTGGTTTTGTCATGGAATATCTTGGTTTTTCCACCTATGTTAATTGAAAGTTTTACTGGATACAGTAACGGGCTGGCATTTGTGTTCTCTTAGGGTCTGTATGACATCTGTCCAGGATCTTCTGGCTTTCATAGTCTCTGGTAAGAAGTCTGGTGTAACTCTGATAGGTCTGCCTTCATAATTCACTTGTCCTTTTCCCTTTACTGCTTTTAATATTCTTTCTTTGTTTTGTGCATTGGTTGTTTTAACTATTATGTGATGGGAGGAATTTCTTTTCTGGTCCAATCTATTTGGAGTTCTGTAGGCTTCTTGTATGTTTATGGGCATCTCTTTCTTCAGGTTAGGGAAGTTTTCTTCTATAATTTTGTCTTTAACAGCTGGTGTATGCTGCCTGGTTGGTGGCTCAGTGTCAGAGCAATCTCCAGGGCCCAGGTTAGTTGAAACTGCTGGTCCTCCTATAGGGTCCCGTTTATCCTCAGCTTCGTCCAGCTTTTCCCTAATTCAACCAAAGGGGTCAAGAGATTCTATCCACTGGTTGGGTTTAAATATTGGCATCTGACTTTTTCAGCTGCTTGTTGGGCAGTCATGCTAGGCTCCTGCTTTTAAGCACACCATAGCATCAGTAATAGTGTCAGACCTTGGGGCCTCCCACTGTGTTGGATCCCAATTTAGGCCAGTCACTGAACCTCCTTGTCCTCAGGATCTTCTCCATTTTTGTTCCTGCAGTTCTTTCAGACAGGGACAATTCTGAGTCAGAGACTTTTGACTATGGAATGATAACCATATCCCTTCACTTCATGCCCCGTCTTTCTACTGGAGGCGGGCTCTCCCCACTATAGGGCATTCCATCCAAGGTCCCGCTTTAGATGAGTTCTGAGAGTTTCTCACCTATTAGGTCTCTAGTACATTCTAGAGGTTCCCCCCACCTCCTATCTTCTTCCATGGTTGCCTGTTTCAATTTTTTCTGCTCACCATCCAGGGCTTTAGTCTTGTCTCCCCCCAATACATGATCATGTTCCCTTCTTCCCCTTGCTGTCACTGTTCTCATCCAGGTCCCTCCCACCCTCCACCTCCTCCTGTGATTGCTTTCTTCTCCCTCTCAAGTGGAATTGAGGTATCCTCACTTGGACCCTTCAGCTTGTTAGCCTTCTTGAGTTCTGTGGATTGTATCCTGGGAATTCTGTACTTTTGGGGCTAATATCCACTTATTAGTGAGTGCATTCCATGCATGTCATTTTGAGTCTCAACAAAATAAGAGAGAAACATTCATGTCAATTATAATGCTTTTTTTCTACAAATTGTCATGTGGTCTTAGCTAATATTTATACTTCCTTCCTCTACTGCCCTTTCTATATTTCTCCACCCTTGGCAGGAACCTTAGCAAGTGTTAAGAAAGAGGACCAGAGGGGTTGGGGATTTAGCTCAGTGGTAGAGCGCTTGCCTAGGAAGCACAAGGCCCTGGGTTCGGTCCCCAGCTCCGAAAAAAAAAAAGAACCAAAAAAAAAAAAAAAAAAAAAAAAGAAAGAGGACCAGATGATCATACCTTCATTCCTGACAGGTCTGTGCCCTTTGTCATCCTGCCTGGATTAGGCTTTTGTAGTTTCCCATTGACTTTAATCACAGGATATGGTAGGACCAAGAAATGCCGGAAAGGATCTGGGGAATTTCAGAAATAAAATTTTCTACCTCGATTGTGTAGAAGCAATAGATTTATCCATGCTGATCTAGACCAATCACCCATCTTAACACTGTTATTCCTTTAATAGCCTTTTGGCCTAAAAGCAATAGAAGTGCAAAGTGGCCAGGGGGAAACCTAAGCATTCAGTTCAATGGAATGCTTATTGTGGCTTCTAGAAGGAGCACTCCCCACTATGGAACTAAAATTTTTATGCCAGAAGAACTTAATATCATAAGAACAAGCAGCGATATTTTTTAATGGGTTAGTAGGGCTGCTAGTATAACTATTCTTATTTATACCCCTTGATTCTGGCTATAAGAGAAAATATACCATATATCAGAGGCTGATTCAAAGTATATACTGCCTTTGGAATAACCCTACCCCCATCCCTCCAGGCTGCTGCCACCTAATTCTTGTCACTCAAATAGTCATTCCATCTTTCTATCAGCCCAACTGCTAAAGGATGGTGGGGAACATGGTAAGACCAGTAGATTCCGTGATCATGGGCCCACTGTCACACTTCTATGGTTGTGAAGTGAGTAATTCACAGAAGCAGATACTGTGTGGGATACTATGATAGTGGATTAGGCATTCTAATTTGGTAGATGGCAGTTTCGACAGGAGCATTACATGCTGGAAAGGCATTTGCATAACATAACAAGAACAAATATCTACTTCAGTAAAGACAATACATTGTCTTTTTTATGGAGGAAGGGGTTCAATATACTCAACCTGCCACCCGGTCTCTGGCTGATCACCCCATGCAATGATGCCATATCTGAGACTCACTCTTGGTGTCTGTTGCTGGCAGACCTGTCACTCAGCAGTAGAGTATCCAGGTCCACCTTGGTGAGTGGAAGTTCATGTTATTGAGCCCATGCATAATTTCCATCTCTACCCCATGACCACTTTGTTTATGGACCTATTGGGCAATGACAGGAATGGAAGGCAGGAAAGATTGACTATCCCCAGACTCGGTCACTCCTCCTCAGCTAAATTCACCTTTGATAAGCATTTACACGAGACACAATTATCTTCACATCTTCCACATATTTGGAGAGACCTATCCACATACTTATTCCCCAGATGTTTTCCTCATCATTTTTCTATAATACCCCTTTCAAGTCTCTGACAATCTATCCAGTCCATTGACTACATCCCATGAATCAGTGAACATATCTGGCCATTTCTCCTTTCAAACAAAATGTATAATCATGTGTACTGCCTGAAGTTGTGCCCACTGCAAAGATTTCCCTTAGCAGGTGTCTTTCATGGTTGTCCCAGAAAGGAGTTGTAATGTTGTGGCTGTCCACTTTTGGTGGTGCCTGCATACTGTACATAAGTAAACCAGGCCCCAGTCTTCTATTCCTTAGTCAACTGATCATAGACACACCCCATGGGGCTACAGGTATACTCTTGACATCAGATAGCATTGTAACAGTAGAAACCATAGGCCGTCGGGCAACATATTAATGTAACCTGATTGTGCCTTCAGGACCTGTTTGGGCCTGATAACCTATATACCACTTCCATGTAATAATGGACAACTGCTGTGCAGTGACTTGATGGATCAAATAATTCTCAGCTCATGATGTGCAGCTCGGGTTCCATGGTAACTTGGTAACCAATTGTCAACCTATAGGGGTTTCCCAAAGGTCTCAAACAGCATTTCCATCTGCCACTGACACCTCAAATACCATCAGGTCTGCTGGAGCATGTGATCCAAGAACAACCTGAACCTGTTGAGGGGCCTTTTTCCTGTTCCAGGCCCCATACAAAGTTAGCAACTTTCCAAGTCACTTGGTATATAGACTGAGTAACACATCCAAGTGAGGAATGTGCTGTCTCAGAACCTAAATAGGCCACTAAACATTGTCTTTCTTCTTTGGTATTGGCAGTGGCTAGGTGCAATAACTTTCCTTCTTTAGGAAGGAATATCTCTGCATGCCCAACATCACTGCACTCCTAAGAATTTCACTGAGGCCGAAGGCCTTTGGATGTTGATTGGATTTATTTCCCATTCTCTGATATTCATGTGGGGTGTGAACAATGAGTCAAAAGTGGTTGCTACCTCCTGTTCACTTGGTCTAATCAGCATAATGTCATCAATATACTACATCAATATGATATTTTATGGAAGAGATGATTGAGATTCCTTCTAAATCATGGCACAGTAAAATGTTAAAAGTATAGGGCTGCCTTGCCAGTTGAAAACAAATTGCTTCTTGTGGTCCTAATGGACAGTTGCAGAAAAAAAAGTATTTGTTGGATTAATAGCTACATACCATGTACAAAGAGAGATGATAGTCTGCTCAAGTAAGAGCGCCATGTCTGGTAGAACAGCAGCAATCAGAGTCACTACCTGATTGAATTTTCAATAGTCAGTTGTCTGGCAGTCTCCACAATCCACCTGTCTGCCTTACTGGCCAGCAGGAGAGATGCAGTGAGAACCACCAGCCACTGGTATTTTCCAATTCCAGACAGTGGAATTCCTCCAGGGATGTGATACTGGGTTTGATTCATTATTTTCCTTGGCAAAGCTCTAAAGGCTGCCATTTAGCTTTTCCAATCATAATGGCCCTCATTCCAGGGGTCAAGGACCCAATGTAAGAATCCTGAAAATTTCTAAGTGTATCTACCTCAATTATACATTCTAGGACTGGGGAAAATAACCAAAGGATGAGCTAGGAGATATACTGGACCTATTATGAGTTAGACTATAGCCAGAACTCCAGTAATCATCTGACCTGCCTAAGTCTCTAACTGAATAGCCACAATGTGTTTTGGAATCTCCCAGAAGCAGCATCAATTCAGAGACAGTATCCAATGTACTCTGGAAAGTCTGGTTCCTTTCCCTCAATGTGTAATGAGGAACCATTGTAACAAGATGTAGGTCCCTCTGGATAAGGAATAGAGAAAGGTTAACAGTATACTTTTTGGATATTATATTAAGATCTTTCCTCAGGGATACATGGCCATCCCTTCATTTAAGGGGTTCTGGGTCTACAAACTGGCTCAAGTCTGGAAATTTATTCATGGATGGAGATTCCCTTTTGCTATAATCCAATTTATTCTTCCCTTTACTTGAGAATTTTTGTGATATATATATATATATATATATATATATATATATATATATATATATATATATCAAACAAAGATTCAGTAGACTTCTTAACTATTTCATGCCTGGAAATACAATGGTTGATTAGCCATTACTAAAGCTCCATACAAGTCATACCACCATGAAGTCCACTTCGACTGTGCTGAAGGCATATTATGGGTTAAGAAATTATGTACATTACTTTGTTCTGCCTTATGATAAGTATGATACCCTTGCCTTCGGTGATTCAGTGCTTCCAGCTGGCCCCTGCTCCCTTAGAGCATTAAAAGCCATTTCATTTAATTTGTTCAATGAAGCAGCAGCAGCAGCAGCAGCAGCAGTTTCAACCCTAAGGTCTTGAACATGATGAATGGTGACAACAACGTTCTTCAGATGTGCTGGTGCCCCTCTCACTATTTCATGTCTTATAGGGTTAGCGAAGGGCATATATTCTGGACCTTCCTATTGCGGAGGATTAGGTTTTACACAGCACACCAATTCTAACATTGCGATCTGAGCCTTAAAAATCCCTTCATCAGCACTAAGCTGAGGGATCTTAGGCATCTCCAGTCCCTTTTCAGTAGGCCATCTTTTGACAAATACTTCAGCCAACGACTCAAATTTTTGAGACCCTTTTTAACTCTGCAGGTTCTCATATTAAACTTGGAACTTCCATTCAAAGGCTCACTCATATAAAAAAAAACTCAGCCTGATCCATTTATATGTTCCTTCCACTACTATCCCACACCCTTAAAATTTATTCTCACACATATTCCCCAGACTTCTGATTGAATGAGTTAGCAAAACTATGAAACTCCTTAGTAGTATAGTACACCTTCTCATGGAACACACGGTCTACCTCTCCTCTTTACCTTAAGTCTGCTTTACCTTGAGTCTGGGTATAGGTATAGAGGTATCCAGTGATGGGCCCTGAGAGACATCAGAGCTGTCTTGTCTGGCATTCTCTCCAGATGAAAGTGCTAGTTTAGCAAACAGTGAAGGATTAATTTATTCATTCAAAGATGAAAAGGTAGAATTTCAAGGGGTGAGTATGAGGGTAGAGTCTTTAGATGAGAAAACCCCTTGAGAATCTGAGGATTCATATTTATCAGCTTCAATGGGTTCTCCGACATATCTTTATCCTAAATTGCAAGATCCCATTATTTGCAATTATTTACCTTACTTTTAAAGAATTAATTAATTAATTCACTTTGCATCCTGATCACAACTTGCCTTCCCTCTTCTCCTCCCAGTCCTTCCCTGATCCCTCCCCTCCCTCCATCTCCCTTTCTCTTCAGAGAAGAGGAAGCATCCCATGAATAGCCAACTACTTTGGCATATCAAGTTGCAGTAGAACTGGGCTCATATTCTCTTATTGAGCCCACAAGAGGCAGCAAAGTTAGGGGGGAAAGTTCAAAAGCAGGCAATGTAGTCAGAGATAGCCCTGCTCCACTTGTTAGGGGTCCTACATGAAGACTAAGTTGTACATCTGTTACATGTATGTAGGGGGTCTAGGTCCATCCCATACATGCTGTTTGGTTGGTGGTTCTGTCACTGTGAGCTCCTATGGGCACAGGTTAGTTGATTCTGTAGGTTTTCTTGTGGAGTCCTTTACCTCAACCAGGCAAAGAACGAAAGCTTTCTTCTCCCATATCCTTGTATTGGCTTCCAGCAGAAGGCATGGCCCAGAATAGATCGGATCAATCATCTGGGTTAAAGGCCTGTATTCCTACTGCAAAGATCTGGATTAGAAGTAGATTTTCCTGTTTCAAATGAAGCAAAATTCCTCACTAAGATCCGTTTTTGTATTTTAGTTAACTCCAGTTGACAACCAGGAATAGCTGGTACATTATCTAAAGCAAATTCTTCATAAGATAAAGGATTCAATGGTTGGGTCACTGCTGGCATAAAAACTTCAATAAATTCAAAGACCTCGGAGCATTCAAACCAAAAGAAAGAGATGAGAACAGGTCATTATTATTCCAGTAAGTTCCAGGCAGCCATAGGCTGGTCCTGTGTTCTGAACACAGTGATGTGATTCTTCACTGAACAGAGCTGTCCTAGAGCAATACAGTTAAGCAACTCATTAGGCCATCTTTGTTTGTATAGAGGGCAGAGAGAGAGAATAGAGCTGAGCAATGGAAACCTCTCTTTAACCATCACAATGAACTATTGTTCTCTTGAAAGAAGAGGAAGCTAGCTAGTCTTCTGCAAGAACTCTGCAGTCAATGACTTTGGAATCTTCCCTTTCAGGCAACCTGGCATCTGCAAAATAGCAGACACCTTCTTGCCTCATTATGCTTTGAACTGCTGAAGCATTGCCCCTAGGAACTTCAATTGACAATGGAGAAAATATGGCATTGTCCCAATTTACATGTATCCTTGTTAATCAGGCATAGCTAGCTTTATAGAACTCTGCAGCTTTCACGGTGCATGCTGCAATTTAAATGTTGGGGCCTCTGTTAGAGAGAGTTATCTGAACTTGTAGACACTGTATAACATGAGAATGCCTTCTCTCACATCCAAAATGCCCAGAAGTTGAAGCATGAAAAGGAAACGTACATCTACCACTTGACTCAATTGAAGGTTTATAAAATAAACCTTCTTGTGTCCAAGAGGCTCTGGGCTCCGCTTTTAGAGATTATATTACTTACTCTGCTAATCTCGCTCAATGTTTAGGAGCTTTTTAAAAAGCTAAGAACATTTACTTTCTCATGAATATGCAGTTTAGATGAGGGTTGGTAAGAATAAGCAGCACCAGCCAAAGGGACCCAAAGGATAATTGTGGAAATAGCTTCAAGGCTCACTCATTCTTGTCTGAAATCCTGCCTATGCCGACACAAGCCAAGGCCATAATGGGATTTCTCCATACAAGTTCACTGTTACCTGGTAACGTCTTTAGAACCTGACTAGACTTTAGTCAGATATAGCCAGCTTACATGTGAGGCTGCAGCATACCAACATAGATATGAGAGCAATTGTGCATGATACCATGCTCAGTGTCAAAAGGTTAGACAACTCCTGCTGCATGGCTTGTTCTGAAAGAACATAAAGTTAATATTCCTCCCCGATAGAGACTGCGTCAGCATCCAAGAAAGGCTCGCCATTGAGAAGTAAAACAAGTTTATTGAGGTTTTCTTCAGAAGCAGTAGACAACTACATAGAGTTTCATTTTCTTAAAGTCATAAACCGTCCACACACAGTTACAAAGTTTGTATTTCACATGGTTCTAAGTCTGTCACTGGATTCCTGCAAATCTGTGTTCACAGTGATACACAGTCATAAGGCCCTAAAGGTGGCTTTGAACAGAAAATAGAACAGACAAATCAATGCAAACCTTCAGAGGTTTATATCCTCCCCATCCTCGGCCTTTGCTGATCCTGTTCATCTTAGAAAACACCATCACACTATGGAAGATGTTCTTTCTTTGTAGTCCAACACGCAAAACAACCCATGTGTGGGTTGCTGCAAAAATGGAGTCACTCTGGTGAGTATTTGGAGAACGGGTCTCACTATGTGCACTTAGTTTATAGAAATACCTCCCTCTATTAGGCGGAAGTAAGGTGTACTTTGAAGGATGAATATGTGACGATGGATGAATATGGAGTATGGAGTTTTCATTGGCAAATGTGAAGTCAACGGGGATCATTGATTGGTTTCTGCTTGCCCAACACTCAGCCATCAAGTTCCACTGGCATCTCAGATCCTCTGGGAAAACGTCCACTGTGGGAGAAAGCAGTCACTTCCCATGTGGAAGCCAAAGCTGAGAACTCTTTATCCCTGACTTAGAGCAAACTGTATCCTGTGGGGATAGCTTAAATGGCTGAGGGAAAGAGCAGTGGTTGGGAGTCTAATCTAATAAGCATGTGAGGTAGGCTGTAGGGAGTGCTCCTCATGCCTCACAGCTCCCTGGGGCTTAGTTCAGACCACACGATCGGCCAGAGCCTCAGATACCAAATGGTAGCTTCAAGATTTTTAGCTTATAAAACTCAGAGACCGTGTTTAACGTTTGCAGCAAAGAACACTCACTAATGTACACATTTTGAATTGCATACATTTTAAAACCCACTTTTTAGTCTTTATCCATTCTTGCAGTTCAGGATTTAATTAGAAATCTTACCCTTTTGTCTGGTTGTTTTAAGACATGAACTCATGTAGCCCAAGCTGGCCCCAAACTTGGTGTGTAGCCATGGATAGGACTCTCAATTCTACTCCCAGGTGTTGGTATTCTAAGCATGTGTCTCCACTCCTAGTTTATGTGGTGCTGAGAAAAAATTCATGGCTTAAAGCAAACTAGGTAAGCACTCTACCAACTGACTTACACACCCGGCCCAGCATTTTTTATTGTAAGCAGATCTTTAAAGGAACATGTTTTTCTGGACATCTTAAGGATTCTCTTTTCCTAGTTTTCACTCGATTTATTAGAACGTGGTTCGATTCATGTATTAGCTTTCTGTCACTATAATGAGTGCCTCTACAATCAACTTATGTTTAAAAATAAGCTTTCCTTTTGATGCATGGCTTTAAAGGTTCCAGTCTGCAATGAATTAACTCTGTTTCCTTGAGCCTGAGGTAAGGCAGTAGAGAGCAGAATAAAACTGATCCTCTCATAGCCAGGGTGTAAACCAAAAACAGAAATAGAAGAAAGGAGTAAGTCCTATGGGAAATGGTATGATGAAGGCATCCCCTTTAGGACTAACTGCAAAGTCTCTCATTCTCTGCTTATTGTCTACTTGTGGGTCTCCACGTTCCCATCTACTGCAAGAGGAGACTTCTCTAATGAGGGCTGAGCAAAATACGGATACATGTGTATAGAAGACTGTCATCAGGAGCCATTGTATTGCTACGTTCCTTTAGCAGAACAATGCTATTTGGTTTTCCTCTAGATTCGAATCCTATCTAGTCTCAAATTCTTGACCACTCTACCAGTGCTGGGGATGGGTTCTATCCTGTGCTGTTAGCCTTAAATCCAGTCAGGGAGTCATTGGTTACTCCTGCAATGACTTGCAAGCAGGTTGCAATTGTAATGGAGTTTGTAGCTGGCTTGATGATTCCTCACCTATCATGGCATACAGAGTGTCTTCCAATATCATGAATACTAGTCACTAGGAAGCCTCTAATTAGGCACAAACTCAACTTCTCCATATTCAGGAAGAAAGATAACTATTTATTGTCTTTAGCAATAGGTACTTAACATCAGTTTGTGAAGAGAAACTGATAGCCTTGGGAATGACCCAAGATGTTTTGGGGCTTTGCCTGGGGACCTCTTAGGTGAATAATTAAACAAAATGTAATCCATTCCAACATTGACAGTTTTGCTTTGTTGCAAAATTGTCTGTGTGGGGCATTGTTTTTGCTGTCTTCATCTTATATTTGGCCACATTACCAGTAGAAATTTCTACAGTAGTAAATTTCCCTATGGTCCTTCAAATGGCCCTTGGTATTAATTGTTCCTTCCCATGTTCTCTCCTTTCTCTCTCTCTTTCATTCCCTTCTCCATTTAATCCTTTCATCCAGTCTCCTTCCTCCCATCTCTCCATACCTATATAATCTAGGTTGTCTTCCTTAGAAACCCTTCCTCCTAGTCTAGCATTTCTCAACCTGTGTGTTGCAACCCCTTGGGTGCAGACAATAACTCTCATAGGGATCACCTAAGAACATCAGAAAACAGATATTTACAGTACAATTCATAACAGTAGCAAAATTACTGTTATAATATAGCAATGAAAATAATTTTATGGTTGGGGTCACTATAACATGAGTAGTTGTAAAAAAGGGTCATAGAATTAGGACGGTTGAGAACCACTGTGTTAATACCCAACCTCTATGGTTATAGAGATTGTAGCATGAGTACCAAAGGCTTAAACACTAGTGTTCACATGTAAGAGAAAACATACAATATTGTCTTTGGGACTCTGGATGACCTTTTTCTAGTCCCATCCTGCAAGTTTTGTGATTTGATTTTTTAACAGCTGAGTGGCACGATGTTGTATGAATGTAGCTCACTCTTCTGATTCATTTGTTTGCGGATAGACAACTAGGTGGTTTCTGATTTCTGGCTATTATGAATAGAGCAGAAATGAAGATGGAGAAGCAAGTGTCTCTACAGTATATAGAACAAAGTAGAGTCCTTTGAGGAGTGGTATATTTGAATCTTGAGATAGATCTAGTCCCAATTTCCTGAGAAACCACCACACTTATTCCACACAAGTTTGCACTCCCACCAGCAATGGATGAGCGTTTCTCTTACTCCACATCCTTGCCAGCATGAGCTGTCACTTGTGTTTTTGATCTTGGGACATTCTGATGGTTTTAAAATGAAATATCAAAGTAGTTTTAATTTGCGTTTCCGAGATGAGTAGAGATATTAAACATTTCTTTAAGGGTTTCTTGACCGTTGTTCTTTAAGCCAAAGTTACTCTAGTTTATGCCAACTTGAAAAAAATTAACCAGTACAGCATCTCCAATGAGAAGAAACCAGATGTAGAGTTTTGAATTATAAAGAAAATAAATTCAGGGGTTACATAGCTAAATCTGAAAGGCCCACTGATTTGAATTAAAACTATCCTGAATTAGCCAATGAATTCGAGGTTAAAGGCATAGTTCCATTTTCTACAGGTGTTTTTCTTTTTGGTGAGTACAAAACATCAGATGCAAGTGTCAAAACATTCCCCTTCCCCCAACCAAGGCATGAAGCCTGTTCTTGACAAAGGTATCAGGTATAGCTATTCAACAGGCTAGCAACAAGCTAGTCCTATAAACTTCTTTCTGTGACAGCTAAAAAGTTCAGTTCCCAGCTGAGCAACTCAGTGTTTGCCAAGTGCAATAGAAGGCACTAAGATGTTGATGGATTTATGGTGGTTTGAATAGGAACGGCCCCTGTAGACTAATAGATTTGAATGCTTGGTCACCAAGGAGGTGTGACCTTTTGGGAGGAATTATATCACTGGGTGGGGGGTGGGAGGATAGGCTTTGAGGTTTCAAATGCTTATGCCAGACCCAGTGTCTCTATCTTACTGCTGCCTGCAGGCAAATACAGAACTCTTGGCTCCTTCTCCAACACTGTGTTTGCTTGCATGCTGCCATAATTCCCTCTGTGATGATAACAGACTAAACATCTGAACCTGTAAGCTAACCCCAATGTTTTCCTTATAAGAGCAGCTGTGGTCTTGGTGTCTCTTCATAGCAATAGAACATTTACTAAGACAGCATTTCTTAAGAGAAAAAAATCAATCATAACATTTCCTTAAATAATTGTCCCACCTTTAAATTAATTTTTGTGTATATACTGGCCAGTATGTATGTTAATGCTGCCAGTGTGTTTTAGATAAAACAAGGCACGAGATGGGTCCCATGCTTCCAAGTGGCACTAGCAGGCCCAGACGAGACTAACACTTACATAGTTTATAAGCATCTACCTGCATGTACAGTGTAATAGAAAATATTCTTATAAAACTAGCTTTGAAGAAAAAAGAAAACAAGATCAAAGACACATTTTAAATTGTAGAATTAAAGATAGCAGTTTTGCTTTATTATTATTAGTAGTAGTATTAGTATTATTATCATGAATGTAAATGAATTAAATCTGTCAGCCAATCAGAATAAGAGATTGAGGGAATGGATTTACAGTAATGTTCTAACTATACATCCTGCATAAAATGTGCACATATGGATCCCAAAAGGTAACTAGCCTGAGTACATATAGATCCAGAAATGTAACTAGCCTGAAAGCAAAAGATGAAGGAGGCCATATAATCAAAACAGTACTCAGTGGATATAATGTCAAAACAGTTCCCAAATGAAAACTCGTGTAGCTGTAATCATATTAAGTAAAAACATGCAAAAATTTGTTTCCTGTTGATAGAAGATGACATTTTGTGGTAGTATCTATCAAGAAGACATAGCACTTATGAATAGATCAACAAAATAAAAACGAAACCCATTCAGTGGGAGAAAATAGTTGAAGATCATATCCAGAAGACACAAAAATATTTGCAACTCCACAGTAAAAAATATCAGTTTTAAAATGGCCAGAGCATTTTAATAGACATTTCTCCAAAAGAATAACAAAAGTTGCACACATATCAGTACCCCAAATGATGTATCACACTTGTCATTATAGACCATCAAAAGTCGTGGAACTAGAATCACAAAATATAAAGAATGACATAAAGCAATGTGTTTATGTCGCATTACTATATAGCCCAGAAAACGCTAATTTGGGTATATGTGCAAAGTATTGAAAACAGATATTCAAATAAAAATGTTTAAAATAGGTAAAAGACTAAAATGACTAAATTTCTATTGATTGATGAATACGATAAATAAACCATATAAAGTGTTTATCTGGTGAAACACTATGAAGTCGTGAAAAGGAATGAGATACAGATTCATGCTGTCACGTGGAGGGATGTATCTTGAAAGGCTATGAAAAGAACTCTCCACAAAAGACTGCTTGTTCTATCAATACTGGTAATCTCATGTTTTTGGATGACCCATATCTCTATGCCATAGATTTGTTTGAGTAACTCCTGAAAAAAAAAAAGGTTTCAAATTACAAGCTGGGAATGGTCATAGATACCAGTAATCCTTGAATCCAAGAGTCAGAAGCACAAAGTCCAACATGAGTTCAAGACAAACCTGTTCCATAAATGGTATAAACCTGTTCCTAGGACAGCGAAGGAAGGTTACATAGTAAGATTCATCTGTAAACAATAAATAAACAATGATTGTGAGGAAATATTTTGGCAATGAAAAGTTATAACTGTGGCAGACAGATGAAAAATGCAATATGTAGCAAATTTGAACATACAGCCTATGGAGTAATATATTCCAAGAACAACTTGTTGGTGGTTATTCAGAGAAAAGAAAGAATCCCAAGTCACCTGGGAAGGAGATTCTAAGAAAGGACTATTAAAAGTCTTGACTATTATCTAAGAAGATATCTCAGTGGTAAAAAGGGTACATCCTGATCTTGCAGATGATCTGAGTTCAGTTTCCAGCACCCACATCGCTAGCTTACCACTGCCTGGAATTCCATCCCTAGGGGAATCTGTGGTGATCTGAATGAGAAATGTCCCTCACAGGCTTAAGTATTTAAGTGCTTGGTCCCCAGTTGTTGGCACTATTTGGGGAGGTCTACGAAGTGTAGAGGAAGGCTACATAGTAGTCTCACTGGAAGAAGTATATTACTGAGGACAAGCTTTGGAAGCAAAAAATGCCTCACACCACTTCCCATTACCCCCGCCACCCTTGCATTTGGGTTTGAGGTTCAAGATCTGAAGGTCCTCTTCTAATCTCTCGAGCTTTTCTCCATTCACACCACATATGCACACAGAGACACAGAAACACACACACACACACACACACACACACACACACATACACACACACACACAGAGAGAGAGAGAGAGAGAGAGAGAGAGAGAGAGAGAGTCTTCATCACTGTTCCAATTCTGGGAAGAGACACCATAACCAAGCCAACTCTTATAAAAGAAAAGATTTAACTGGGGTGATTTCTTACAGTTTCAGGGGTCCAGTAAAATCATGGCGGGAGCATAGTGGCATGAATGAAGCGAAAGCAGCAGCCGAGAGCTACATCTTGACCTCAGGCTATATCATAATTCAAAAATGCATTCAGTCTAACTTAATGTGTCCCTATATTTTAACGCAGCCTTGACACTGTTTTAAGAGTCCACGCTTCAGAGTTCTGCTGTGATTCACAGCATTTTTATAACCCTCTATAAAATCAAAATTAAAGAGTAGGTTACATATTTTAACATGCAACAACAAATTATCATTACAAGAGAGAGAAGCAGTAATCTTTTTTAATTTAATTTTATTTTAACGTATTCACTTTCTATCCCACTCACTGTCCCTCTCCTAGTCATCCCCTCCCACAATCCTTTCCCCATCCCTCCTCCCCTTCTCCTCTGAGCAGGTGGGGGCTCCCTGGGTATCCCCCCGCCCACTGTTACTTCAAGTCTGCAAGGCTAGGCAAGAAACAGGGATCTTAATAGGTCTCTTCCCATTAGTTCTGATGAGAAAATGTGAAAATATAAACAAATAGCAAACTTGGGTATGAAACTCCATGGTAGAGCATTTGCCCAGCATGTGTGTGACCCTGGGTTTGACTATGGTCCTGAAAAGTCACACAACAAAGACAGAAAGTTTGTAAATAATACTTTACATCAACAAAGGCAACCGACCTTCAGAATGGGGAAGTATTAGCTAATGGCTTACTATCTAGAAAGTGTGACAGGTTCACTGAAGTTAGTAACAACAGCAACAACAACAAAACAACAACCACCACCACAACAACAACACTTGGTTAAATATTGGCTAAAGATCCGAAAAGCTCGCTCTCAAGAGAAGACATGCAAATAGCCAACAGGTATCTTTGTAAATGCTTACAACCTGAATATACTTATCTTCTTGTTTGATCAGATAGTTTTTTAAAATGCTCTTCCTAGAACAAAGAACTTCTAATATTAATTTTCTATACTTTGAAGTTAAAGTGTTCCTGATAAAAACAAGGTGGAGATCTAAGAAAGTATGTATTATGGGCAGCATTTAGAAAAAATAGAGAATACAACCCCATTTCTATTCTACTCCCTTTCTCACATTACTGTCTTTCTCTACCATCCTCCCTTCTTGCTCTAGCCTGTTAGCTCTGTCCACTCATGCCTTGCCCACGTGCTACTCCTCTGAGTATAGATTTCCTTGTAGAAGGTACTAGGTAGGGTTCAGTTGCCATGAACTTCTTTTATCCAGTACAACATATAACACAAATAGTATAGACAGCCTAACATGTGCTTGTTGAACCAGCAGAGAAGGGACCATCTGATACCAAGAAAATGAGGAAGTTCTCTCTGTATGACAGAATGCACAGCCACAACAGAGATAAGCTACGTTCAGTTAAAAAGTTCCATGTGTTGCGTTGTTGTGACCATGATCACCAGCTAATAAACCACACCTCCCTGTGCAGTGTTGCTGCTGGTCTCTAAAAGGTCGAACCGATCTATACTGACATTATAGAATATTATAAAATGAGACCTTCTCATTCCCTCCCTCTCACAGTTCTCTGTAGTCTGCTGTGATAGAAACAGCCTCTACCACACTCATGCCATTGGGATATGATGTGGCCTGTCTTTATGACTGGATGTGACAAGCCTTCACCACTGTGATGGAATAAGTCCTCTCAAACCATGAACCCACATACATTTTCCCCTGCTCTTCCAGGCATTATGTCATAGTAATGCATGGTGGCTCATTTTATGTGTCAACTTGAATAGTGGTCTGCCAAGCATACATTTCAAAGTTCTGATGGGAGATGAAGAGATGGCTCAGGGGTTAAGAGGGTTTATCAGAGAACCAAAGCTCAGTTATGAGCAGCCACATAACGATTGGCTCAAGGGAATCAAACTTCTTCTTCTGTACCTGCGCATACATGGTATTTCTTTTCAAGGAAACTGAAGTTAACTCAAAGCCTTGTTTTAACTCTCTATTAGTTTTGACCTTGCAGAATTTTAACACAGGTTAAAATCCTGTTCTGATATTTTTAGTGTGCAATGGAAATACTTTCAGCTCACAGTTTAGGGCATTGGAGATCCAAGAAGGAGTGCGAGGCTGGCACACTGAAGGACGTTGTGCTGTGTCAGCTGAAGGTGGAAAGAAAAAGTGTGTGAGGAGGGACGGAGACACCAAGAGAAGTTCAGATGCTTGTTTACCACAGCAGACTCTTGCACCAACCAAACCACTTCTGCCAAGGCTTCATCTCATCACCCCAACATGACCCCAAGCCTCATAATGAATCATGCCTTTTCAGCCCCACCTCCAAGCTTTACTGCTTTGGAGGGTTAGGTCTCTAATACAGTCCAACTATGGCATGTACCAACCTGCTACTGGGTTATGTTTCTTAGTTTTTAGGCAGTATCTCGTGGGGAAATGTCAGGACATGTTTAGAAGTCATTCTTATGAATACTATACAGAGTCAGTCCAAACATTCTCTTCTGCTCACCTTGAATCAACACCTAGCTAGAAACAGCCCACATAGTGGGTGAGGAATACCACCATTTACCTTGGTTCTAAGGTAATCAGAAACAAAAGTAGAATAAAAATATAATAAGCCAAAAATTAATAAGATTTTCAAGATATTATTTTATTATGGAAAAGGGCAAAACTAAGAGAAGATATTCTAGCAAAATTAACAAAAAAATGAAAATTAACAAAGAAACCAAACAAAACAAAACAGAAGATAAAACAACCCATCTATTAGAAGAACAATTTAATAATCCATTAATCCCTAAAGTGAGAGCAAAAAGGAAATTACTCACATCCCCATCCTTTTGTACCTCTCACCTGCCATACTGTCATAATTGTGGGTAAAATATAGAACTGAATGTAAAATGAAATGAGATTTCAACAGAACACATCTAATCTGGCAAAGCTCATCAGTGGTTTCCTGAGCTGAAACCTTGTGGCGGAAGATAAGCGAGGGAAGCCAACATTACTAACCCCGCCTCATGACTCACACATTTGACAAAACCCTCTGCTCTCATCATTTAGAAGAAGCGCATCGTCTTTCCAACTTGGGACCAGCAGAATGGCTCCCGCAAAGAATGGTGAGAAGGAGAATGCCTGTTCTGTCATCAACGAGTTGGTGACCTGAGAATACACCATCAACATTCACGAGCACATCCATGAAGTGGGCTTCAAGAAGCTCCTCGGGCACTCAAAGAAATTCAGAAATTTGCTGTGAAGGCAATGGGCACTCCAGATGTGTGCATTGACAGCAGGCTCAGTAAAGCCGTCTGGGCCAAGGGAATGAGGAATGTTCTATATCGTATCTGAGTACGTTTGTCCAGAAAAAGGGCTGAGGACGAGGAGTCACCAAATAAGCTCTACACAATGATAACTTATGTGCCTGCTACCACGTTCACAATCTACAGATGGTCAGTGTACATGAGAACTAACCTACTGGTTGCAAATAAAGTTGCAAAACTGCCCTCCCCAACCCAAAAAAGAAGTGCCTCTTATTTAAGTTATGCCTCCCAGAAAACTTGCAACCAAAGAGAGCACATTCCATAAAACACATTTGTTATTTAAAACATGTTATGTCTATCCTCTGTTACTTTTGAAAGTCACCAGTGAAAACCCTGGTGTGTGGTTGAGTTCATACTTAGTGTTTTATAGCGTACTCCTTCTCTACCTCTGTTACTGACCTGTACTGAGAATTAAGTAGATTTTACACAAAAAATGTACAAGCTTTAACAAGTTTTCTTCTTCCTAATCCCTGTTTCTGCCCAAATAGATGATTACTAAACTGTTATAGCCAAGCAGTTCCCTTCTATGAGAATTGGCAGAAGAGACACATGGAGGATGTGGGTGGGCCAGTGTCTATGCAAGGTACTCAGTGGTTTCAACCGTCTTTGTGCAGAGGACAGGCTATGGAGACAATGCTGTCACCTCTTGTCAGAGGTGACACAAGTTCTTTTCAGACTTGTAAACACACTTCCTGTCTTCAGATGTACGGGACATTCTCTTCTCTCTGTTACAACAACTTACTAATACTCATAGCTCCATACGACATGGATATGTAGTCCTGCGGTTCTGCTCATCAGTGGCCTAAGAAGCTCAAATCCACAGGCTGATAGACCGGCATTTACCTGGGAAGGTGTCTAGAGGTATCATGTGGCTCCTTCCTACCTCACCGAACATATCTTTCTGACTTGCCTCTGTTTTCTCATAACCCCCCCTCTCTGACTCTCTGGCCTCCATTTATTAAGTCTGTGCTATCACTGTGGGATCACATAATTGAGGATAAACTTCCCATCTAAAGTTCCTTTCCTGATGTAATAACAGCTGCAGAATTCCTGCTAATAGGTCAGGGATCACAGGCACCGGCTCTGGGGATAAAAGAACATGAACAGAATCAGAAGCCCAGTCCCCTTACCAGAGCTTAAAAAATAATGGACAAGAAACCTTGCCATTAAAAAGCAAATGAAGCCAGCAGCCAAAGACAACCAACTCAGATGAACAATAAGCAATGAAATTGTACAGACATTGCTCCAATGAAGATATATCACTGGTCAAGAACACACAGAAGATGCTATTCACCATTGGTCAACAGAGGAATAAAACTCAAGCCACCATAACACGCTATAATAACACCTAGTAGGTGTGAAATAGGATGATTACTACAAAACCAGAAATAACCAGCATTTACAAGGCTGTGAAGATTTGACAAGATTTAACTTAATGACGGGAATGTAGGCTGGAACAGCTTCTATGCAAATGAGTTTAGGAGCTCCCTCACAAGTTCATACCAAACTAGCAATGCCCAGCAAACATTTCCTTCTGGATATATCCCCCAAGAGAACAGAAAACAATTCCTAATACCACTACTTACAAAAACAGAAAGGTGGAAGCCATACAAATGTCCTTAGTGGATGAATAGAGAAACAAAGCACTGTGTTTGTACGTTCAACAGGCTACTACTAAGACAGAGAAAGGAATGCAGTCTTGGCTCATGGTACAATTTATTCCTTGAAATAAATACATTAAATGAAAGGAGCCACATTCACAAGGTCAGGACGTGTCAGTTTCTATTCATTTCAAATATACAGAACAAGTAAATTTGGGGAGACAGAAGGTAATTACTAGGGGTTAGTGACTACCTCAAGATTGAGGAAGAAAGGGATTAGAAGCAAACTATTACTATGTGCAGAAATCTTATTAGCAGTGATTTTAAGATCCTGGAACTGGAGAGTGGTGAAACTCCAGCACTGTCATACATGGAACAAGGGGTACACCATTGTAGCATACTTAATGTCACAAAACAGTTTATATTAAGATTAAAGGAGGAGGGTCTCAAGTTTAAGGCTAGCTTTGGCAATTTAGTGAGAAGGGATCAAAATAAAAACTAAGCAGACGAATTGGCATATTAGTTAATGATAGAGTGCTTACTCAGCAGATATGAGGTGCTACATTCAATCCCCCATGCTGGAAAAGATATCTAAATAGAAATGTACATTAATTTGTGTCCTCCAGAGTTCCTTCTCTCAGTATTTTGCACACCAGTATTCTATCACGTTTACTCACTGAGAGTGCTTCAAAATTAGAGTGTGCCTTTTCCCTATTCCCAAGCAGTGTGTGAGGAGAGGCAGTGAGGCAATGAGCTGTTTCCAGTTCCTGCACCAGATGGTAAGCAGGGAGATCAAGTTTCTGCTGCATATTGGGAAATATTCTCCTGTGAGTCATTTCAGTGACATTCCACAGAAACATCCCTGATCATCAGGAATGTAAATATCTGCCTAGAATTCACTTTTCAAAGTAAATAACCATCTCTCTGAAGACTAGCAAGGCATCTGCCTTTCATGAATAGTGGGAATGGGTGGGTTTGCTCATGTAGAAACCTTCACCTGTGTCTACCTCATGCCACCGTAAGTCCTTCAGAATGGAAGGAAAAAGCTCCTCTAGAAATCCTGACCTCTTAACTGTAGGCAAACTTAAAGAGTATTGAACTGTGATGATATGCCTATCAAGAGTAGATGAAAGAGATAAACAGATTCTGTATGACATGAACAGCTCACACCAATGAGAAACATATTAGAGCTACTGCTTAAAACTCTGGCTTTGTGTGCACATGCAGATGCATGCACACACACACACACACACACACACACACACACACACACACACACACAGGGAACAGTTAGGTTGGAGAGAACCAGTAAAGGTAGAAGAGGGATAAAGAAGAGTGATAGAGGACGTATATGATTACGATATGCTCTATATGTGTATGCAATTGTCTAAACATTTATCCGTTGCTCATTTGAGTGTCGTGAAAATAAATGCTCAATGAGTATTGATTTGACATTAGTACAGAACTTCTAAAAACTTCTAAAAGGTCCCTATACATAGTTTTTCCCTTTTGTTTTACATATTTATATTTTGTAATGAAAATTATAAAATTAAAATATTAATAGACCAAAAACTGACAATATTTTTTGCCCTGAAGCAGCAAACCTCTAGCCAAAATATAATACTTTCTGTTAAAATAAACAAGCATACCCATTTCAATGGTATGGACATTTTATTTCATCTTTAGTAAATAAATAAATCATATTATAACAAAGAAGTATTTTTAGGGGTGAGGGATGCTGGAGAGACACTCCATTGGTTAAGAAAGTTTACTCTTTCTGTAGAGAACCTGGGTCCAGTTCTCAGCACCCACATGGCGATTTAAAACCAAAGTTAACCCCAGTTCCAAAAGATCTGACACATCCTTCTGGTTTCCATGGGCACCAGGCATGCACAAGGTAAATACACATTCATGTAGGCAAAACACACATGCACATAAAATGTTAGAGTTAAATAACTTTTCACATACCTGTGTGTGTGTGTGTGTGTGTGTGTGTGTGTGTGTGTGTGTGTGTGTAACATACACAGGTATAAACTGTAAAACATTCTCAGTATAAAGGGGTCACTAGAGGAAAAAGCACAAAAAGTCCTGATCTCCTGCCATTTAGAACTCCGAATCTTTATCCAGCCCTAGACAATAAGCTATCAAACTGCAAATGACAATGGACAATGATTGTATTAATACTGAGTGTAAGAATATATCATGTTCACCTGTATTTTATTCCATTCAATCATTTTGTGTAATAAGTTTGCCCATTTCCTGAGGTTGGAAATTCATCCGGAGGGGTATGTGTGCTTGTCACAGGCAAGGAATCAAATGCACCCATAAGAGTATTAGATGTCCTCTTCTCCTCTTCAATAAAATTATTAATGAAAGCACTATACATATTTATGAGGTGAAGTGTCAGGTTGCAGCACATGTATGCATTGCACACTGATCAAGTCATCCAGCATTTACTTCTATCTGAAACCCACTTATTCTTCCAGTTCTTCATGATAAAGAAAATCACCATCCCTGACCTCAAGCTGGATTACAGAGCAATAGTAATAATATATTTACACACACACACACACACACACACACACATATGTATATATATATATTATAACCACCCACTGTATTATGGAACTTCTCTCTTCAGGGTTTTGATACTTATCAATGAGTATATACCAAGTGTGTTTTTCTGTGATTGGGTTACCTCACTCAGGATATTTTCCAGTTCCATCCATTTGCCAATGAATTTCATGAAGTTGTTATTTTTGATAGCTGAGTAGTACTCCATTGTGTAGATGTACCACATTTTCTGTATCCATCCCTCTGTTGAAAGGCATCTGGGTTCTTTCCAGCTTCTGGCTATTATAAATAAGGCTGCTATGAACATAGTGGAGCATGTGTCCTTGTTGTATGTTGGAGCTTCTTTTGAGTATATGCCCAGGAGGGGTATAGGCATGTCCTCAGGTAGTACTATGTCCAATTTTCTGAGGAACCTCCAGACTTATTTCCAGAACGGTTGTACCAGTCTGCAATCCCACCAACAATGGAGGAGTGTTCCTCTTTCTCCACATCCTCGCCAGCATCTGCTGTCACCTGAGTTTTTGATCTTAGCCATTCTCACTGGTGTGAGGTGAAATCTCAGGGTTGATTTGATTTGAATTTCCTTGATGACTAAGGATGTCGAACATTTCTTTAGCTACTTCTCAGCCATTTGATATTCCTCAGCTGAGAATTCTTTGTTTAGCACTGTACACAATTTTTAATAGGGTTATTAAATTCTCTGGAGTCTAACTTCCTGAATTCTTTATATATTTTGGATATTAGTCCTCCATCAGATGTAAGATTGGTAAAGATCTTTTCCCAATCTGTTGGTTGCTGTTTTGTCCTAATGACAGTGCCCTTTGCCTTACAGAAGCTTTGCAGTTTTATGAGGATCCACTTGTCTATTCTTGATCTTAGAGCATAAGCCATTGGTGTTTTGTTCAGGAAATTTTCTCCAGTGCCCATGTGTTCCAGATGCTTCCCCACTTTTTCTTCTATTAGTTTGACTGTACCTGGTTTGATGTGGAGGTTCTTGATCCACTTGGACTTAAGCTTTGTACAAGGTGGTAAGAATGGATCGATCTGGATTCTTCTACATGCTGCCCTCCAGTTGAACCAGCACCATTTGCTGAAAATGCTATCTTTCTTCCATTGGATGGTTTTAGCTCCTTTGTCAAAGATCAAGTAACCATAGGTGTGTGGGTTCATTTCTGGGTCTTGAATTCTATTCCACTAATCTACCTGCCTGTCTCTGTACCAACATTATACAGTTTTTATTACTATTGCTCTGTAATACAGCTTGAGGTCAGGGATGGTGATTTTCCCAGTTCTTTTATTATTGAGGACAGTTTTCCCTCTCCTGAGTTTTTTGTAATTCCAAATGAATTTGTAAAATGCTCTTTCTAATTCTATGAAGAATTGAGTTGGAATTATGATGGGGATTGCATTGAATCTGTAGATTGCTTTTGGCAAAATGGCCATTTTACAATATTAATCCTCAAAATCGTTGAGCATGGGAGATCTTTCCACCTCATGAGATCTTGAATTTCTTTCTTCAGAGACTTGAAGTTCTTTTTTTTTTTTAAGTCCATGACAGATTTTAATAGGTTATGAGAGAGTTGGATGTTGCACTCTGTCCAGTACATACATGAAATTGTTTTCCATCTTGTCATACAAATCTTTCACTTGCTTGGTTAGAGTCACACTGAGGTATTTTATGTTATTTGTGTTATTTATGTTATTTTTGACTATTGTGCCATTTCCCTAATTTCTTTCTCATCCTGTTTATGCTTTGAGTAGAGGAAGGTTACTGATTTGTTTTAGTTAATTTTATATCCAGCCACTTGGCTGAAGTTGTTTATCAGGCTTAGTAGTTCTCTGGTAGAACTTTTGGGGTCACTTAGGTGTATTATCATATAATCTGCAAATAGTGATATTTTTACTTCTTCCTTTCCAATTTGTATCCTTTTGACCTCCTTTTGTTGTCTGATTGCTCTGCCTAGGACTTCAAGTATTGGGGATTTGAGTCCACTGATATTAATTATTAATATTAGGAAATATTAAGGAATAGTGATTGTTTTTCCTGTTATTTTTGTTGTTAAAAGTGGAGTTATGTTTGTGTGTCTCTCTTCTTTTGGGTTCATTGCAAGGAGATTACTTTCTTGCTTTTTCTACTGTATAGTTTCTCTTCTAGTGTTGGGGTTTTCCCTCTATTATCCTTTTGTACAGCTGGATTTAAAGAAAGATATTGTGTAAATTTGATTTTGTCATGAAATACCTTGGTTTCTACATCTATAATTGAGAGTTTTGCTGGATATAGTAGCCTGGGCTGGCATTTGTGTTCTCTTAGGATCTGTATGACATCTGCCCAGGATCTTCTAGCTTTCATAGTCTCTGTTGAGAAGTCTGGTCTAATTCTGACCTTTATGCTACTTGACCTTTTTTCCCTTATTTCTTTTAATATTCTTTCTTTGTTTTGTGTATTTGGCGTTTTGACTATTATACGACAGCAGGAGTTTCTTTTCTTGTCCAATCTATTTGGAGTTCTGTAGGTTTCTTATATGATTTTGGGCATCTCTTTCTTTAGGTTAGGAAAGTTTTCTTCTATAATTTTGTTGAAGATATTTACTGGCCCATTAAGTTGGGAATCTTTGCTCTCTTCTATACCTATTATCCTTAGGTTTGACTTTCTCATTGTGTCCTGGGTTTCCTGGATGTTTTGGGTTAGGAGCTTTTTGAGTTTTACTTTTTCTTTGATGGTTGTGTCATTGTTTTCTATGGTATCTTCTGTCCCTGAGATTCTCTCTTCTATCTCTTGTAATTGCTTGTTGATGATCTCATCTATGACTCCTGATCTCTTTCCTAGGTTTTCTATCTCCAAGGTTGTCTCCCTTTGTGATTTCTTTATTGTTTCTATTTTCATTTTTAGATCCTGGATGGTTTTGTTCAATTCCTTCACCTGTTTGGTTGGGTTTTCCTGTAATTCTTTAAGAGGTCTTTGTGTTTCCTCTTTAAGGGTTTCTTCTTGTTTACCTGTATTGTCCTGTGTTTCTTTAAGGGAGTTATTTATGAAATTCTTAAAGCCCTCTCCCATCATCATGAGATGTGATTTTAAATCCAAATCTTGCTTTTCTGGTTGGTTGGGATATCCAGTATTTTCTTAGGGGGAAAACTGGGCTCTGATGATGCCAAGTAGTCTTGGTTTCTGATGCTTAGATTCCTGTGCTTGCCACTTGCCATCTGGTTGTCTCTGGTGTTAGCTGGTCCTGCTGGCTCTGTCAGTGGCTTGACTTTCCTGTAAGCCTGTATGTCCATACCGCTGGAGACCAGCTTTCTCTCAGTGATATCTGGGTATACAGAGCTATGTCACAGAGTCAGCTCCAGGCACAGGTAGAAAGTGGAAGGATCCTGTACCTGACTGTTCCTAGGTTCTTGTGGCAAGAGGGTTTCCTCTTGGGTCAGGAATATAAGAAGAAGTGGTGGTCTTCCCTGAGATCTCAGGATTGTCTGTACTTCTGAGAGTCCAGCTCTCTTCCCCAATGGGATTTGAGTACAGAGAACTGTGGGACCAGGTCAGCTCCATGAGCAGGCAGAACCCAGAAGGCAGGATTCAGTATTTCTTTATCAGACTCAGTGCTCAGCACACACATACCCCAGGAACTATCACAGACAATGAGGTGAAAAGGCTGTAAAACCCAGGGATTCGGAAGGACCAAAATACAACATTGTCTTCTTGACAGGACAGGACCATTGTTGGCATGAACCCACATCAGTTGTGGATGCAGAAGATGTACAAAAGATCAAGCAGCCTGTGTGCTATCATGGAGGGAAGAGGGGCTTGAGAGCCCCTAACTCTAATTGGATGCCAATTGCTAATTTCTGATGGGGACTCAATTTTCTTTAAAGGTGTGACCCCTAGTAGGTTGACTATGTATGCCTGGCCCCATATCTGTGAGTCCATGGAAAACTCCATGGATTATTTAACAAACCAAAAAGAGTCTGAAATTAAGAAGAGGTGGGATGGATTTGGTATGATATAGGAGGAACAGTGGGATGGGAATTATTAAACACACTCTATGGAGTTCTCAAACAATTTATAACAATATTATATTACAATTTAAGAAGTGGATTATGCTTGCATGCCTTCAGTAGATATTAGCAGTGAGCTGAGGCACACATGACAATGAGTGGCATTTCTGCCTCCTGGTATGTCTGGGCTAACACTGCCATTGTTCCTGAGGAAAGAGAAGCTCAGGTATTCCCAGGATCTGCCTGTAAGATGAGCAGTTTTGACCTCACTATAACTGTGATCCTCTATGTCCCCAAATGTGGATCATTGTTTGCAGTGCACACTTAGGGGAACCTAAGCAGACCTTGGAATGGGAGAAGTGCCCTCTTATTCTAGTGGCTCCATACATGTATCCATGCATTTTAATCATAAGCCTATAATCAGATGCACAGTTTTCCACTATCTCCAACAGGACAGCAGAAATTCATCTGTGCAGCTGCCCACTTAACATGAACTGCACCCAACACAGGGTGCCTAGAGTTGCTGGGTAGAGACATCTGAATTCATACAGATCATAAAATGTTCTAAATTTAGAAACTGACCCTTGCTTTTCACACAATTTTCAGGGCCTTCCTACATAACTTTTTTGCATGTCAAGCCTAGTTTCTTTCATTGTCTGGTAGTTCTACCCAGAAAGGCATTGCTCAGGAAACTGAAAGAACTGAGAAGTTTCATGCCCAGACAAGTCTAGGATAGAGGCTCCAGTGTAGATGCAGGGAGTAATTCATAGTCCATAGACAGCCATAGCTTCTTCATAATATAAATATTGCTGTAAGTCCCTTGTGATAGAGAGAAACTTTCTTTTTAAAGCATAATCTTTTTATTGCATTTTGCCTGTGTGTGTGTGTGTGTGTGTGTGTGTATGTGTGTGCGCACGCGCGCGTGCGTGCGCATGTTTCAGTATGGTCATGGAGGTTAGAGGATATAGTTTCAGGAATCACTTCTCTCCTTCCACCATGTAGTCTCCTGAAGATCAAACACAGTTTGCCAGGTTTAGGGGCAAAAACCTTGACCCACTGAGACATTTCACCATCTCCAATTTTCTTTAATTAAGACTCAGAATCTAATGTGTTGACAAATGCCTATAATTCCAGCACTTGGGAGACAGAGGCAGGAGCATCAGGAGCACAGGGGCACTGTAAACTACACAGAGAGTTTAGATCCAGCCTGGGCTATCAAAACACTGTTTAAAACAACAGCAAATGAAAAAATAATTTCATTACTTTTTGTTTGATTCCTTAGGTATGATTATAATTTTAAAGAAATAATGCAGTAATTAAACCAAAGATGGAAAATATTTTTTATTTTCATCCCTCAAATACAATCTTCCAAGATAACATTGTGTGCTATTTTTTCATACTTTTTTTTTTTTACGATTTCCAAAGAGTTTATGTGTGGCATTCATTTATGCCTTATTCAGGGAAAAGTTTGTTTCTTGGTGAATGCTCTGCATTTATTCTAGAGTATTTTGTTATGTTAAAACAAAGGAAAAGAAAAGAAAAAGAAAAAATCATTCTATATTGGAGGTGTTGTGGCGTGCTCAAACGTCTTTAGAATATGGAGAAGGGCACTGAGAAATGCTCAAAGCAGTACAACAGAAATGACTTGTTGAAAGTGTGTGTGTGTGTGTGTGTGTGTGTGTGTGTGTGTGTGTGTGTGTGTGTGTCTGTCTGTCTGTCTGTCTGTCTGTCTCTGTATAATGACAAAAATTTACTTAGTTTTCCAAACATAGATTTTCTTCTTATCGTAGATGACAAAATTGGTTTTAACTACTCTAGTTTGCAGTCAAATTACTCTCCCCACAATAAAAAGAGAGACCACAAAACTGCAGCATGTGTGCATGTGATGAACTATAACCTCATAAGTCACAAATAAAGCTGATCCTGTGTGTGCAAGTGTAATCTAAGACAAACACATCATGACACCACCCACAACTCATGAGAACTTTAACGCTTGACTCCCTCAGTGCTCACCCACTAATTGCAGGAGCTCACTCTCCTAGTGACCTTGTGGATAAACAAAAATCAGAAACTCTGACCTGCTCTACCATGGCCAGTGAAGGGAATTCCAGTGAGACATATGTAGAAAACTTCAGAACACCATGCTGAACACTTTGTTCTAAAACTAGGTGACAAAAGATAGCTAGTATGAGCTGAGCCGGGACCACGGTATCTCTGGGAAGTCTGGTGGCATCATGGAAGAAGTGGCCTTCAATTTTAACTCTGAGAACAAGTGGGGATTGAATAGAGAAATTGTTTTTAAAAGGCATTCTATATATAAGATTCAAAATAAAAGAAAGCAAGCACATTAGAAAAGCCTGAGATCGACAGTATTTCAGGATTGATGAAGTTGTTCAGCTGGAATACAATATGGCAAACACTGCTGCAGACTCCACATGCACAGAAGGATGAAGCCGGCCTTCCTGAACACCTAGATTGGGCATACTATTTTTAACGATATCAAACCAAGAAAAGCAGAGCACAGTCGGTCTGAAGAATTGTCCTGGGCTTCTCCAACTGGAACAGGGTTAGGCTAGCATCCAAACCCAAGAAGGCTGCCTACAGAGCCTACATCCCTAACTGAAGGATCAAAGTTCACTCTAAACTCAGCTCTGTCCTACGCTAGCTCCACATTTCTTCCTGGCTCCCCTACTTCCAGCAACAGCACCCCATCCACTTGGGGACTTTTCACTGGAAATTTTCTTGATTGCTTCCTCTTTCCTCCCTGCTCCCTATGAATTGCAAACCTGACACTGCGTCTCTCGTCCAGTCCAGGCCACCTTCATTGTCCACTTACAATAGTAATTCTCCTAGCTTCCTGTCCTCTCCTGCTTCCACTTTTTTTTGGTGAGTCATCTCCAAAGTGTGTATCTCCTGAGAGTTGGTGCTAAATGCAGATTCTCAGGTTCTCCCCAGATGTGTTCAGAGATGTGTGTGGCAACAGGTTTCTTCACTGGGAACTGAGAGGTTTTGTTTAAATAATTTCTTTACACTGTGGCCAGCATGTGGTGCCTGAAGATGAAATGTAGATCAAGCCCTTCCTCCCACTGAATGCCTGTGGAAGGACTCTGGCCAGCTCACATATAGCAAGAGTATCTCTGGCAGGTCTTGCCTTTCTCCCTCATTCTCCCAGCCTTGCCTTCACAGTCCTGAAGCTAGCTATCAAGGTCTATTCCCTTATCTGGCCATTTCCTTCTCCTGAACCTGACTACCAAGGTCCAGCTATCAAAATATTGAAGTCTAGCAAGCAAAAGTTCCCTTTGGTCAACCGAGTTAACATGCTCAATCAAATTATACCGCCACATTCTAGAGCATTCTAGCACAGCTTTTCCCCTGTTCTCTTCTTAAAAATTACACCTGCAAGGTCATTTGCTGCTATTTTTCTGCGTGAGTCAGAAGGAAGACACTTTACCTTTTCTAACCTGCTTAATGAAGGATCTCTCTGTGAAAACAGGTGTTTGGGTGCAGTTTGTGCCTAACCTGGGGTTCGAAAGGAACCCCTGCTATTGGAGGGGGTCTCCTTCACCTGTCATCCATTTTAGCTTCGAAGCTCTTCTTCAGAGATGCAGTTCCACTCTGTCTATTTGGTTTTTCTGTTTCTTCTTTCTTGCTTGATTCGCAAAACTAACTCTCATTTGTCAGTACATGCTGCAAAGTCAAGGATGTCTTACTCGTCAATGCAGCCCAAGAACTTTATTCAGAGGCCTTTCTGTTATATAATATTCATTTGCAGTAGAGAAGAAAGGAAAAAGAGAGATGGGAGCTAAGGGAGGAAATGGTAGTAAACACTAAAGGCATGAATATAAGCCTTAGCAAGTCAAAACTTTAGTGGATGATGGATGCTTTCGAGGGCTCAGAGCTGAGGAGGAGCAGGGGCAGGAGAATTCTAGAAAACAAGACCACAGGATGTGATGAATCACCGGGTTGCAGCCGATAAGGTGGGATTAGCAGTATGAGAGGAGGCATGGACGTCCACCAAGAAGAAAGCAGTGCAGAACTGTAGGGCTGATTAGATTGGGCAAAGCAACTGAAGATAATGAATGTTGCTTGGCTGTTAGTGAGCTGACCAGAGGAATTCAGAGGCAATGTGATCCAGAATACTTACGTTTAAAATCTAGATGAAAATAAGCAGGATGACGCTCTTAGCAGTAAAAATGATAAGTAGAGCAGTCACAGTGGATTTTGACTAAAAGGATGATAAGCTTAGAAATGCACCAGAAACAAGACTACTCATGTCACTTAGATGAGCATGTCTGATGGAAAAATGTCTGATACTGAGAGAAGACAGAGGATGGAGCTGCTTATTATGTTCCCCACAAAACCTGTTTGCACAAGAGGGTCTGCACATAGTTTCTGGGAACCTGTCTCCATTTGGTTCTGATTGGTTAAAAAAATATGTCAGCAGCCAATAGCTGGGGAAGACACACAGAGACAGAATTTTGGGATTCCTGGGCTTGGGCCTTGGAGAAGAGGAGAAGGAGACCAACCATGCCTTAGAAAGGGTAGAACTAAGTTTTGAGTTCTTTGTATATATTGGATATTAGCCCTCTATTGGACGTAGGATTGGTAAATCTCTTTTCCCACTCTGTTGATCACTGTTTTATCCTAATGACAGTGTCCTTGCCTTACAGAAGCTTTTCAATTTTATGAGGTCCCATTTGTCAATTCTTGATCTTAAAGCATAAGCCATTGGTATTCTGTTTAGGAAAATTTCCCCAGTACCCATGTGTTCGAGGGTCTTCCCCACTTTCTCTTCTGTTACTTTCAGTGTATCCCATTTTATGTGGAGGTCCTTGGTCCACTTGGACTTAAGCTTTGTACAGGGTGATAAGAATGGATCAATTTTCATTCTTCTACATGCTGACCTCCAGTTGAACCAGCACCATTTGTTGAAAATGCTGTCTTTTTTCCACTTGATGGTTTGAGCTCCTATGTCAAAGATCAAGTGACCATAGGTGTGTGGGTTCATTTCTGGGTCTTCAATTCTATTCCATTGATCTACCTTCCTGTCTCTGTATCGATACCATACCGTTTTATCACAACTGCTTTGTAATGCAACTTGATGTCAGAAATGGTGATTCCCCCAGAAGTTCTTTTATTGTTGAGAAGAGTTTTCGCTATCCTGGGTTTTTTGTTATTCCAAATGAATTTGTAAATTGTGTTTTCTAACTCTCTGAAGAGTTGAGCTGGAATTTTGATGCAGATTGCATTGAATCTCTAGATCACATTGGCAAGATGACCATCTTAACTATATTAATCCTGCCAGAGCATGAAAGACCTTTCCATCTTCTGAGATCTTCTTTGATTTCTTTTTTTTTTTTCAGAGACTTGAACTTCTTGTGATACAGATTTTTCATTTGCTTGGCTAGAGTCACAACAAGAAGTTAGACTCTAAATAATCCTATTAAAAATGGGGTACAGAGCTAAACAAAGAATTCTCAACAGAGGAATATTGAATGAGGGGGAAGCACCTAAAGAAATGTTCAACATGCTTAGTCATCAGGGAAATGCAAATCAAAACAACCCTGAGATTCCACCTCACACCAGTCAGAATGGCTAAGATCAAAAACTTAGGGGACAGCAGATGCTGGCGAAGATGTGAAGAAAGAAGAAAACTCCAGTGTTGGTGGGATTGCAAGCTGGTATAACCACTGTGGAAATCAGTTTGGCAGTTCCTCAGAAAATTGGACAGAATACTACCTGAGGACCCAGCTATATCACTCCTGGGCATATACCCAAAAGATGCTCCAACCTATAACAAGGGTACATGCTCCACTATGTTCATAGCAGCCTTATTTATAATAGAAGCTGGAAAGACCCCAAATGTCCTTCAACAGAGGAATGGGTACAGAAAATGGGTGCATTTACCCAATGAAGTACTACTCAGGTATAAAAATCAATGACTTCATGTAATTTTTAGGCAAATGGATGGAACTAGAAAATGTCATCCTAAGTTAGGTAACACGTGGTATGCACTGATACGTGGATATTAGCACAAAATCTTGGAATACCCAAGATACAAATCACAGACTCTATGAAGCTCAAGAACAAGGAAGACCAATAGGTGGATGCATCAGTCATTCTTAGAAGCCAGAACAAAATATTCACAATAGGAAATACAGAGCCAATGAGTGGAGCAGAGACTTAAGGAAAGGCCATCCAGAGACTTCCACCTGGGGGTCCATCCCATATGCAGCCAACAAGCCAGTCACTGTGCTGATGCCAAGAAGTGCTTGCTGACAGGAGCCTTATATGGGTGTCTCCTGAGAGACTCTGCCAGAGTCTTACTGATACAGATTAAGATGATTGCAGCTAACCATCAGACTGAGCACAGGGACCCCAATGAGGGAGTTAAGAGAAAGGACTGAAGGAGCAGAAGGAGTTTGCAACCCCACAGGAAGAACAACAATATCAACCAAACAGACCTCTCCAGAGCCCCCAGGGACTAAACCACCAACCAAAGAACACACATAGAGGGAGGAACCCATGGCTCCAGTCACATCTGTAGCAGAGGACAGCATTGTCTGGCATCAATAGAAAGAGAAGCCCTTGGTCCTGTGAAGGCTTCTTTCCCCAGTGTAGGGGAATGCCAAGGTGTTGAGGTGGAAATGGGTAGGTGGGTGAGGGATCATCCTCATAGAAGTAGGGGAAGAGGAAATGGGAAATGGGGGAACTGGGAAAGGTCCCTGTGCTCAGTCTGAGTTAACATTTGAAATGCAAAATCATAAACTATCCAATTAAAAAATAAAATTAAAAGAAATAAAAGAAAGTGGGGTAGAGAAGCAAAGAGAGTGCCCCGGGGTCTGATCCAAGAAAGTCAGGCCCAGAGAGCTGCGTAAATGGGTCCAGAGGCCACAGTGGAACATATGGAACATAGCTACATGTGGACTTAATTTTCCTATTTGACCTTTTGTTCCTATACATTTAATCAATTTTAGAGTGTGTTTTATTTGAGACAATGTCTCAATCCCTAGGAGCTATGTAGATGCCCTTTGAAGTAGCTAAGTTGGACTCTGGGAATGGGGTGAAATTTTAGTTACATCTGCTCCAGTGTCCATTAATCCTTCAATCTGAATTTCATCTAGATGTAATTTAACTTTGGTCTCTTATCATTTATATTACCGTACCAAAATATCTGGGTTTTGGTATCTTTAGAATCTCTTGTTTTATCAATGGAAGTAGCTTTATTTCTGTTAAATGGTTAATTTAAATTTTGAGCAGCATGGTTTGTCCTATCAGGCTTTGATTTTCTACATGGTTTTTCAGAATAGTCTTTCCTTGGTGGACAGGAAGTAAATGACTCATGTTGTTTTGAGTGAGGCCCCTTAGTTCTTTTGAAATTAAGGAATTGCCTCTAATATCCTTGGATGACTTCATTCATAAGCCCTACGTCCATTCCTCCCACACATTCTGTATATCAAAGGAAACTTTCTCCCTGAACTATTATTATGGAAGAATTTATCCTTAAGAATTATTACTCTTTAAAAAAAGACAAAATAGCCAAAAGACTAGGGGTTGGGGATTTAGTTCAGTGGTAGAGTGCTTGCCTAGGAAGTGCAAGGCCCTGTGTTCAGTCCTTAGCTCAAAAAAAAAAAAAAAAAAGACAAAAGCCCCCCAAAATTGTTAATCTACACAGTCCTTTAGGGGATGACCTGATCTATAATAGCCACAGCAAAGGACATTTTGTGTGTTGATAGTTTCTGTTACTCTTTGTTCAATCTCAATTGAATTATGAGCATTAAATTCTACATCTACAGTAATTTTGACCCATTCATAAAGAGATGTGAATCTGGTTTGTAAAGGTCTAACTTTTCCTGCAATCAGCATCAAAATTTTTTCAAGTTACAGACTCAATTAAAAATTTTCTAGCAGTTGGATTTGCTATTTCTCCATTCAGCACTGTTGCATATAGTTTTGTTCTACTGGTCTATTTGCTGCTCTGGGATCAGCCAGACTACTAGTTCCCACCTGGCTTCCCTTGAAGCTGAGCATAAAACACACACACACACACACACACACACACACACACACACAGAGAGAGAGAGAGAGAGAGAGAGAGAGAGAGAGAGAGAGAGAGAGAGAGAGAGAGAGATTTGTTCAATTTTAACTTGCCTTCTTGGCAAAATTGCTGAGTGATACTATCTCCCACTGTGAGAAAATCAACAAAATAAACAAACCCTTAGCCAGAGTAAAGGAGGGCACAGAGAGAGAGAGAGAGAGAGAGAGAGAGAGAGAGAGAGAGAGAGAGAGAGAGAGAATCCACATCAACAAAATTAGAAATGAAAAGGGAGACATAACAAAAATCAAACTCAAAAAAATCATTAGATCCTACTACAAAAGCCTACCCTCAACAAAAATGGAAAATCTGGATGAAATGGACAATTTTCTAGTCAGATACCAGGTAACAAAGCTAAATCAGGATCAGATAAACCATCTAAACAGTCCTATAACCCCAAAAGAAATAGCAGCAGTAATTAAAAGTCTCCCAACCAAAAATATCCAAGAGCCAGATGTGTTTAGTGCAGAATTCTATCAGACTTTCATAGAAGACCTAATACCTATATTCTCCAAACTCTTCCACAAGATAGAAACAGAAAGAACACTACCCAGTTCATTCTATGAAGCCACACTTATGCTTATACCTAAACCACACAAAGACCGAACAGAAAAAGAGAACTCCAGATACCCAGGGACCCCCACCTGCTCAGAGAAGAAGGGAAGAGGGATGAGGGAAGAATTTTAGGAGGGGGTGACTGGGAGGGGGTCAGTGAGTGGGATGTAAAGTGAATAAATAAAATAACTTTTAAAAAGTGAAAAAAGAGAATTAATCTTTAAAGCATATTACAATTTCATTGGAAATAAACATATAAAAGTTTCTTAACCTTTTATAAGCTGTACATACAATAGCTGTTTTGGATAATAAAACTTGAAATAAATAAAAATGATTTTCAAACTTTAAAAATGTATTTATTTAGTATATATTATTGCATGATGTGTTTATGATGACTATGTGTGCAGGCATGCCATGATGTGTGTGCAAAGGCCAGTGCTCAAAACAACCTCGTGAAGTCATTCTCTCCGTTCATCTCTGTGTGGCTTCTGGGATCAAACTCTGGTTGCCAGAGCTAACCAGAAAGAGCTCTTACTCTCTGAGTCATCCAGGCAGCCCTCAAACTTCTATCATGGGAAGCTAGAGTCAAAGCCTGTCTTAGATAAGATGCCGAGCCAATGTTTTTTAAATGGTAACGATATCAGAGAAAAACATGTAAAAATCTAAGTGCCCTTGTCTGCTGGGGAAGAATAGCCACAGGCAGGCAAGATGCCCGTATAATTTCCCTGCATGTGTACTCATGTTTGCATACCACCTCAAACACAAACTGATACATACACAGGGAAAACACAAAATCAAACATTTCCCAGGAACTTAAGGACAAGACTGCCAAAGGTCCTACACGTTTTTAAACAGCTCCCCAAATGATGGTCTGTGTAAAGAACCTCATTTGATGTGACATGAACTCATTAGCTGCTACAGCCATTTACAGGATTAAGTCACTGGGCCTGGGCCTGCCCTCTCTCTAGTTTTCCTCCTGTGGAAGACATATTGAAAGTCCTAAATCTGGAAATTAGGGGAAGTTTCCTCAATCATATGAGACACATGAATGGCTTGGAAAAAATTCAGAGAACAAATATGATGTAAATAGAGATGTGTTTGTGACACAAGAGGAAGGTCTTGTGTAGAAGATTCATGATACCACACATAGGGCCATGGTCTTGTACAACAAAGGGATATTCAATGCAACCTGGTAGAATGACACGAAATTACTGACAACCGATTCCCCTAAATATCCCCAGAAAACTATTATTTACATTAAGCTAATTTTACTGTCTTACTTCAGTCCTAAGTCTTTGGACTTGAAGAATTGATGAGAGCCAAGGCAGGAGAGAATTTAAATCATCCGGAGAGCCAGCTTGTTTGACTTTCTACAGAGCAATAATCCAGCTAGGAATTGCCAGCCCAGACCCACTCTTCCCTTGGGGTACCAAGGCCCTTTGGGCAAGGGTGGATGCAGGCAGGGTCTTGGTTGGTGGTGAGTGCAGGAGCAAGGGACAAACACCTGAAAACAGCTTCAAAGAAGTGGATCAATTTATTGGTGGGAAAGGGAACTTTTCATGCTCCTGAGGAGGTGGCCAGGGTCTCTGGGACAAGGTTTATATGGCTATATGCAATTGGAATGTTGAAAGATACATCATCTGCATACTCACAGGCGATAGGGTCAGGGAGAAAAACCTTATAAGGTCAAGCAAAGAATGAACCCTGATAGCTATCAGAGTAATAAATTCTTACTAGGGTTGTGGTGGGGCAGCCCACTTTTTGACACCAGGTTAGGAAGGGAGTGGGGAAGTAGTCAAGTCCTCTCATCCTTATCTGAGGTATCTGAAGTTGAAGTTCTCCTTGACTAAGGAGGACTTCGTGTGGGACATTTGGTCATACCAGTGAATGAGCAAAATTTGTCTCGTAGAATTTTTGAATGAGCGGCTGTATTGAGAAGAGTATTTTAAAAGTCTACTGGTGCAGCCATGCTTGTGATAAGATTCTTATGACGTTAGGCCTAGTAGGAAGTTTCTAGGCCATTGCATATATGCCCTCAAAGGAGCTCTACTTCTTCACATTCCTCTCTTTTGTTTCCCAGCCACTATGAAGTGACTACTTATATTCTGTTATCTGTTCTAACTATGAAGTTCTACACAACCACCCACCCAAAGCATCAGGAATGTTGGTCATCGGCTGAAACCTCTAAACAGTGACTCAGAATAATCTTCCTCCTTGTGAGTTGATTTGATTGGGTATGTGCTGTAACAGCAGAGGACTGAAGAATATAAAGGACTTTATCTGATATCAGATTTCAGATCCTTGGTTTACCGTCTGTATGACTAATTCAACTTTCTTTTTCAGTCTGTTTATTTTTAAATTCATTTAACTGCAGCATATATGTATTGGCCAATTCTGGAAATTGTTGTATAGGATGTGTTTACTTATAGTTACACATACTGACTGTGTGATACATACATATAATCTGTTATATAAATATATATTTATATATAATTTTTTCATATATATAATTTTGATCATGTTTTTTCTTCCCCATTATTTCAGATTCTCCTACCTCCCCAACTCTCTCTCTCTCTCTCTTTCTCTCTCTCTCTCTCATATACATATATATATATGTATATATATATATATATATATATATATATATATATATACTCAAAAACAAGCAAACAGAACTTTGGACAGGTAAGTATTACATTGCAAAGTACAACTTTTGTGTGGCAACTTACAGAATGGAGAAGGATTTGTATCAACTCTTCATTTAATACATGGCTAATGTCCAAAATAGATAAAGAATTAAAAAAACTAGATATCAAGAAAACAAATAACGCAATTAAAATAATAGGGTACAGATCTAAATAGAGAGTTCTCAATGGAAAAAATTCAAATGGCCAAAAAACATAAAGAAATGTCCAATATCCTTAGTCATCAGGGAAATGCAAATCAAAACTACTTTCAGATTTCATCTTAATGGCTCAAATTAATAAAACAATGACAGCTCATTCTGTTGAGGATGTGGAGTAAGGGAAATATTCATACATTGCTGGTGAGAGTAAAAACTTACAACCAGTATATATCAGTGTTGGTGGTTCCTCGGTAAGATGCAAATTGATTTACCTCAAGATCCAGCTATCTCTCTCTGGGGCACGTACCCAAGGACTGTGTCATTATTCCAGAGACTCTTGTTAAAACATGTGCATAGCAGCTTTATTCATAATAGCCAGAAACTGTAAACAACCTAGATGTCTATCAATGGATGACTAGATAAAGAGAATGTGGTACATTTATATAATGGAATATTATCTAGCTGTTTTAAAAATGTCATCATGAAGTTCACAGGTGTATTCATTTATAAGTAGATATTTACTGTTAAGTCAATAGCCAAACTATAACCTGTGGAGTCAGAGAGCTTAGGAATAAAGTAGAAGACTATGGAAGGGAGCCATATCTTCCAAGGAAAGAGAAATAGAATGGATAGTTATGGATAGATGTGGGGAGTTGGAATGGGAGGATCAAATTAGGAGGGGGAAGATAGAGGGAATTGAGAGGGAACATGAGAGAGACAGCTAAAATTAAGGGACATTTGAGAGGTAATATGGAAACCTATACAGAAGAAGCATCCTAAAAAATATATATATATGAATGTTATCTATATGAAATTGCCAAATAATGGGAGAAACAGAACCACACTGACTATTTCTCATCACAGTTGAAGCTTTTATTACAGGGTTTGTGTTACATTTAATTAAATTGTTGGACAAAGGGGTTCTATGGACACCTCCAAACAACCTAGGCTGTTGCCAAGGCTATAGTATGCTGTACATAATCTGACAGCCAGGACCTATTGCTGTCAATACTTACAATACCTATACAACTTTTTATAGAGTGAATCCTTTTGTGTACTGTATAGATACATTATCTGTCACTAAAAACACTGCCTGTTCATTTAGGCTAGAAATAGGAGCTGAAAGTTCTGGCAGAGAAAGGGAATCCTGAGATACAATCAGGTGTGGGAGGAGATTCACCCTGAATGCTGACAGAGATGGCCACACGAATGTGAAGAGAGATAACTAGCTCTGTAGTGGGACTTAGAATAAATGTGTTAAATAAGTTAGAGCTAGTTGGCCAAGGCCAAATTTTAGGCCTAAGAATTTATTCATAAATAATTTAGTCAGGAAATTTTTGCACCCGTGCCAATGTACTTGAGGCTATTTCCCACTTTCTCTTCTATTAGATTCAGTGTATCTGGTTTTATGTTGAAGTCTTTGATCCACTGGACCTTGAGCTTTGTGAAGGTGATAAACATGAATCAATTTGCATTCTTCTACATGCAGACCTGCACCATTTGTTGAAGATGCTTTCCTTTTTCCACTGTATAATTTTGACTTCTTTGACACTGATCAAGTGTCCATAGATATGTGGGTTTATTTCTGGGTGTTTGATTCTGTTCCATTGATTGAATTATCTGTGTCTGTTACCATGAGGTTTTCTGTTTTTTGTTTGTTTGGTTGGTTGGTTTTCTTGACTATTGCTCTATAGTACAGCTTGAGATAAGGAATGATGACTCTCTCAGAAGTTCCTTTATCATTCAGAATTATTTTGGCTATCTTGGTTTTGTTTTAATATGAATTTGAGAATTGCTCTTCTCATGTCTGTGAAGAATTGTGTTGGAATTTTGATGAGAATTGCATTGAATCTGTATATTGCTTTTGGTAATCCTACTGATCTATGACCATGGGACATGTATCTGTCTTTGAGGTCTTCTTCAATTTCTTTGTTCAGAGATTTGAATTCTTGTCAGACAGATCTTTCACTTGCTTGGTTAGCATTACACCAAGATATTTCATATTATTAGTGGCTATTGTGTTAGCCTAATGTTTTTCTCAGCCTATTTATCACTTATATAAAGTAAGGCTATTTTGTTTGATTTGTTTGAGTTAATTTTATATCCAGCCATTTTGCTGAAATTGTTTATCAACTGTAGGAGTTCTTTGGCAGAATTTTTGAAGTTACTTATGTATACTATCATATTATTGGCAAATAGTGACATTTTGATTTCATCCTTTCCAATTTGTATCCCGTTAATCACCTTTAGTTGTTTAATTGCTCTAGCTAGAGCTTCAAGTACTATACTGAATAGATAGGGAGAGAGTAGGCAGCCTTGTCTTGTCTTGATTTCAGTGGGATTACTTCAAGTTTCTCTCCATCTAATTGATGTTGGTTTGGGTATTGGTGTGAGCATCTCACCTGTGTCCTCCTAGGAGATGGGCAGAGCTGTGGAATCGGAGAGCACCCACCCCAATCTACCTCAGGTACAGTTAGAGGTGCACTCTGGAAATGAGATTGATTTGTACGATTTTGTTATATTACAAGTCACGTGTCCTCTGTGTGAGCAAGCGTATTAGCTCTTAAGTATTTAATGAGCTTTAAGTCCTTAGACTTTCACTTGGCTAAACTTATTAATAAATGTCATATGTGAATCTTAACCCGTTTGCTTTTGCTATTGAGAATTTCATGCTTATGTGTACCTTTGCATAAAAATACCACCATTCCCTCTCCTTCAACTCTCCCCTTAACCACCTCCATTTCCTTTCCAACTTCCACTGACTTCACTTTTTGTTGTCTGTGTTTGCACAGGCACAGCCACTTTCTGCACTAGGGATATGCACACCACAGTCTTCACTCGCTACAGGGGTAATTCTCAGAATCTTTGTAGAAGCAGATGGCCTTGGCAGATGAGTGGAATAGCAATCAATTCTGAGTAAATATTTCAGAAGACAGCCCTTTAGGAAATGTCTAATCTTTTCCATGAAGCGTTTGCTGGCATATTTATTGAGCTATGAAAAATTTGGAAGTTTCTTCTGAACGCTTGATCTGATATATACATCTAAATTTCTTTGTTTGATTGACTATAAAAAAATGTACCATGGACTCAGTAGCGTAAACAACAGAATTAATTTTCTTATGTTTTTGAAGGTTGGGAAGCCCAATGAGAGCCAGGTGCTGGAAGAGTGGAAAGCTTTGTTAGGCCCACTTCCTGGATGGTCCTTTCATGCTACATCCTCCTTTGTTGAAGGGACAAGGGAGCTCTCTGTGGTCTCCATTACAAGAATGGGAAGTTTATGATCTATATCTTTATGATCTAATCATTCTCTACAATGTACATTCTAATGTCATCATATGAATGGCAATGATTTCAGCTTCGATATTTGTAGAGAGACAATTTCAAACAGTAACACCATCTAAGGCATCTCTCCTACTGTTCAGAGAAGGCTTAGATGATACAATGTGGGGCATAGTAAGTTTTTCAGCATTGCCTAATACTGCAGGTACTTCTTTTTTTTTTATTGGATACATTTTTTATTTATACTTCAAATGTTATTCCCCTTCCCGGTTCCCTGTACATAAGCCCCCTATCCTCTTCCCTCCCTCATAAGGATGTTTCCCCCAATCCACCTCCACTTACCATCCCCCACCGATATTTCCCTATACTGGTGGTTCAACCTTGGCAGGACCAAGGGCTTTCCCTTCCTCTGGTGCCCCAACAAGGCTATTCTTTGCTACATATGCAGTTGGAGTCCATGTATAGTCTTTGGGTCGTGGTTTAGTCCCTGGAAGCTCTGGTTGGTTGGCATTGTTCTGATGGGGTTGCAAACCCCTTCAGCTCTTTTAATCCATCCTCTAATTCCCGCAAAGGGGGTCTTGTTCTCAGTTCAGTAGTTTGCTGGTAGCCTTCACCTCTGAATTTGACATTCTGTGGTTGTGTCTCTCAGGAGAGATCTATATCCAGTCCCTTTCAGCATGCACTTTTTAGCTTCATCAATCTTATCTAGTTTTGGAGGCTGTATATATATATATGGGCCACATATGGGGTAGGCTCTGAATGACTGTTTCTTCAGTCTCTGCTCTAAATTTTGCCTCTATATCCCCTCCAATGGATATTTTTGTTCCCTCTTGTAAGAAGGAGTGAAGCATATGCAGTTTGTTCATCCTTCTTCTTGAGTCTCCTGTGGTCTGTGGATTGCATCTTGGGTAATTCGAGCTTTTGGGCTAATATGTACTTATCAATGAGTGCATACCATGTGTGTTTTCCTGTAATTGTGTTACCTCATTCAGGATGATATTTTCTAGCTCATTCCATTTACCTATGAATTTCATGAAGTCATTTTTTTGATAGCTGAGTAGTACGCCATTGTGTAGATATACCACATTTCTTTAATCCATTCATCCATTGAAGTGCATCTGGATTCTTTCCAGCTTCTGACGATTATAAATAAGGCTGCTATGGACATAGTGAAGCAGGTTTCTTTGCTGTATGTTGAAGCATCTTTTGGGTGTATGCCCAAAAGAGGTATAGCTGGGTCCTCAGCTAGTGGAATGTCCAATTTTCTGAGGAACCTCCAGACTGATTTCCAGAGTGGTTGAACCAGTTTGCAGTCCCACCAACAATGGAGGAGTGTTCCTCTTTCTCCACATCCTGGCCAGCATCTGCTGTCCCTTGAATTTTTTATCTTAACCATTCTGATTGGTGTGCGGTGGAATCTCAGGGTTGTTTTGATTTGCATTTCCCTGATGACTAAGGATGTTAAACATTCTAATTTTTAATAGGGTGATTTGGCTCTCTGGAGTCTAACTTCTTCAGTTCTTTGTATATTTTGTATATTAGTCCTCTATCAGATGTAGGATTGGTAAAGATCTTTCCCAAATCTGCTGGTTGCTGTTTTGTCCTAATTACAGTGTCCTTTGCCTTACAGAAGCTTTGCAGTTTTATGAGGTCCCATTTCTCAATTCTTATTCTTAGAACATAAGCCATTGGTGTTTTGTTCAGGAAATTTTCCCAGTGTCCATGTATTTGAGACTCTTCCTCATAGTTCCTAATAGTTTAGGTGTATCTGGTTTGATGTGGTGGTCCTTGATCCACTTGGACTTAAGCTTTGTTCAGGGTGATAAGAGTGAATTGATTTGCATTCTTCTACATGCCGACCTCCAGTTGAACCAGACTGATTCGTTGAAAATGCTATCTTTTATCCATTAAATGGTTTTAGCTCCTTTGTCAAAGATCAAGTGACCAAAGGTGTGTGGGTTCATTTCTGGGTCTTGAATTCTATTCCACTGATCTATCTGCCTGTCTCTGTACCAATACCATACAGTTTTTATCACTATTGCTCTGTAATATGCTTGAGGTCAGGGATGGTGATTCCCCCAGAAGTTCTTTTATTGTTGAATATAGTTTTTGATTTCCTGGGTATTTTGTTATTCCAAGTTAATTTGCAAATTGCTCTTTCTATCTCTATAAAGAATTGAAAATTTTATTTTTTTTTATTTTTTTAGATTTTCGGGTTTTTTTTTCCCATCTTTATTAACTTGAGTATTTCTTATTTACATTTCCATTGTTATTCCCCTTCCCGGTTTCCGGGCCAACATCCCCCTAACCATCCTCCTCTTCTATATGGGTGTTCCCCTCCCCATCCTCCCCCCATTACCACCCTTCCCCCAACAATCACCTTCACTGGGGGTTCAGTCTCGACAGGACCAAGGGCTTCCCCTTCCACTGGTGCCCTTACTAGGCTTTCATTGCTACCTATGAGGTTGGAGCCCAGGGTCAGTCCATGTATAGTCTTTGGGTAGTGGCTTAGTCCCTGGAAGCTCTGGTTGGTTGGCTTTGTTGTTCATATGGGGTCTCAAGACCCTTCAAGCTCTTCCAGTTCTTTCTCTGATTCCTTCAACAGGGGTCCCGTTCTCAGTTCAGTGGTTTGCTGCTGGCATTCGCCTCTGTATTTGCTGTATTCTGGCTGTGTCTCTCAGGAGAGATCTACATCCGGATCCTGTCGGCCTGCACTTCTTTGCTTCATCCATCTTATCTAATTGGGTGGCTGTATATGTATGGCCACATGTGGGGCAGGGTCTGAATGGGTGTTCCTTCTGACTCTGTTCTAAACTTTGCCTCCCTATTCCTTCCCAAGGGTATTCTTGTTCCCCTTTTAAAGAAGGAGTGAAGCATTCGCATTTTGGTCATCCTTGAGTTTCATGTGTTCCGTGCATCTAGGGTAATTCAAGCATTTGGGCTAATAGCCACTTATCAATGAGTGCATACCATGTGTGTTTTTCTGTGATTGGGTTACCTCACGCAGGATGATATTTTCCAGTTCCATCCATTTGCCTATGAATTTCATAAGGTCATTGTTTTGATAGCTGAGTAATATTCCATTGTGTAGATGTACCACATTTTCTGTATCCATTCCTCTGTTGAAGGGCATCTGGGTTCTTTCCAGCTTCTGGCTATTATAAATAAGGCTGCTATAAACATAGTGGAGCATGTGTCTTTGTTATATGTTGGGGCATCTTTTGGGTATATGCCCAAGAGAGGTATAGCTGGATCCTCAGGTATTTCAGTGTCCAATTTTCTGAGGAACCTCCAGACTGATTTCCAGAATGGTTTTACCAGTCTGCAATCCCACCAACAATGGAGGAGTGTTCCTCTTTCTCCACATCCTCACCAGCATTTGCTGTCACCTGAGTTTTTGATCTTAGCCATTCTCACTGGTGTGAGGTGAAATCTCAGGGTGGTTTGATTTGCATTTCCCTTATGACTAAAGATGTTGAACATTTCTTTAGGTGTTTCTCAGCCATTCAGAAGAATTGAAAATTTTAATAGGAATTGCATTAAATCTGTAGATTGCTTTTGGTAAAATGGCCATCTTTACTATATTAATCCTGCCAATCCATGAGCATGGACGATATTTCCATCTTCTTAAATCTTCTTCAATTTCTTTCTTCAGAGACTTGAAGTTCTCATCATACAGATCTTTCACTTGCTTGGTTAAATTCACACCAAGATATTTTATATTATTTGGGACTATTGTGAAGGGTTTCATTTCCCTAATTTCTTTCTCAGCCTTTTTATCCTTTGAGTAGAGTTAATTTTATATCCAGACACTTTGTTGAAGTTTTTTTTTTTAATCAGGTTTAGGAGATATCTGGTGGAATTTTTGACTTCAAATACTATATTGAATAGAAAGGGTGAGAGTGGGCAAGTTTGTCTAGTCAATCTGGTGGTTCCTCAGAAAATTGGACATAGTACTAATTTTTTTGAGTTAATTTTATACCCATCCACTTTGCTGAAGTTGTTTATCAGGTTTAGTAGTTCTCTGCTGGAATTTTTGTTGTCACTTAAGTATAGTATCATATCATCTGCAAATAGTGATATTTTGACTTCTTTTTTTTCCAATTTGTATCCCTTTGACCTCCTTTCATTGTCTGTTTGCTCTGGTGTAGGACTTCGAGTACTATATTGAATAAGTAGGGAGCAAGTGGGCAGCCTTGTCTAGTCCCTGATTTTATTGGAATTGCTTCAAGTTTCTCTCCATTTAGTTTGATGTTAGCTACTGGTTTGCCATATATTGCTTTTACTATGTTTAGGTATGAGCTTTGAATTCCTGATATTTCCAGGACTTTTCTCATGAAGGGGTGTTGAATTTTGTCAAATGCTTTCTCAGCATTTAATGAAATGATCATGTGGTTTTTATCTTTGAGTTTGTTTATATAGCAGATTACGTTGATGCATTTCCTTAAATCAAACCATCCCTGCATCACTTCTTTAAGACATGGAGCCGGAACTCCAGCTCATCTGCCTGAGATTGCCAAACTCTTTACTAACACATTTAACCCTAACACTCTCCTTTGGGATGGTCCACTTTCACTGAGTTCTCTTAACTTGAGGGACTAGAAAGGTTAACCCTACTATGAGGTCAATGAAACTCAGAATCTGGGTGAACTGGGTGACTTTTGAGGAAAAGCGACTAACCCAGATTCAGTGATCTGTCTACAGAATTTGGTAGAGTCTTTTCAGATGACTGTAACTTTGCTTTTTCTGCTTTAACCTTTACAAATCCATTAAAATAAAACAACCAGGTAGGTTACTGATTATTGAGTCTTGGATGTTCTTGTACACCCTTTTGGATCCCTAGAGGATATATAATTCTATTAATACTGCTTACATTAAGAATAGAAAAAAATCTAATCAATTGTATAAAAGTGTTATTTTGAAAATATCTTATTATTTGTTTTTCAGATGGCCATACATGAACATACACACATTTCTGGCAGTTTGCCACATATTTATTCATATTATTTAATTTTATAATAATTAAAAAAAATAAATTTATGATACACTGGGTTTGAAATCTTAGCAAACACTTCTTGCACTAAATTCTTTTTTTCTTTTTCTTTTTATTCTTTTTTTTGGGGGGGGGAGATGAGGAGCCAGAATCAAAAAATGAAAGGAGATTGAGAGTTAACAGTGGGTAGATGATGAAGTTCTGTTGTACTGAGATTATTACTACTGTTCTTGTTTATTACATCAGAGACTCTGAATTAAACTAATTAAAATAACTTCTGTTTGGCTCTGTATGCTGTTACATGTGATCTAGCCCTAAAATAGGTTATAATATAATAAAATAAATTTGCATAACATGCCCATGCAGTGACTTAAGAGGTAGAAGAGGCAGGCTAGCGCTCTCTCTCTCTCTCTCTCTCTCTCTCTCTCTCTCTCTCTCTCTCTGTTTCTCTGTCTCTGTGAATCATGTGTCAAACACCTGCTGATGACATCACCGTAGAAAAAAGATAAGTCCACTGACTGGAGAAGACACAGCATTTGGGCCTGCTCGAAAGCACGAGAATTCTGCACTTAGGACCCTTTCTCTTTTACACTTCTTCCATGGAAGCAGGCAGACTAACTGCAGACTGTCACCTATCCTCTCCCAAACTTCATTCCCCTCTCATCCCCAACTCTGTGACACACCACCTGCTGCAGCATCCTCTTCCCCTCTGTTTCTATCCCCAACAGACCACGTAGACCTTCCCCTTCACTCTTCCTTCTCCCCACTCATTGCTTTATCCCACACCCTAACACCAGTAGGCATCCCTGGGAAGTCTGACCATATCAAGCAGGGAAGTAAATAGGCCATCTGCAGATCATTGCCACTCCCTCCTCTCCTCCACATTTAATACCCTAGTCTCTCTTCCAGCTCTGTAGCAGATCACCTGCTCCAGCCTCCCCTCATTCCCTGTCCCAATCTCCAGGAATCACACAGATCTTCTCGCAACTCATCAATTTACCCAGTCCCAAATCCATGAGGCATCCACTAGGAGCCCTCGTGCCACTGCAGCAAGAAGCCTAACTGTGGACCTTTATCTGTCCATCCATATGCCAGTTTTATCCACAACTCTGCAGCTGACCATGTGTTGAGACCTCTCCTCACTGGCTGTACCCTGTCCCAGGAGACTAAGACAATCCTGGTGGAACATCCTGCTTTTCTCCCTCCTTTGGAGCCCAGCCCATATTTCTAGCCAATTCCCATTCCTCCTACACTACGAGTCAAATCCCAATACCTAGGAACATATTTGACCTGAAACCCTCAGTGGCCACACCTGTCAGGATCCCAGAATTCCCTACCAGGCAACATACAGTTGCCACACGCATCTAAGAATCCGAGAAGGCAACAGAAACCAATGAATAAAATACTCACTCAAAAAAGACAAAACCAGATATCAGCACCTAGAATTACAATCTTCTCAAATGATGCGTAGATGCTTACATGCAAGTATAGAAACAGAGTCAATAACAGATAAGGCACTATGTCTCCAGTATAGCCCAGAAACCCTACCACAGTAGACTTTGAATACTCCAACATAGATGAAGCACAAGAGAAACACCTTAGATAGCCTTTATAGATATGATGGATGTCTTTAAAGAAGAAATTAAAAATCTATGAAAACACAAATTGTAGAAAAAAATTACAAAGCAACAGAAAGCTTACAAACTCATGGAAACTTAACAACTTAGTATTGAATGAAAAGCAGATAAGAAAGAAATTAACGACTTTCTAGAATTGAATTAAAATGCATGCACTCCACACCCAAAGTTATGGGACACGATGAAGGTAGTTCCAAAAGGCAAGTTCACGGCACTAAGTACCTAATAAAAAATTGGAAAGATCTTATGCAAGTTAAAATAAACTGTGAAGTTTTAGACCAGAAGAAAGGAATCCTTCCCAAAAGGAGTAGACAAGAAATAAACTCAGGACGATAGTAAATAAAATAGAAACAAAAGCATAAGAATCAATGAAACAAAGAGCTGATTCTTTTGAGAAAATTGATAAGATTAACACACCTTTATCTGAATTAACTAAAAGGTGAAGAGAGTGTATATAAATTAATACAATTAGAAATGAGAAAGGGGGACATAACAACAGACACTGAGGAAATCCAGAGAACCATAAGGACATACTTTAAAACCTGTACTCCACCGAAGTGGAAAATCTAAAAGAAATAGCTAGTTGTCTTTATGGGTATAACGTACCTTAAATAAAGATTGGATAAGTAATTTAAACAAACCCATAACCCTTGTATAATAGAAGCAAACATTAAAGGTCTCCCAACAACAGCACACCTCAAGCCCAGATGGGTTTAGTGCAGAATTCTATCAGACTTTCAGAGAAGAGCTAATGCCAATACTCCTCAGATCATTCCCCATAGGGATAAACCACCCCTCCCAAGCAGTCTCAAAGCCCATCAGCTAGAGGAGTGAGTAAATACCTTCTCCACTAAATGCCATGAAAGTCCCTGACAACAATGGACCACACATACCGCTGGGGACAGCTGTGCTGCATATGATAGAAAAGCAGTGCTGAGCAAACAGAGTGCCTGCTGCTCAAAGCATGGTGGGAGAAAGAACTGTGTGCCTTTGCACCCTGTTGCGGCTCACTCAGCCCTGGAAGATAGGTTTCATGACTGCACCATCACAGGAAGTAAATGAAGGTAAGGTTGAATATTTGTCTGGAGTCACACAGCCAAGTAGATCAGGGAGTTTGTGTTTGGGACAACTTTAGGAAGCTGATTCAGCGCTGGAAGGCAGATCAGCTACCCTCCAGCCAGTATAACTCTGTGTTCTGCTGAGAAGGCTGATTTCCTGCCAGCCTGCTCTATCTATCAAAAGAGCAGGAAAACGATGGCAGCCAGTCAGTTCTGTTTGTTCTGAATGTAAGACAGCACGCTGAAGCAGAAACTTAAATACACAGTAGGGTGCCACAAAGACTCCAAACAGACGCCAGCAGAAAGAATTGGACAGGCACTGCCATAATTATACCTGATCGTGCTTACTAAGCACCATATGTTCTGTTAAATATAGAGGGGCTGGCTTCAGGCTGAGAGGACAAAGAAGCAGGGGTTGGAAATTTTCTTGTCAGTGAGGTGGAGAAGTGGGACCAATACCCAAGGTTGTCCTCTGCCCTTCATGTGCACACCATGAGATGTATGTGCTGACACTCCCACACACAAACACACCCACACAAAAACTTAAAAAGAAATAAATAAAAAGTTTTCTTATCGAGGGAGCTTTCAAAAAGATGGGAGAAATGAGAAGTACAATTTTGACCAAGTGCAGGTAAAAAGTACAAGTCCAGGTGACTATGAGGGACTACACTGGCAGAGGGAGAGATCAGAAGGCTCTTAGCCAATTTAGAAGGATTTGATGATTTCCTTGAAAAATAAAAAAAACCAAAACACTAGGACTCTTGTCCCCAGCAGGATAACAGGTACATTCTAATAGTTCCTAGAGTTGGTAATAATTATTATTAGAAAAAAAGAAGAAAATCTCCAGTGGTCAGAAAATTCTGAAATCTGGGGTATTAAGTCCATCTGGTCAAGATGTGGTGACAAGAAAAATACTGTACATTGTTGCCTTATTTGACATGAGTGGGTAAATTTTGAGTGATGAGCTGAACCCCAGGCTGGTCGGCAGCTGGACACTAGACTTCAGAGCCGGAAGAAGTTGCTGCACAGAGGGGGCTGGGGTAGAATCGGAGGAAGAAGGAAGACAGGAGGAGCCCTCTATGAAAAGCTAGAAGGGAATCTGCAGTCCCCCATCAGTACTTGAACTGCTCCCACACAGACTGCATGGCCATTTCCAGCATGCCCGACTTCAAGTAGCATATCAGGCTGGCACTGGCAAGCTCTTTTGGTGCTGTTGCCTTGGATCCCAGCCAGTGTTGTGGAGAACATTCTGCAAGAACTCAGAAGTGTTTTCAGTCTTCCCGGAAGCTGCAGCAGCCCACTTAGCCTGTGTATCATCTGTGAGGGCAGGGAGTTAATTCACGCTACCAGAGCCTTGAGGGGAATTTTCTGTCATGAGCAATTTTTAGAGACATTGTAGTTTCTTGCATATCCTCCCAGAGCAGAGATCACTGCTTATGAGGAAGTCTGGATATAATTTATAATGGTTATAAGACATACATGTAGTGTACACATGGTTTTATTCAGACTCTGTGGGGTAATGACTATGGGGAGTCTATGGATTAAAGAAACTAATATTTGCAATAGTAAAGGCATGGGGAATATTCATAGAGTCCAATTAAAAGCAGGAACCAACAATACGGAGATCTGATAATGTTCTGTCCAGTTTCTGTGTGGCATGAGCAAATTCTAGCTGGAGCTAACTTTGGACTTGCAAACAAGGACACCTGCCCTAACCAGCCACAAGGCTTTATGTTATAGCTTGACTATGCAGTATCCCCAACGGGCTCATAGAGTGAGAGTTTGATTGCTAGTTAGAAGGCTTTTGGGACATGACGGCCTCCTGACAACACTGAGCTAATCGATGGATTCGCTCCCCTCAATGAAGAGACAACATAGTGGTATTGCGGGCAAGTGATGAAAGGTGGTTGGTGGGTCTAGTCGGAGGAAGTAGATCCAAGAGATGGGAATACCTCAAGGGTGTAAGTCATTAGGTGGCTGTACCTGCCCTATTGCCACTTATTCTCTTCTCTCCAATTTCTGTCTAGCACAATGAAGAAACAGTCCTCTGGCACACAACGTCACTGCCGCGATTTTCTGCCCAATCATATAAAGCCAATCCACCGTGGAGGGTGAGCTAAAAAATGAGTCTCCTCTTGTTTTGAATTGTTCCATGTGATCTTCCACCACTGCAACAAATACGTTGTAGCCTTAGAAATAGAGCAATCACTCCTGTAAGAGGAATGCTCGTTGTTTCTGGCACTTGTGACTATGTTAAATGAGTTGACACATTGAAGCAGTCTTGGTATAAAGCCGGGAGCCATGAGCAGTCAGGAGCTATTAGTACTGACGTTGCAATTATTTCAGCCACTGCTCTGGGAGGCCAGCAGGAGAGCCTGCCTGTGCTGTAAGTTTATGAAATGCCTCCTGTCACCGCATTAAAAAAAACCCTATTTTTGTACCACTGAAACGTCTCCTTATTTCTTCTGGGCTCCCTTTCATTGCTAAGAGAGCAATATCACTTCAAGATTTAAGTTAAATCGCAGAAGAATTCAAAACAGGCAAATCCTACCGGGCATTTTCAGACTTGAAGAAGAAACAATATGGGCAGCTCAGTCTCTAATTACAGAAAACACAGACATTATAGGAACACAGAGTGGTTATAAGTGTCGGTTCCACATCCGTTTCTGCCATTCCTTGCTCGGTGAAAAGGGCCACTTATATCTCTTAATGTCAGTTGACTGCTCTGTAAAGTGGTGCTAACAGTGTAACTGACTATGTGTTCTTAAGGATGTTAAACGAGATAATTCAAATGCATGCTAACAAGCTGGCCTTCTGGTATGTGAGGCTATTTTAACTTTCAACTCTAATAAATATACATATTTGAACTTCCGATAGTAACAACACTTTCTACAAACCTTTGCTTCATTATCTATCTAGATAACACAATGAGTTTTGTTCTAAACTATCTCCTGGGATGTGTAGCTCTGGCTTGCCTTGTTTGTGTGATCTGTTTGATCATGTGTGACCAGAAAGAGATCAACAGAGTCTTTATCTCCCCTCTGCCACCCAATACAAACTGGCATGCGAACACTAACTTCTGCATTATGTGTCCAGACAAGGACTATACTAGCCATGTCTCCTGACCTGCTTCCTACCATTCTTCTTAATCCCCAAAGGGAAAATTTTACCCTCCTCCCAGTTAACCCTTTCTCTCTTCTTTATTTCACTCTCCAAGATCAAATAAAAATTGCGAACTTTCATGTTCCCTTAAAAACGCTGTATAAATCACATTAGGAAAGGAAGAAAGAGAAGAAAATAGGGGAGGGAAGAAGAGAAGAAAGGGAAAGGAAGAGAAAGAGAGAGTGAGAGAGGGGAGGGGAGGGGACGCAAGGGACATGTCTGTCTCTAAGAAGTGGCTGGTCAGCAGGACACCTAGAGGGTTTATGTGTACAAGCACATCACTTCAGGAATGTTCATTACTTGAGGATGACCTTAACTTTAGTGGGGTCAATTGTGTTCTCAGAAGTCACCTAGTTACTGAGATAGAAAGTGGCTTCTGAACTGGTGTGAGTATCCCCCATGAAGCATTTGCAAGACAGGAGCGATCTTCACTTAAGCAGTACAGGAGGAATCCACAGTGGATGTGAGCTAGTCACTGCACGTATGAGTCCCTCTAGAGAGTAGAGAAGTAACTACCTGGTTGGGCTGAGGAAGTTTGCAAGTGTGACTTCTTACTGTCTCAGGCACAAAAATACTAAAAGATGACCAATTTCAATCAAAAGTACTTTAGTATCTATCTAATACCCACCATAAGTTCCACAAGATCCAATCAGGCTGAACAATCTGGTAGTATTCTCTCCTTGGAGCTCCTCTCACACTTGGACGTTCTTTCTTTTCCTTAATAATCAAATTTTTGAATCTGCTTCTCCTGGTTCAAATTCTACTACTATTCTTGGGGGTGATACAAAGAACTCAGATGCCACTGGCTTGGGTAATTTAATTGTTCAGACCTTTAGTACTCCAAGTTAAGGTCACCAGGAGCCAGGAAAGCCCTCTTAAACTCCCAAAAGCCACACGAGCTTTTAAGAACTGTAACGGAGCCAGACGTGGATTTGAACCCCCACTTTCACCTGAGTGTTTTAGAGTGGTCTTTGAAAATCTAGTAAGAATGATGTTGTTTGGTTTTTTACTTGGAGAGTATGTTTTTGTTGTGTGTATGTGTTTTCCTTGTTTTTGAGACAAAGTCTTGGAAGGGTGTCCAGGGTTGTTTCTGATTTGCTCTGAGTTCAAGATGGCCTTGAACTCTTAAGAATTTTCCAGCTTCAGCCTATTTGATTACAGATGTGCATCATGGCATCTACCTTTTATTATTGGTATTTTTATAACTCATGCTAAGTGTCTTATTTACCTTTCTATTACAATGAAAAAAAATACCATGACCAAGAAAACTTATAAAAGAAAGCATTTAGCTTGTGGCTCATGCCTTTAGAGAGACCATCATGGTGGGGATCATAGCAGCAGGTATGCAGACTTGATCCTAAACAGTAGCTAAGTCCATACATTGTGATCATAAGTGTTAGGTGTGCAGGGGGGTAGACATCTCTAATGTTGGAGAGTTCTGAGACCTCAAAGCCCACCCCTAGGTGACACTCCCCCTCCAACTAGGCCATACCTCCTAATCCTTCCCAAATAGATCCACAAACTACAGACCAAGTGTTCAAACATATGAGCTCAGAGAGGTAATTCTTATTCAAACCACCACACTAATGAAATTAAATTCTTAAAATATAATTTTGAGATTCTCCTAATCAACCTTATAAATGATATCATTGGTATTAAACTCAATATTGTGTCTATCATTCAAACTTAACAATACATTCAGGATAAGGTTAAATATGGTTGAAGTTTTTACACCAAGAAGATAAGCATATTGTCTGAAAGTTTCTAAAAGTCAGCTGCTCATTCTTATTAGAAGAATGACAAGAGTCTGTCTTGTGTACAGAAACCCTTTTACTTGCTAATTTTACTTATTTCTAACTTCTCCCTCTTTCTTTTTGTAAGCTTGGCTGAAGGTTTGTAATTTTATAACTCTGTTTAGTTGATTTTGTGTATTGTTTCTTAGCCTCTTATCAATTTCTTTGCTAGTTTTTGTTCTTACTGGGTTTGGAAATGGCTGCTTCCTTTTTTAAGGAGAATCTGGATGTGTGCCTTTATGAGATTGTTTATTTTATATCTCTCCAATCTTTTTTAATTGAGAAGTGTTAATAATATAATCTTTCCTTTAGTACTACCCTGGCTGGGTCCCAAAGGTGCTACTAGGTCAGGTTCTCATTCTCATTTTTCTCTAGGAATTTTTAAAATTTCTCTCTGGTTTCTTAGATTGTCCATTCAAAAGTGTACTGATTCATCTCCAGTTATGCTCAGAGTTTCCTTAGCCTTTCTTGTTGATATCTACTTTTATTGCATTGTGATCAGATAGGACACAAGCGATTAATTCAGTATTGGGTATTTGTTGACAACTTGATTTGTGTTCTGTGATGTGATCAGTTTTGAAGAAGGTTCCATGTGCCACTGGGAGAAAATGTATGCTCCCTATCTGTAGGGCAAAATATTCCGTGAAGTCCATATCTGTTAAGTCCAGTGATCCATAGTGTATTCTAGTTCTTACGTTTCTTGTTCCGTTTAGTTTGAAAGGCATATCTAATGATGAGAATGGGATACAGAAACCCTTCACTATTATTATGTCAGGATCATTTTGTCCTTATGTGCTTTTTATAAATACAATGATACACAGAATGCCATTAGAGACTACTTTGGAAACTTAGACACATACACACACACACACACACACACACACACACACACAATGCAGGAAAACCTAGATGATACTGATAGATTTCAAAACATATGTTACTTAGCAAAATCAAATCTGGATGTTAAAAATAACTTTAACAGGCCCATTAAAAGCAATAAGATTGAAGCTTTAATCAAATGTCCTCTCAAAGAAAAGTCAAGGACTGGATGAACTCATTTTAAGGGAAGTTCTTATTCTAATTCTTTTTAACTATTTCCACAAAACGTAAAACAAGATCATAAAACTCGCTCTTCAAAGGTACTACTATTCTGGTAGCCATGGCTAGGTAAAGCTAAAACAGGGACAGCAGAATAAAAACTACAAACCAATTTCTTTAATGAACATAAATATAAAAGTTATCAATAAAAATACCTGCAAATCCAGATCAGGAATGCAATAAGAAGATTATATATTATGACCAAGTACATTTCTTGCAATGAGACAAAGTTGGTTCAGCAGACGTAAAACAGCAAATGCACCACATAAACAAACATAATGGCAGAAACACACAATGATCTCAAGTGGTACTGAAATGGTATTTGACAAAAGGTAGCATGCCTGTATGATAAACGTCCAGGAGCTCTTATGAATAGATGGAGCATGCTTCAAAATGACAAAAGCTGTATGTACAAAGCCTATAGCTACCATGACAGTAAGTGGAGACAAACTAAGAGCATTTTATTCTCCCAAGTCATGAATAAGACAAGAATAGCTACTCCCACTTCTTTTATTCAATATAGTGCTTGAAGTCTCTAAGCATTTAAACAACAGAAAAACATAAAAGGGATAAATATAGCCATGAAACAAGTCAAACTAATCCATTTGGATATATGATTCATTACTCAACACATTCTAAAGTATCCATCAGAAAACTTAATAAAGTTGTTATATTCAAAATTAACTTCAGAATAAGACCTGGGTAATAGCTTGGCAGTTAAGAACATTCCATGTCTAGACTGCGGTTTTCTTTCCAGCATCCATGCAGGCAGCTCACAACTGCCTACAACTCCAGCCCCAGAGATTCTGACACTATCTTCACACACACAAATAAAACTTAAAGGATTATAGCCTTTATATCTACCAACAGTGTACTGTCCAATAAAGAAATCTGAAAAATACCTTACTCATAATACCTCCAAAAACGTCAAGGTCTTGAAAAGGGGGCAATTAAAGAGGTTGTTCAAGGACAGAAAGCCCTTCTGTGCCCCTTAATTGGCAGAATTAATATTGCGAAAATCTGTACTAGCAACATTAAGCTGCATTTTAATGCAATCCTCGTCAGAATTCCAATGCTGTATCTTACAGATCTAGGGAAAACAGTCCAAGCATTCATATGGAAACATGACAGATGACCAAGTTCCAAAGACTAAAAATGCAGGTTAATACCTGACCTTAAATGTTATAGCAGAGATATGGTGATAAAGGCTGCCTGGTACTGACATTGACATGCTCAGGTCAACCAGCCGAACAAAAGAGAGGATCTGCAAACCAACGGGCAGAATCATGGCCTCCTAATATTTGACTAACGAAGAAGGGGAAGTGTGTAGTGGAGTGAAGCTAGCCTATTCAACAAATGATTCTGACAAAGCTGGGTCTCCACCAATTAAAAAAATGGTATTAGATATTGTGGCTTGCCCTGGAGTTGTCTGTATTTTGATGCTAATTCCGCTGCCCCAAGGATGGCTGCCTAGTCTTGCACTCTGGACTCAGGTGACTTCATCAGAACCTTCTCTGCATTTTAATTTGTAAAATAAAGGTGAGAGCCAGTGATTGGGCAGAGGAAGGGAAGGTGGAGCAGAAGAGGAGGAGAGAGGGGGAGTTGAGGAGAGAGGAGGAAGGAAGATGGAGCTGAAGCACATGGCGTGGAGAAAGAGCAAGTTATAAGGGAGCTCCCAGCTGGGGAATAGAGTAGTGCAGCGGTAGATCTGATCCAGGCGGGAGCTTGTCTTCATATTAATCGAGTTGTGTTTTCTTTGCACGGCTTATTTGAGGTTACTGCAACAATTAGACTCATATCTTTTACCTTGTACAAAAATAACTCAACCAGATCAAAGATCTTAATTCAAAGCCTGGGACGTTTACACTTTCAGTGAGAGCAGAGGGAGCACCCTCGCAGACACTTGATAGAGGAAAACTGTCGTCTCCCGGTACTACACAGCACAGGAACTGTTTTCCGTGTACCAATAGATGGAACTGCATAAGACCAGTGTTATCTGGACAGCAAAGACGACCATCAGCAGGGCACACAGACAACCTACACAGTGCGAGACCATCTTTACCGTTCTATGGCAGACTAGGGGCTAATATGCAGTATTTACAAAAAAAGGAAAAGAACCTTGCAGAAATCAAATACCAAGGATAGAAAACTGCCAGTTACTAAATAGGCCAACGAAGAGAATGGTTTCTAAAGAAGGAACGCAAATGCCCAGTAACTATTCAACATCCATAATCATCATGGAAATGCAAATTAAAACACTTTGAGGTAGCAATGTCACATTAATGGATCTGGTCCTTGGAGTAATTTTAGCCAAGAGTGATTCCAGTGTGATTTCTCCACTTCTCCCTGTGCTTTCAGTCTGTCAGTAACAAAGGGCTTTGCTCCATGTTCATTCAACACTACATAAAACATGGTATGGAAAAGGAATGAGGAATATTTTGTCTGAACTTTTTTTTTTTAACCAGAGTTTTATAAGGGAAGAAATTGTTTTACCAATCCGTACAGATCCAGAATAATAGCACTCAAAATAAATAGATGTTAGCAAATACACGCACACATACGGACACACACATGCACACACACACACATGCACACACACATGCACACACATAAACACACACTCACACACACAAACACACACTCACACACACAAACACACATGCACACACGCACACACACACACACACACACACACACTATAATACATTCGGTGTAGCAGAACACGGTCAAGCTATATTTCAGAAGTCAGTGTTCAAGGGAAGAAGTGAAAATATTTGAGAAATGAAACATTGAAAGGTGCTTTTACAATCGTTGAACATTCTACAACTGAGAGCCAATGAAAATGTATAAATTTGGATGTGAACAAAGAAGGTGAGAACAGAAGATGAAAAATAAACAATTTACCTTTACTTTTTCTTTTCTTTCTTTTTTCCGGAGCTGGGGACCAAACCCAGGGCCTTGCGCTTGCTAGGCAAGCGCTCTACCACTGAGCTAAATCCCCAACCCCTACTTTTACTTTTTTTAGAGCCACAACAGTAGCCACTTCAATTCAGAATCTGATATGTATCTTTCCAATAGTCATCTCTAAGACACATATCCCAGAGAAATCATACAATCACCTCAATAGATGCAGAAAATGATTTTGACAGAATCTAACATCATATGAAATCTTAGAAGAAAACTGGAAAAGAAATACCTAGTAGGGAAGACACTGTGATCATGAGGTGTTTTTTCCTAGAGCAAGTCTTACCTATTGCACACCAAATATTCTGACCTCTGCGATTTCCCCAAAGTTGGAAACTTGTCTGCATAAATTGTGGTAGTTGGTGATGACATGCATTTGTTCTCTGCTTTTAAAAAGAGAAATCTTGAAAAAAAATATTTAAAGCTGGGAAGATGACTTGGTGGGTAAGAATGCTTGACGAGTCCTAGCACCCATGTAGACAGTCAGCTATGACTGTAAGTGTACCTGTGACCACAGCATCGGAAAAGCAAGGAACAGTGGCTCACTGGGGCTTGCTGGTCTCTAGCTCTGTGGGAAAAGTGGTAAACCCCAGTTTTAGTAAAAGATATTTTCTGTAGAAAATAAGGCAGAGAGTGATAGAGAAAGGCATCTGATACCCTCTTCTGGACTCCACACATGAACACACAGGCACATGCTTCTACATCACACACACACACAAATACACAGAGGGGGACATTTAAAGTTAATAAGCCCTTTATAAAATAACGTATGTCAACTTTATAATAAACAGGAGAAATGCTAAGCAATCAAAAACAAGGGTGTACACCTCTTATTCTACTCTTATTCCTACAATACAAGAAGTCTTGGCTGAAGTGATAGGATAAGACAAGTGGCTCAGCTGTCTCACTTGTGGCCCATACATATACAGACACCAAACTAGATGAGATGGATGAAGCAAAGAAGTGCAGGCCGACAGGAACCGGATGTAGATCTCTCCTGAGAGACACAGCCAGAATACAGCAAATACAGAGGCGAATGCCAGCAGCAAACCACTGAATTGAGAATAGGACCCCTGTTGAAGGAATCAGAGAAAGGACTGGAAGAGCTTGAAGGGGCTTGAGACCTCATATGAACAACAATGCCAAGCAACCAGAGCTTCCAGGGACTAAGCCACTACCTAAAGACTATACATGGACTGACCCTGGGCTCCAACCTCATAGGTAGCAATGAATATCCTAGTAAGATCACCAGTGGAAGGGGAAGCCCTTGGTCCTGTTAACACTGAACCCCCATTGAACGTGATTGTTGGGGGAGGGTGGTTGTGGGGGGAGGATGAGGAGGGGAACACCCATACAGAAGGGGAGATGGAGGGGTTAGAGGAATGTTGGCCTGGAAACCGGGAAAGGGAATAACATTTGAAATGTAAATAAGAAATACCCAATTTAATAAAGATGGAGAAAAAAAGCAAGTAAAAGTTGAAGTGTCAAGGAGAAAGTGGAACAAATGGGAGGTGGGAGAAGAGAGGTAGGTGAAGGAAGGGGAATGGGGTGGAGTGGATACAGTCAACATATAACAACACATACCTGTAAGAAAATTAAATAAACACATATGTATATAAATACCTCAAAATTGAGCTCCAGTTTTTTTTTATTAAATTTAACACATGGATGGTCCAGCTGAGGAACTGCGAATTGAAATCTTCTTACATCTGTTTGTCCCAGCCGTCTACATAATAGTAACATTTTAGAAGACCAGTGTGTGGGACTGAATCATGTTTTGACACTATAAAAATAGAATCCAGTACCAAGGCAAGAATAGCAGGCCTCCACACTTTGAGTAAAATTAAACCCTACTTTTAAAATCTGAGTGACTAATTTCCATTTCTTTGCCTCTTGAATAGCTCTTGTTGAGTTTTCAGATTTAGGAAAGGTTTTCAGACCTGTTGCTATGCATTCAGCCTGGGTAGCATTGTTTAAACTATTCACAGTCCTTTCCATTTGAAACAGCACTCTGTTTCATTTTCCTTTAATTCAAGAGCTAGAAACAATTATACTCCTAAACAAATTCTTCCTTAAAAGCATAATGTCTGTTCCTGAATCATTTGAGACTCTCAATTAGAAATGTAGAGAGCCAGTTCCTAGAGTTTAAATGAAGACGAGGTTGTGTTCGCTCCAATCTCTAAACTGGGAAAGATAAGACTTAAAGACTCATAATCTTCCTGGGAGTCACTACCTCCTATTTCTGTTTCTCTGTGTCCAGCAGCTGGAGGTAGGCTTGACCACATGACAGGAGACATACTGCTCACTCCTAACAGCATACATCCTCAAAGCTCTGTCCCAGGAAAGAATGCAAGCCCTGTCCCAGATCAACTGTGCCAAATCTCACTGGAGAAATCCCACTGCAAAAGTGATGACTGCATACAGTGAACGGTGGCTGTCCCTGCGACCACATAATTTAAGGGAGGCTTTGGAGAAAACAAAAGATTTATAAGCAGGAAAAAGAAAGAGCTAACTTTAATTGTTAATAGAAAATGTAAACAGGGGCATATGTAGAGGAGAAAATGTGTTCTTTAAATCAAGTGTACTTTCCTTCCCCCCAAGAACTCTGATTAAGGGCTAGAGAGATGGTTCAATCAATAAACTGCTTACAGCACAGGCACTGGGACCTGAGTTAAATCCCCAGAGCCCAGGTTAAAGGACCAGGTATAGTAGTGTGTGCTTGCACACCTAGTGTTGGTGGGGCCAGAGACAAGCAGATCCCTGGGGCCAGACAAGACTGCCTGGTAAACTTCTGACTAGTTAGGAACTGTTTCAAAAGTCAAGACTCCAGAAGGATGACACCTGAGGTTGTTTTTAGGCCTTCACATGCACGTACACAGACGTGTGCACACCTGGATAAGCACCCGTGAACTTCCTTTACCTAGAAGTGTTTGTGTCTTCTGAAGAAACAAACTGAAGAACTAGTGCTTAGCTTTGTGCCCAGAATGCAGCAGGTGACTAGGGAGAGTGAATTGAATTGAGCAGATATGCAGACATAAAAATTATCCGCACACAGCTAGAGAAGCATAGGTAAAACTGGCCCGTTCACAGCCACACTAGAGACTTCCCAAACACGAACCGTTTTACTCGAATTGAAGCTGTGTCTCGACAGTGAGTACAGGAAAACTTCTTGTGACCCAGCAGAGCTACATATTTTTCATCATTTTTCCTGGATAAAGACAAGGCCTCTACACTCAGACCCCACCAGGTTTTAAATATAGCCATGTGGCTATGTTCTTACAAATTAAATGATTGCCATCTATGAGAGAGAATTTGGACCACATCGTTGACACTGCCTCTTTCTGTCTACTGGAACCTAGACTAAGCATTCGTCAACTTCACAGCGGTGACAGTGGGTTAGGAATGAGTGAGTCCTGACATCAGGGTGGATGGCTTGCCCAGCAAGTATATGGAGCTGAGATGAACCTCTGTTCGCATTGGATTTGATAGCATGAGAAAAACCAAACCTTAGCTCTAAACCTGCTAGATGTTTGTTTTGGAAGTTGGCCTGGTAAACAGATGCTCCCTGGAAGACCAGCACCTGTGTCGAAGATGTTGCAGAAAGATCAAGAGTTGAAATTATCTGGTGACAAGCCCAGCTTTGCACTGCTTTGATGAACACTAAAAGCAACGTGGAAAGGAAGTTATCTGACATTTTACATCCACTGTACAGTTTGCCATTGAGAGAAGGCAAGGCAAAGATTCAAGCAGAGTGGGAAGCTGGAGGCAGGAACTGAGGGCAGAGAGCATGGAGAAGCACTGCTTACTTGAATTGCTCCTCATGGCTTGCTTGGCCTGCTTCCTAATAAAACTCAGGACCACCTGCCTAGGGATGGCACCACCCACAGTGGGCTGTGTCCTCATAATATTAGTCATTAATCCAGAAAATGCCCCATAGACCTGTCTTGAGGCCAAGGTGTTGGAGACGTTTTCTTATTGAAGTGACTTGAATTTGTGTTAAGATGACAAAAACAAAAGACAACAAACAAACAAACAACCCAAACAGCCCATCTAGACTGTCTTTTACCTTTTTTTTTTTTTTTTTTTTTTTGGTTCTTTTTTTTTCGGAGCTGGGGACCGAACCCAGGGCCTTGCGCTTCCTAGGTAAGCGCTCTACCACTGAGCTAAATCCCCAGCCCCTGTCTTTTACCTTTTGTTCTATTATTTTTACATATTTATTACTTGTGTGGGCATGCATGTAGGTCAGAGGACAACTTGTGGGCAGCACTCCAACCCACAGAGTATCTGGTCTCTTTACTAGCCACACAGTTACAACAGCTTCCCCTTGACTATCAGGTAAAACTCTTGATGTGTTTTAACTTAGCAGACCACTAGCTTCCATCAAATGAAAACCTAATGTCATCAGATAACATCTGAGACTCTCAGCAGAGAAACCACCCTCCGGCCACCCCACCACAGTTTGTTGTATCCTGCGTATCTGATGCCCTCACTGCTGTTTTGGCAATTTTCTCGATTTCTGACAATCTTTTGTCCATGGACTCTAGAAATTCACAGAGAACAGAGCACCTCATACCTGATTTCCTGGACTGTGCTCACTCGTATTTGGCTTGGAAAAGAAGCAGTCTTTAATTCAGTTTGGAGCCCAAGTTTGGATTTATGTCAATGACCTCCGATGGTCCAAATTTTAAGATATGAGAAGATTGCACAACAAGGGCAGCTAAAAAGATGTACTTAGAAAACCCTTGAAAACAGTAGAGGAGGACGGGCTGGATGTAGGCTGCAAGACGACTTCTCTGATACCCAATAAAGGTTTTAAATAGTTTTAAATTATTCTTGGTGACCACACATCCATCACCTTCGATCTGACACGTTGAAAATGGACTGCCCCCGGCTGCTTCATTAAGTAAGCTCAGATGCATTTCTGTAGGGACTGAGCCAGCACTATTTCTTACGGAGTTTACATTATTGTATCCCTCCCCTCCCTTTGTGCCTGTCTTCTGCCCTTGCAACCTCTCCTGTAAAAGGAAGAAAAAAAAATCTTGTAGTGGAAGCTGTGGTGTGTCACAATGTGTCCAGCAGTATACCATTTTGTCCACATTTCTTTGCTTTAAATGCCCGTCGTGATGAGCCCTGGGTGTGATAAGGCCTCTGGCTGTTGCCACTGGATCCTCACTGGGACTCCTCTCAGATATCCTGTTGCTGCCTCCTGTCATGGAGCTCCTGCAACTGTCTATCTGTACAACGAGCCCCTTCACATGCTCCAGCAGTTCCTTGATACGGTAGACATTGGGATGGTCCAACTCAAAGCCCTGGATCTGGGCCTGGGTGATAGCTGAGCCGGTCATCCTGACAGTTCTCCCACACCCACACCACCAGGGTGAGCTCTCCAGCAGGGCCCTAGCTGGCTCATCCAATGTCTTAGCCAGTAAGGGGCAAAGCCAGTTCTCCTATTCTCGCAGCTCAAGGGCTGGCTTACCTGGTCCCCTCTATCCAGGATCAGTTCTACTATGCTGCCCAGGGGAGGTACACGGCCTGCCATCCAGCTCTCATGACCCCAGGACCAGCTCTCCTGCTTACCGCAGATAGTGAGGAGCAAAGTGGGAGAGGACATTTCTCCCTCGTCCATGCCATCACATGGCAGACAAGTTAGATGGCCAGCTCTCCCATGCTTATGCCCTCTGGGCCTGTCCACCTATACTCCTGTCACCAGGGTCAGCTCCACTGTGCTGCCCAGTTGGGGGGGGGGGGCTGGGACAACTCTCCTGAGTGCAGCAACTGGTGAGGGGCAGAGCCAACTCTCATGACCCTGGGGCCAGTTCTCCTGCCTTGCTGCAGGAAGTGAGGGGTGAGGGGGTAGGAAGCCATCTCTCCCTTGCCCATGCTCCCTCATGGCAGATGAGTGGTGGGATCTGCTCCCTTATATTCATACCCTTAGGGCCTGCTCACCTGCAATTCCTACAACCAGGGTCAGCTCTGCTGTGCTTCCTGGGCAAGGTATGGGGCTCAATTTCCTGAGTATTGCAGCTGGCAAGGAGCAAGGACAGCTCTCCTACTCTCAGGGCTTTGGGGTTAGCTCTCCCACAGTGTCCAGGAGAGGGGTGGAGCCAGCTGTGCACTGCAACGTCATCATGGCCTTGGGCAAGACTAGATTAGGTAACAGACACCAACTTCTGCAGAGTCATGAGAATGGCCCTTGTGGCAGGATGGACCAGAACCTCACCAGGGCCTTAGGTGTCATCACTGGCTACTCACATCGGGCTGTTCCTCACGACCCTCAAGCCTCCAGCTCTGCCTCTCTTTATTGTGCACACATCCTCCTGCCTCTCTTTTTCTTCCATCTGTCCCCCACTGGCTTGCTCATCTTAGTGGTAGTTGGGGCCTCTAGGTGTCCGGAACTATCTCAGGAACGGTCTCAGAAGTGCTATGCCATGTGGCACGAGCCAGGGGGCTTCCCAGGCTTGCTCCCCTTGCAGAACACGAGGCAGCCAAAAAGGTAGTTGTCTCTGGCTTGCTCCTGGGCTTTAAAAAAAAAAACTCACATCTATACTGAACACGTTCATCCATTTCCCTTGCCATATGGGACAAACACTAATTATAACACTTATATCATATTAGCTATTAAAGTTGAGATGACTTAAAGCCTTGGGGAAAACTGAGCATAGGGTGTTTGCAAACACTGTCATTCTGTAGAGTGATGTGAACAGCCATGGATACTAGTGTCCACAGGGGTCTTTCAAACTGTCACCCACGGACATCAAGGAATGATTGCTCTCACAGACTTATCCACTGGAGCATTTGCATCCTAACAATGGCAGCCACTTTTGACTAACTAATTCCATTATCTACCTGTGCCACTGAGGTTCCCTAACACTTGTTTGGAACACTCCCTATGTCCAATTGTCTCTTAAAACACTGACACTGTTTTCTCTCTGGACCTTGGCCGATTCACTATCCTCCAATGACAGGGAATCATTTACCAATCAATCATTCATCCATGCAATGCACTGCAAAGCTGTTTTGCTTCAACAAATCAAGTGGCCATAGGTAAGTAGTTTAGCTTCGGACTTCTGAGGTGACTGAGGTAATAACTGCAGGTTTTATTCCTGAGGTTCCACAGTAAAGCTTGGCCTCTGAACTGCTAGTCCTCTCACCTTGTGCATCTCCTTTATCTAGGATAATACAGGTTGTGGCTCTTTGAGGATGCCCTTCTACTATAAGGAGTTACATTTCCAAAGGTGCCTTCTGGAAGAGGACTGCATGTGATGCCTTGAGATCTTGATAAATAAAAAGACATAGCTGGTCAGCAAGAAGGTTTAGTAGGTAAAAAGAACGGGCAGCCGAAACTTAATGACCTGTGTAAGATCCCAGAAACCTACAGTGATGGAGAACAAACTCCTGAACATTGTCCTCAGACCTTCACACACAGGTCCTGACAGACATGTACTTGCACTCACACACATCACCTATACAAATATACAATTCATAAATTAAATTTAAAATGTTAAAGAAAGCATAACCACTTTGTCAGTGCAGCATACCCAGATGGGGCCACTGGCTCCTGAGTTCACACCATGTGACTAAGGCTGGGCTAGCCCTGCACAGCAGTCCGGGCTCTCTCCCCACCTTTATCTCTTCTCTCACAGATTGCATATCTACCATACGCCTTGCTCCCCAATTGCTATCCTGACATGTTCTTCAAGACATCCCGAATTGCGATGCTATGACCTCAGAAAGCTGCACTGTCCTGGTTTGGTGAGATTGCAGATTTCAGGTTCTATTGATCTACCTGAGTGAAAGGAAGTGGATCCCCCCAGCACTGTGTCTGAGTCCACAAACAGCCCAAGTGTGGTTTTGCTGCCAGCAGCAGTGCAAAAGTCCAAAAGGTGCAGGTCCTAAAAGCTGTAGGGTGTGTCCTCCACGCTTTCCCCTGATCAATACTTGCAGAAATCCACCTGTTTTCGCCATTTGTGTTGAGGTCAGAGGGGAACTTCCAGGAGTTGTTCTTTTCTTTTTTTAAAAAAAGATTTGTTTATTTATTATATATAAGTACACTGTAGCTGTCTTCAGACACATCAGAAGAGGGCATCAGATCCCATTACAATGGTTGTGAGACACCATGTGGTTGCTGGGATTTGAACTCAGGACCTCTGGAAGAGCAGTCAGTGCTCTTAACCACTGAGCCCCCAGGAGTTGTTCTTTCCTTCCACGATGTGGGTTCTGCAGCTGGAACTTGGCTCATCAGGCTTTGTGGCAGAAGCTTTTAGTCACTGAGTCGCCTCACCAACCATATTTAATGTTTAATAGCTACTTGACCTATTAACTTTGAGGGGAGCTTCTCTAATAAAAGTATTGAAGACAGTGGTTTCCTTCCAAGTGTGAAAACACAGCATTATAATTTGCACCTTTACAAATGTGAGTTATACCTAGTGACTTCCCTTGACAGAGTACACCATGGAAAAACTGAGGGGGACGGATACCTTCAACTGAGGGCAAGACGTTGACCCATGCTATCCCAGCTGAATGGTTAAATCAACGCAAACAATATTATCAATGTCATATGACTGAAGGAAGTCTGAGAAACTGTCAAAAATACATGATGCTAATAAAATGTGCTAGATTGGATCCTGCAACAGAAAAGAAACATTAGAGTAAAATGTAAGGTATTCTGAATAAAGCATAAAAATTTGTTAGCAGTACTATTTTAATCTACTCTGTGTAATGATACTACGTAAGAGAGTTAAGTATTGACTGTGGCAAATGCTTGTATAAGATATGAAGAGAGGAAACGAGTGTGACTACATTAGGATCTCTCAGTGTAGGCTGATCTTAATGTACAGACGTATATGAATTTGATTCTTGAATAATTTTAGCTCTTTTTGAGATGGGGTCTTACTCTGTAGTCCTGCTGGCCTTGGGCTCTTAATACACTACTCTGCAGCCTTCCAAGTAACACATCTTGCCACCATCTTGGTTCCAGATGTTTTCAGATTCAATGTGATTGCCTCTTTAACTCATGGCTTACTGAGCAATGTAATTTTTCTTAAAGTTTCAAATATGTGAGAACTTTTACTTATGTTTCTTGGTCAAATTTCTCCTAATTTACACTGTAAACAAAGATCATAGTCAACAGAATATGTTTATACTAATATTTTTAGAATTTTCTTGGTGGCCACATTATTACTTCTAAATGATTCATACTTACTGAAGAAATGTGCATAAATTATACCTGTTAGATGATTTAAATCTCATGAAGTTAAATTTACTGTTTTTGCCATCAGGTCTCCATTTACTGTGCTGGCTAGTGTTATGTCAACTTGACACACACACTAGAGTTATCTGAAAGGGGGAAACCTCAGTTGAGAAGATCTGGCTGTAAGGCATTGGTGGGGGAGGGCCCAGCCCACTCTGAGTGGTTCCATCCCTGGGCTGATGGTCCTGGGTTCCATAAGAAAGCAGGCTGAGCAAGCCAAGGGAAGCAAGTCTGGAATCAGCACCCCTCCACGGCGTCTGCCTCAGCTCCTGACTCTAGGCTCTACTCTGTTTGGTTGCTGTCCTAGTTTCCTTCAGTAATGGACTTCAATGTGGAAGTGTAAGCCAAATGAGTTCTCGTTTCCCCAAATTTTTGGGGTGTTTCATCACAGCAATGCAGTGACTAACTAAGTGACTTACTCAATCATTTTTTTTTTTTTGGTCTGCTTCAATAATTAGGAGAATTTGAACCTCCCGTTAAGATGGCACATTTCTCAATACTACTGTGTTTATTTTCCCTTCACGTATTTTAAAAGTTTTATTCCATGGCTAGTGACTTGAAATTCTACTACTGTTCAGCTATGAAAATCATCACTTTGTCTTCGCACCACCAAAAGTAGATCTGTAGGTTAGTAACTTTCTGCCATTTTATTACCACCCTTTTATTCTGACCTTTGTATCTGTTCCATATGTTTAGGTGTGTCATTTGTAAATAGCATACATCTGCCAATGTTTGCTTTTAACAGGCAGAACTAGTTCTTTTACTTTACTGTAATGGCAGATAAGTGCTTCCAGGTCCACTGTCTGTATCATTCTAACGTATTTTCACATTTTGGATGCCTTGTTTTAAGCACCAAATAGCAAGACTTTACTGTGCACACTCACCCCCTGGTCTTTTCCTTGCCCTGGGTACCTATTCAGACCCAGTACCCACACTTATCCCATGTTCATCCATGAGGAGGTGTCTTGAGGTTTCATGCTTTGAGCTATTGTCTGTGTTCAGTGATGGATTTTTACTGGGGCTATGGCAGTTTGGTGTCATGGGGGAAACTGGTATTAGAGACCTTTCTTTATTTAGCACACTTATATACCACCTAATATTTTCTTGATTGCTGACAGCTGCTAATAGAAGAAGATATGTTGGGTAGGGAAAGCCTGTAGCATGGGCTCTGAAAAAAGAAAAAGTACTCTGTAGTTACAAAAGGAAACATCAAGGAACTGTGTTAAGCAACCCGTTGAGGACAAACCTTTGCAAAGGATCTGTGTTTGCTCAGTAGAATATTAGAGCTTACCATGTGTTGACACATTTAACCTTGTTTGCCTTTGCACTTATGAGGTGTGCTCCCTTACTTCACAAATGAACTTTACATTTTTTTAAAAAATACAGATGTTCTGAAAGGCATTTAGCACCACAGGGTTGCAACTTTAGATACATTTAGTTGTCACTAGGTTAGGTATGGTAACAGAAGCTATGGAAGACAGTGGTATACAAGGGAAACATCCCATGGTAGAGAAGCATTCGTAAGGGCAGAAAGAGCAGAAAGGAGCAGATTGCTCCAGATCATTGGAGAAGCCAGACTACCTTTCATTAGCAAAGACTTGCCACGAATATCTAATTCCCTAGTGAGGTCATGTACAAACAGAGATGAAGTGCTCTTAGTTTTAGGAACACAATTCAGAGCATGAACTAGGCACCAAGAGTAAGTTTTGCCTAGCAATTGTCATAGCAATTCATAAGAATTGTCATATAGGTAAGGTAGCAGTGAAGGAGACAATGGATGGAGACAGCTGTTCCCGGGGAAACTGGTTAGAAGTGGAACAGGCAGGAAGGAAGTGGAAAGGGTCCTCGGTACTGAAGGACAGAGTGCATTCAGATGATGAAGCCCACATGTTTCAGCTCTGAGCCCAAAGCAGTGCTCCTGTCTCTGTGACTGAACTCTGAGTTGATTGATATTCTCTTAGGAGCTTTCTTGAGGACATTAAAACACATCCAGTTTTGGAAACACTGGTCAGAAGAAAGGACTAGGAGAAAGGGAGCCAAAGAAACATGGGAAAATGGTATTTGTTAGTGTAAAGGGTGTAGCAAGGCTGCAGGGGCAGAGGACAGGGGCATTTCTCTTTTAGGGGAAGACAACAGAGAACTAAGCATGGTTTCAGAAGAGTGTGAATTCATTACTATGACACAGAAGGAAATGAGGGAGATCAACAATGCTGTCCTATTGTGAAATAGGAAGAAATAGCATCTGCTAAGTGCCAGAGGCAGAAGCCAGAGAGGTTAAGGGGGGCAGCAGTTAGAATGGTATATAAGTCTTGAGTGGAGACTGACATTTCTGAGGACCCTGGGGGGTTACTCAGAACCTGTTCTGTAACATGAAGGCCAGGTCTGAGCAGTATGTGCATGTTGACTCAGGCAGATCTGCAGGCTCTGGATGGCAAGATGAGATGTCATGGGAAATGACACTATATGGAGTCGTAGGTGTGGACTGTACAACTGGTCCACTGTTAAAGGAGACAAATGGGGAACAATAGCTAGTGTGAGAACAAGAGAAGTTCATGAAAGGGAAAGGTCAGTGAGGTGGAGATCCACCACATCAAGAAGAGCTGCAGGAAGAAAGACCAGAACATGGTGCATGAACAGAAGGTGCTAGTACTGGTGAGCATTGACAACTTGACACAAACCAGAGACATCTGGGAAGAAAGAATCTTGAAGAATTCTTTCATTAGATTGACCTGTAGGTGTGCTTGAACAAGACATTTTTGGTTTTATTGATAACAGATAAGGAAGGGAGGGTGTTACCACTTCTAGATGTGTGTGGCCATGGTCTATTAAAAAAACATCAAGCTAAGCAAGCCTGTAAACAGTTTTCATTCATGGTCTCAATTTCAGTTCCTGCCCCCAGGTTCCTGCCTTGCCTTCCCTTGAGAAAGACTAACTTGTAAACCAAATAAACCCCTTCCTCCCCTAGTTGCTTTTGCTCATGGTGTTTATAACAGCAACAGAAAGCAAAGTAGAATAGTGCTAGAGCTTGACCATTTACACATCAGTGAGTGTTCAGAAATGGATGATGGATAACCGGGTCCAAAGGTAACCAAAATTATTCCTGAGTTATTCACGGATCAAGGAAAAAACAACAACTAAGCATCAGAGAGTACATTCTATATTTTTGGGTATTTTTATAAAGTTAACTTATACCTTCCAGTCTCCATCTGGGCCCAGAGCTAGGGTCTGTTCCCATAGCACTCAGACACAAAACCTGACAGCAGAGATCTGGTTGGCCAGAAGCACTCTCCTTCCTAAGCCCAAGGCAACAGAGAGGACCCCACTTTCTCTCTACTGACTGTCCAAAGAGAGACCCAAAATACTCAATAAAATTCTTGCAAACCAAATCCAAGAACACATCAAAATGATCATCCATCATGATAAAGGAGGCTTCATCCCAGGTATGCAGGGATGGTTTAATATACAGAAAACCATCAACGTAATCCACTATATAAGTAAACTCAAAGATAAAAATCACATGCTCATTTCATTAGATGCTGAGAAAGCATTTCACAAAATTCAACACCCCTTCATGAGAAAAGTCCTGGAAAGAACAGGAATTCAAGGCCCATACCTAAACATTGTAAAAGCCATATACAACAAACCAGTAGCCAACATCAAACTCAATGAAGAGAAACTTGAAGCAATCCCACTAAAATCAGGGACCAGACAAGGCTGCCCACTCTCACCCTACTTATTCAATATAGTTCTCAAATTCCTAGCTAGAGCAATCAGAAAACAAAAGGAGGTCAAAGGGATACAGATTGGAAAGGAAGAAGTCAAAAATATCACTAATTGCAGATGATATGATAGTATATTTAAGTGACCTCAAAAGTTCCACCAGAGAACTCCTAAGTCTGATAAACAACTTCAACAAAGGGTTGGGTATAAAATTAACTCAAACAAATCAGTAACCTTCCTCTACACAAAAGAGAAACCAGCTGAGAAAGAAATTAGGGAAAGGATAGCCTTCATAATAGTCCCAAATAATATAAAATACCATGGAATGACTTTAACCAAGAAAGTGAAAGATCTGTATGATAAGAACTTCAAGGCTTTGAAGAAAGAAATTGAGGAAGATCTCAGAAGATGAAAAGATCTCCCATGCTCATGGATTGGCAGGATTAATACAGTAAAAATGTCCATTTTACCAAAAGCGATCTACAGATTCAATTCAATCCCGATCAAAATTCCAATCCAATTCTTCAGAGAGTTAGACAGAACAATTTGCAAATTCATCTGGAATAACAAAAATCCCAGGATAGCTAAAAGTATCCTCAACAATAAAAGGATTTCCAGGGCAATTGCCATCCCTGAACTCAAGCAGTATTACAGAACAATAGTGATAAAAACTGTATGGTATTGGTAGAGGGACAGTCAGACAGACCAGTGGAATAGAATTGAAGACCTAGAAATGAACCCATGCCCCTGTGGGCACTTGAATTGTGACAAAGGAGGCAAAACCATCCAATGGAAAAAACAGATAGTTTTTTCAGCAAATGGTGCTGGTTCAACTAGAAGTCAGTAGATATAAGAATGCAGATTGATCCATTCTTTTTTTTTTAACAGGTCTATTTTTTTTCTTTTCTTTTTTTTTTTTTGGTTCTTTTTTTTTTTTTCGGAGCTGGGGACCGAACCCAGGGCCTTGCGCTTCCTAGGCAAGCGCTCTACCACTGAGCTAAATCCCCAACCCAAGATTGATCCATTCTTGCTGCCCTGTATAAAGCTTAAGTCCAAATGGATCAAGGACCTCCACATAAAACCAGATACACTCAAACTAATAGAAGAAAAAGTGGGGAAGAATCTTGAACACATGGGCACTGGAGAAAATATCCTGAACAAAACACCAATGGCTTATGCTCTAAGATCAAGAATCAACAAATGGGATCTCATAAAGCTACAAAGATTCTATAAGGCAAAGGACACTGTCGTTAGGAAAAAACGGCAACTGACAGATTGGGAAAAGATCTTTACCAATCCTACAACTGATAGAGGGCTTATATCCAAAATATACAAAGAACTCATGAAGTTAGACTACAGGGAGACAAATAACCCTATTAAAAATGGGGTACAGAGCTAAACAAAGAATTCACAGCTGAGGAATGTCGAATGGCTGAGAAGCACCTAAAGAAATGTTCAACATCTTTAGTCATAAGGGAAATGCAAATCAAAACAACCCTGAGATTTCACCTCACACCAGTGAGAACGGCTAAGATCAAAAACTCAGGCGACAGCAGATGCTAGTGAGGATGTGGAGAAAGAGGAACATTCCTCCCTTGTTGGTGGGATTGCAGACTGGTACAACCATTCTGGAAATCAGTCTGGAGGTTCCTCAGAAAATTGGACATTGCATTACCTGAGGACCCAGTTATACCACTCTTGGGCATACACCCAAAAGATGCCCCAACATATAACAAAGACACATGCTCCACTATGTTCATAGCAGCCTTTTTTATAATAGCCAGTAGCTGGAAAGATCCCAGATGCCCTTCAACAGAGGAATGGATACAGAAAATGTGATACATTTACACAATGAAGTACTACTCAGCTATCAAAAACAATGACTTCATGAAATTCATAGGCAAATGGAATGAACTAGAAAATATCAACCTGAGTGAGGTAACCCAATCACAGAAAAGCACACATGGTATGCACTCATTGATAAGTGGATATTCACTCGAATTACCCAAGGTACACAGAACACATGAAACTCAAGAAGGATGCTTCACTCCTTCTCTAAATGGGGAACAAAAACATCCATAGGATGGGATAAGGAGGCAAAGTTTAGAACAGAGACTGAAGGAATGGCCATTCAGAGCCTGCCTCACATGTGGCCCATACATATATAGCCACCTAGATAAGATGGATGAAGCTAAGAAGTGCAGACTGACAGGAACCACATGTAGATCTCTCCTGAGAGACACAGCCAGAACATAGCAGGAAAATCAAGATATATCATGACAAAACCAAATTTATACAATATCTTTCCACAAATCCAGCCCTACAAAGGATAATAGATGGAAAATTCCAATACAAGGAGGGAAACTACACCCTGGAAAAAGCAAGAAAGTAATCTTGCAACAAACCCAAAAGAAGAGAGACACACAAACGAAATTACATTTCTAACAACAAAATTAACAAGGCACAATCACTATTCCATAATATCTCTTAACATGAATGGATTCAATTCCCCCAATAAAAAGACATAGATTAACAGACTGGATACGTAAAAGGGACCCAACATTTTGCTGCACACAGGAAATGCACCTCAGTGAGAAACACAGATACGACCTAAGAGTAAAGAGCTGGGGAAAAATTCCAAGCAAATAGTCCCAAGAAACAAGCTAGAGTAGCCATTCTAATATGAAATAAAATGAGCTTTCAACGAAAAGTTATCAAAAAAAAGGGGACACTTTATATACATCAAAGGAAAAATCCACGGGGATTTACACTCCAGCACATCTATGCTCCAAATTCAAGGGCATCTGCATTCATAAAAGAAACTTTACTAAAGCCCAGGGCATACATTGTACCACACACAATAATAGTAGGAGACTTCGACACACAATTCTCATCAATGGACAGATCATGGAAACAGAAACTAAACAGAGACACAGTAAAACTGACATTAATTACAAACCAAATGGATTTAACAGACGTCTATAGAGCATTTCATTCTAAAACAAAAGAATATACCTTCTTCTCAGCACCACATGGTACCTTCTCAAAAATTGACCATAAAAACATTGGTCATAAAACAGGCTTCAACAGATACAAGGAGATGGAAATAATCCCATGCATTTTATAAGGTCACCATGCACTAAGACTGGTTTTCAAAAACAACAAAAGTATCAGAATTTCCACATACATTTGGAAGTTGAACAACCCTCTACACAATGACAACTTGGTCAAGGAAGAAATAAAGAAAGAAATTAAAGACTTCTTAGAATTTAATGAAAATGAAGGGAAAACATACTCAAACTTGTGGGATACAATGAAAGCTGTGGTAAGAGGAAAATTCATAGCTCTGAGTGCCTGCAGAAAGAAACAGGAGAGAGCATATGTCAGCAGCTTGACAGCACACCTAAAAGCTCTAGAACAAAAAGAAGCAAATATACCCAGGAGGAGTAGAAGGCAGGGAATAATCAAACTCAGTGCTATCAACCAAGTAGAAACAAAAAGGACCATAGAAAGTATCAACAGAACTAAAAGTTGGTTCTTTGAGAAAATCAACAAGATAAATAAACCCTTAGCCAGACTAACGAGAGGACACAGAAAGTGTGTCCAAATTACCAAATCAGAAATGAAAAGGGAGACATAATAACAGAATCTGAGGAAATTAAAAAAAAATCATCAGATCCTACTACAAAAGTCTATATTCAATGAAACAGGATGAAATGGACAATTTTCTAGACAGATACCAGGTACCAAAGTTAAATCAGGAATAGATAAGCGACCTAAACAGCCCCATTACTCCTAAAGAAATAGAAGCAGTCATTAAAAGCCTCCCAAACAAAGAAAGCCTAGGACCAAATGGGTTTAGTGCAGAATTCTATCAGACCTTCATAGAAGACCTCATACCAACACTCTTCCAACTCTTCCACAAAATAGAAACAGAAGGAACACTACCCAATTCATTCTTTGAAGTCACAATTACGTTTATACCAAAAACGTTACAAAGCCCCTACAAAGAAAGAGAACTTCAGACCAATTTCCCGAATGAATATTGATGCAAAAAAAATGCAATACAATTCTTGCAAATCGAATCCAAGAACACATCAAAATGATCATCCACCATGATCAAGTAGGCTTCATCCCAGGGATGTAGGGATGGTTCAATATACAGAAATTCATCAATGTAATCCACTATATAAACAAACTCATGGAAAAAAAACACATGATCATTTCATTAGAATCTGAGAAAACATTTGACAAAATGCAACATTCCTTCATGATAAAAGTCTTGGAAAGATCAGGGATTCAAACCCATACCTAAACATAGTAAAAGCAATGTACAGAAAACCAGTAGCCAACATCAAAGTAAATGGAGAGAAACTTGAAGCAATCCCACTAAAATCAGGAACTAGACAAGGCTGCCTACTCTCTCCCTACTTATTTCATATTATTGTATTGAAGTATGACCAAAGCGATCAGACAACAAAAAGATGTCAAAGGGATACACATTGGAAAGGAACAAGTCAAAATATCACTATTTGCAGATGATGTGATAGTGTACTTAAGTGACTCTTACACTTAAGGTTCCACCAGAGAACTCCTACAGCTGATACCCAACTTTAGCAACCTGACTGGATATAAAATTAACTCAAACAAATCAGTAGCCTTCCTCTACTCAAAGGATAAACAGGCTCAGAAAGAAATTACGGAAACGACAGCCTTCAAAATAGCCACGAATAATACAAAATACCCGGGTGTGACTCTAACCATGCAAGTGAAAGATCTGTATGACAAGAACTTCAGATCTCTGAAGAAAGAAATTGAAGAAGATCTCAGAAGATGGAAAGATCTCCCAGGCTCATGAATTGGCAGGATTAATATTATAAAAATAGCTGTCTACAGATTCAATGAAATGCCTATCCAAATTCAACTCAATTACTCATAGAAGTAGAAAGATCAATTTTCATATTCATTTGGAAAAGCAAAACCCTCAGGATAGCAAAAAATATTTTTAGCAATAAAAGAACTTTTGATGAAATCACTAACCCTGACCTCAAGCAGTATCACAGAGCAATTGCATTAAAAAACAAAAAACAAAAAACAGCATGGTGTTGGTACAGAGACAGGAAGGTAGATCAATGGAATATAATTGAAGATCCAGAAATAAACCCACACACCTATGGTCACTTGACCTTTGACAAAAGAGTTAAAACCATCCAATGGAAAAAATACAGCATTTTCAACAAATGGTGCTGGTTCAACTGGAGAACATGTAGAACAATGCAAATTGACCCATTCTTACCTCTCTGTACAAAGATCAGGTCCAAGGGGATCTTGGACCCCCACATAAAACCAGATACACTGAAACTAAGAGAAGAGGAAGTGGGCAAGAATCTCAAACACATGGGCAAGGCAGAAAATTTCCTGAACAGAACACCAATGGCTTATGCTCTAAGATCAAGAATTGGCAAATAGCACCCCAGAAAAGCTTCTGTAAGGGAATGGACACTGTCAAAAGCACAAAACAGCAACCAACAGATTGGGAAAAGGTCTTTACCAATTCTGTATCCAATAGAGGGCTAATATCTAAAATATACAAATAACTTAATAAGTTAGACTCTAGAGAATCAAATAATCTTATTTTAAAAATGGTCTACAGAGCTAAACAAAGAATTCTCAACTGAGAAATATGGAATGGCCTAGAAACATCCTTAGTCATGAGGGAAATGAAAATCAAAACAACCCTGAGATTCCACCTCACACCAATCAGAATGGCTAAGATCAAAAACTCAGGTGACAGCAGATGCTAGCAAGGATGCAGGGAAATAGGAACACTCCTCCATTGTTGGTGGGTTTGCAAGCTGGTACAACCACTCTGGAAATCAGTCTGGAGGTTCCTCAGAAAATTGGACATTGAGCTACCTGAGGACCCAGCTATACCACTTGTGGCAGACACCCAAAAGATGCTCCAACATATAACATGGGCACATGCTCCACTAGGTTCATAGCAGTCTTATTGATAATAGCCAGAAGCTTGAAAGAGCCCAGATGTCCCTCAACAGAGCAATGGAAACAGAAAATGTGGTAAATCTACAAGATGGGGTAGTACTCAGGTATTAAAAACAATGATTACATGAAATTCTTAGGCAAATGGATGAAACTATAAAACATCATCCTGAGTTAGGTAACCCAGTCACAAAACAACACACATGGTATACACTCACTGATAAGTGGATATTAGCCCAAAAGCTTGGAATACCTAAGAAAAACTTCATAGATCATAAAAAGAAGGGGGACTAAAATTTAGATCCTTAATCCTTCTTAGAAAGGAGAACAAAATATTCATGAGAGAAAATACAGGGAAAAAGAGTGGAGCAGGGACTGAAGAAAAGGTCATCCAGAGACTGCCCCACCTGGGGATCCATCCCATATGCAGCCACCAAACCTAGTCACTATAGCTGATGCCAAGAAGTGCTTGCTGACAGGAGTCAGATATGGGTGTCTACTGAGAGGCTTTTCCAGAGCCTCGCTGATACAGATGAGGATGCTTGCAGCTAACTATTGGACTGAACAAGGGGACCCCAATGGAGGAGTTAGAGAAAAGACTGAAGGAGCTGAAAGGGTTTGTAACACCATAGGAAGAACAACAATATTATCCAACCAGACCCCACTAGAGCTCCCAGGGACTAAACCACAAACCAATGGAGGGACCCATGGCTCCAGCCACATGAGCAGCAGAGGATGCCATTGTCCTGCATCAATGGGAGGAAAAGCCCTTGGCCCTATGAAGGCTCATTTCCTCAGTGTAGGGTAATGCCAGGGCATTGAGGTTGGAGTGAGTGGTTGGGAATGTGAGCATCCTCAGAGAAGCAGGGGGAGGGAGCATGAAAGAGGGGGAAAAGGGATAACATTTGAAATGTAAATACATAAAATATCCAAGGAAAATAAAATTATAAAAAATAAGTTTACTTCTATATAGAACTACTAAATCATATACAATATATATGGTATATATACGAGTACATACAAGTAATGTACAATTATATTTTCCTAGCCTTTCCATCATGATTTTTAAACATAGAAAGAAAGAAAAGCAGAAAAATTCTACATGTGTATATATAATTCAAAGGGACCAGATGAGAATAAGCCAAAATGTTAGCTGTGAGATCGTGGATATTTTTCCTTTTCTAAATATTGGATAAGGATTGCACAGTGTATCTAGAATCATAAGAGGCACTGATTACAACTGACACATGGAAAGGAAATAGTTCAGCAAAATGAACTTTGCTCTTTCAGGATATCTTAGTCCTCGAAGAAGCAATATTCTGAACTACAGAACATATTGCGATATATTACTTCAGCCTGCGGTCTGCAAACAGTCACGTCAGTGACTCATTTTCTTTGTAGCTCATTTTGACTACAAGACATCCATCAAATTTAATTATTTATAACTTATAAATATTTATTCTCAAGACAAGTTCCTGATGTCGATAGGGTGAACTTCCTATGTACAAGTTGACACTGATGTACTGCCAGGCTTCCTAGCCTTAGGATTCTGTATTGCATTGAGATAGCTTTATGAAGAAGCAAGAAAACAGGGAAAGGAAGCCTGAACACACAATTGGAACTTGCAACTTCTTAAAAGAATAAATTTACGCAGACATTTCCCATTTCTCCTTTGAATCTTGTTTTCTCCATAATGTGTTTTAGCATATTAGCTATACCACTAGTAGACATGCCATTTTTAAAATATGTATGTGTATATGAGTGCTCGTGTGTGTGTATGTGTGTGTGTGTGTGTGTGTGTGTAACTATTCATGTATCTTTGATGTGCGTTAAGTCAGAAATTAAGATTTCCTGGTCTTTGGTAGGGTGTAATGCACTTTTCAAAGCTCCCAAGTGATCCTTGTGAAAAGTTAATTTTCAATAAAATACAGTTAACTTGAAAGCAATCATTGTAGCCCTATGACCAGCAATGCATCATCTGGGCTGCTGATATTTCTATGGTTTGATAGCTAGCCATCTTGAGCTCCTGAATCCTCAGTCACAGTTTATCACCAAGTAAATAATACCTGAAGTGCCTATCCTCAGGGTTTATCTCTCCCTGTTTCCCTTCTTTGAGACTGGTAAGTGATGAACCAGCCAAAACTGAGGAACACAAAGTCTTAAGTTCTCTTCTAAGAGAATTAAATGCAGCGGAGATCTGATTTCTTAGGAGAAGACAGAAGGAAAGAGGCAATCCATGGGAATCAAGACTTGAGGCAAGGGAGAGAGCACTGTTTCAAGTTTAGTGATGGCCTTGGAGACACAGCAGGCAAGGGCTTGAAATCCTCACGGATGTTCCCCAGGATCAGAAGGCAGCAACTGCAGGGTTGCTGAAGATGTAGCCGACTTGGGTCACAGAAACCTCACTTTTAACATTACTTTGTCAGCCAACATCATGTGTTTTTATGATGGTTTACATTCCCTAGAACTGTGAGTCAGGTGAGTCAGGAATAAACTCTCTCTTCCTTGAGTTGCTTTGGTCAAGAATTCTGCATCAATGAGACACAAAACTAAATATAACAATGTATGTACCAGTTCAGTTTTAATTGTTTACGCAATAAATCACTCTTACTCTCACATCTCAAACAATACGGTTGAGCGACATGCTCATCAGAAAGCCTTCGCCAACCTGGGTTCCTTTGACTCCTATGGTGTGCATGGGACCATGATGACTGAATCCCTGTCCTCAACGATTGTTGGCAAAAGCAGTAGGTAGCATGCCCTGGTGTGTGCTCGTCTTTCTCCCTCCAAAACAACAGGAACTCCTTGAGAACCAAGAACGGTGTTTGCAGGGAGTCGAAATTTCATTTATGTTTCCTGAGCAGACCATCAACTATACTTATTCACTAAAGTTTACGGCATTGCCAAAGTTGGACCTTTTGGACAGCAATTTTACAGCATAATGTATTGTGAAGTCAAACGAAACCTTACTGTGGGCAGTAACTCACAGGGTAGTGTCAAAACATCATTGGGTCAAGACCTGTCTTAGGTACAATTTGAGTCTGTGGATATGCTACCATTTAAAATTATAAAACACTTTTTTACCTTTGGAAAGCACTTTACTGTCTGGTATACTTTATCATTAATTTTCTCATTGTTTCATAATGTATAAAAATCAGTTCAAATAAGCAAATAGTTTAATCCGCTGCTGGGTCATACTTTATTTGCATTTTATGTAATGATCTTAAGGACTATCTTCATAAACTAATTGATAAGACTCAAAGTTGCATCGAATACGAGAAAACTCACTCACCACTTACACTGGGTCACTTTGCATTGCACTGAGAAGATACCTTGGGCTGAATATCTGAAGACTGAAAGTGCCAAGAGCATGCATGATGCTGACTCTGCTGAAGGCCTGCTCCCTGACCACACTGCACCACATCATGGTGGAGAACGTATAGAAGAGCAAGAGGTCACATGCTGAGACAGGGAGCCAGAAACATCAGAGCAGCCAGTCTAATTCTTTCATTAACAACCCTATGGGAACCAGCTGGGGGCCAAAAGAACTCCTTAATCCCTTTTGAAAGGTGATATCTTCAATGGCATAATCGTGTTGCACTAAACTTCACATCTTAAAAGTTTCACTACACCACTCACTATAGCAAATGTCCTCCCGTAGACTAATGTATTTGAACACTCGTTTCCCAACTAGTGGTGCTCTCTGGGAAAGGAAGAGAAGGGAGAGAGGAAAGAACAGACACATATGTGGATGCTTGCACACATGTGTGTGCACTAACACACACACACAATCACATTTTGAGCACAGTGTGGGGTTTTGAAATTTCAAAACCTACCTCTAGTGAGACACCCCCTCCAATAAGTCCATACCTCCTAGCCATTCCCAAACAGGTCCACCAACTAGAGAGCAATCATTCAACTATATGAGCCTATGGGTTCTATTTTCCTTTAAACTTCCATAGTATTCCTTTGTAGCTATAATTCAAGACAAGACTCCTCTCCATCAAGTTGTTTTTCCAGGATTGCTACTATACCACAACAATGGGAAAAAAGACACTGTAAGGAAGAAGTAAGCTTTCAATTCATGGAGCTCCAGGACATATACTTATACAATATCCAAACTACAGATATCAGACCTTCAGGCAATCTTGGGATCAGATTAAAAAAATTCAAGACATTGTCCCCAGTGGAGGTTATCCAGACTTAACATCTTGGAATGCAAGGAGTAAATGGTTTTGGTGAAATATTCTTAACCCTGGATACATGAATCTCTAAAATCATCTATGAATAGACAATGGCTGATAAGATCCTTTTAAAGTTAAGAGCTTTTAGGAGATCATCAAAGACCAAAAGGAGAGGGAGGAGGGAGGGGGAGGGAGAGGGAGGGAGGGAGGAAGGAAGGAAAGAAAAAGGAAAGAAAGAACAGAAACTAATGCCCAGACTAATCATTATGAAGGAGACTCCAAAATGCCATTGAGTTAAGTTCTCGTTGGTCATCTACTGCTGGACATGAAGCTTGCCCTTAAAATTGGTTTGCACCAGTGGGAATTTGTTGGAGAAAACTAAGTTTTCCTTTGAGCTCTGTTGTCAATTGGAGATAGATTCTGGGTTAGGGACAGGGGCTTGCATGTGTTTCATCTCTCAGGGCTGAGATTCCACCTGAGCCCAAGATTTTCTTTTATTCAATTTAATTTTTAAAAAATTTATTCGCCTTACATCCTACTCACTGCCCCCTCCTGGCCACCCCTTCCCACAATCCTTCCCCCATCCCACCTCCTCTTCTCCTTTGAGCAGGTAAGGACCCCCTGAGTATCCCCTCACCCTGACACTTCAAGTCTCCCACTGATGCCATACAAGGCAGCCCAGCAAGAACATACTCTACATACAGGCAACAGTTTTTGGGATAGTCCCCGTTCTAACTGATTAGGACAAAACGGCAACCAACAGATTGGGAAAAGATCTTTACCAACAGATAGAGGCCTTACATCCAAAATATACAAAGAACTCAAGAAGTTAGACCGCAGGGAGACAAATAACCCTATTAAAAAATGGGGTTCAGAGCTAAACAAAGAATTCACAGCTGAGGAATGCAGAATGGCTGAGAAACACCTAAAGAAATGTTCAACATCTTTAGTCATAAGGGAAATGCAAATCAAAACAACCCTGAGATTTCACCTCACACCAGTGAGAATGGATAAGATCAAAAACTCAGATGACAGCAAATGCTGGCGAGGATGTGGAGAAAGAGGAACACTCCTCCATTGTTGGTGGGATTGCAGACTGGTACAACCATTCTGGAAATCAGTCTGGAGGTTCCTCAGAAAATTGGACATTGAACTGCCTGAGGATCCAGCTATACCTCTCTTGGGCATATACCCAAAAGATGCTCCAACATATAAAAAAGACACGTGCTCCACTATGTTCATCGCAGCCTTATTTATAATAGCCAGAAGCTGGAAAGAACCCAGATGCCCTTCAACAGAGGAATGTATACAGAAAATGTGGTACATCTACACAATGGAATATTACTCAGCTATCAAAAACAATGACTTTATGAAATTTGTAGGCAAATGGTTGGAACTGGAAAATATCATCCTGCGTGAGGTAACCTAATCACAGAAAAACACACATGGTATGCACTCATTGATAAGTGGCTATTAGCCCAAATGCTTGCATTACCATAGATGCCTAGAACAAATGAAACTCAAGACGGATGATCAAAATGTGAATGCTTCACTCCTTCTTTAAAAGGGGAACAAGAATACCCTTGGCAGGGAATAGAGAGGCAAAGATTAAAACAGACACAGAAGGAACACCCATTCAGAGCCTGCCCCACATGTGGCCCATACATATACAGCCACTCAATTAGACAAGATGGATGAAGCAAAGAAGTGCAGGCAGACAGGAACCGGATGTAGATCTCTCCTGAGAGACACAGCCAGAATACAGCAAATACAGAGGCGAATGCCAGCAGCAAACCACTGAACTGAGAATAGGACCCCCGTTGAAGGAATCAGAGAAAGAACTGGAAGAGCTCGAAGGGGCTTGAGACCCCTTATGAACAACAATGCCAAGCAACCAGAGCTTCCAGGGACTAAGCCACTACCCAAAGACTATGCATGGGCTGACCCTGGACTCTGACCTCATAGGAAGCAATGAATATCCTAGTAAGAGCACCAGTGGAAGGGAAAGCCCTGGGTCCTGCTAAGACTGAACCCCCAGTGAACTAGATTGTTGGGGGGAGGGCGGCAATGGGGGGAGGATGGGGAGGGGAACACCTATCAAGAAGGGGAGGGGGAGGGGTTAGGGGGATGTTTGCCAGGAAACCGGGAAAGGGAATAACACTCGAAATGTAAATAAGAAATACTCAAGTTAATAAAAAAAAAATAAAAAATAAAAAAAAGATTCTGAAAAGGCCATTCAGAAATTCTCTAAAAATGAAAAATAAAATGGTTTAAATGCATTCATGCTAAAATTATCAGTGACACTATAAGAAATATTACTGAGATGATTTAAAACAAAATCTCTTCATTTTTGTATGTGAGAATTCCCAAAAACCATGTGGAAAAGGTCTCCTCTCAATGGTAGCTACTAGCATGATGAATAAACAGTTAACTAGTGTAGAAATAGAAAAATACCAGTAGTTGGCTTAAACAAACATTTGCACTCTTCTTTTTTGCTCCTTCTCTGCTCAAATCTTTAGTCACAGATCCTTACATATTTCTCCACATAAAAAACAGTCATAGTAATGTGCCCTGTTAATCCCAGCACTGGGGACAGGGCGACAGGCAGATCCCTGTCTTAGTCAACTTGCTGAGTTCCAGGTCAGTGAGGGGTGCTGCACAGCCCCCCAAACCCCTATCCTCCCACCTCTCACCCACAACCTTCCACCTCTCCACTCTCCCACTCCCCTACCCAATTAAAGATGGATGATTCTTAAGGTAACTCGAAGTTGTCCTCTGGTCTCTAATGCACATGAACATACCCATGAGAACCCTTCTGCCGCGCGCGCACACACACACACACACACACACACACACACACACACACGCACACTCCTTTGACCAAGTGCCTATTTTTGTCTTAGATTATGAGGAAACAGTTTGACTTGAGTAAAAAGGGCTTCAACTTGATGGTGTAAGCAAAGAGAGAACACATGCTCTGTGGTTCCTAGGCAACCAATGAAGCCTTCCAAGTGTTAGAGGAAGTCTCCCCAGTGCAGAGAAGAGCTGAAGCAGAGACAGAGACTTTTCAGGGTTTGTTCATGGAGCTTTAGAAAGAAAAGCCTGTAGTATCAGTTCCCAAAAAATCCATACGGTAAGTTAAGAACTTCTGCAAACCTCAGAAGTACTTTGAACTATATTTAGGGTCTCTGTGGGATGAGTTGTCTATTAGGAAGTAAGATATATAGGAGAAGTAAGCTAGGAAGAGTTAGAAACATTATAAAGCCACAGACCCTTGGTCATAGTCACTAGACTGATACCATAGGAAGTATGAAAAATGGCACTTCCTTTTTTTTTTTTTTGATTATTGTCCAGCCAACCAGAAAATAATGGTCGAGTGTTCCCAGCAGCCACAGAATGCTAGCTGGGGACTGCTAGTATAAGAAAAGACAGCACAAAGGCTTGTTATTTTGCTCTCACTAGACCAAGGTCCCACCTGTAAGATGGACTGATTGGGAGGGGAAGAAAAGAAATAAAACTGGGTTCTTTCCTTAGCCACTTTAAACTCTGCTTACGGCCAGCGGGTGATGGTGAAAACTGTCTATATTCCTGCTACAAAAAAAAAAATGGAGAAGAGGAATGCTCAGTTCCAAGATGGCCGCTGAGTTTGCTCTGAGGAAAGTATGGGCTTGACAGTGGTGGGATTCCAACAGGCCTCCCTGCCTTGAGAGCCTTGTTCTATCACCAATTACTAAGCTCTCTCAACCCCCAATTCCCAGTTTTCAATGTTTTCTTGGCCTGGGCCTCTTGCATGGCCTTACTGCAGAGCCATCCATTGTATGATGATCGGGGCTAGGAAAAGTTTAGCCAGTCACACAGAGCCTCAGGTCTTTCCACCCCAGCAATCTGCACTTCGGCTGTGAGTCCTGAGGGCGACTGTAGGATCAAAGATGGTGTCCCGTTAGCTGGAAGAGGTGGTTTCCTAAAGCTACAGAACTTCTAACCTGCTTACACGATCAACTCAGAAAAGCACTTTGGTTCATAGTGTACTGATGACAGGGCAGAGGAAAGGGGTAAAAAAAACATGAAGGGCGTCAGTGGAGTGGGGAGCCCTGTGCTCGGAGTTCCTTTCCTGTGTGGGCCAGGATGTAAATACAGGTTATGTTCAGGAATAATGAAGAAGGGAGAATCACTAGAAAATATCGGATGACAGGGGCATGAGTTAGCCAGGCAGTTATCCTAGAGGCTTTGAGGCCAAGGTGATAGACGCCTGAAGGATTGGCACTTGATGATGATCATGTGAATCACATGTTACCCGTGCCATAAGACCTCTAATACACATGTGCTCCAGGAAGCACAATCAGAGAATGTTGTAGCTTATAGTATCTACTCCTTCTGAGCAGCATTTATCCCGAGACCTGACCTCACCCTGAAGATAAAGTCCACCATCTTTTAGTGCTTGAAGCAATCCTTTTCACTCATCATCTCTCCTGAGAGTGAAATGAAATATGAACTGCCAGCATATGATAACTTACGTGGCATTTACCAGGTTCTTAACCCAAACACACCCCCGCAACCAACTATAAATAATGGAGCTCAATATTGGCGTCAGACTCATTTTCTAATTTGAAAGAGTTAACAGCTAAACAACAAGAAGGAAACAACTATTAGGCAAACACGTGGCCCAGATTCGTCTTTTACTCCTTGCTCTGTGTTCAGTTCATGCCAGTCACAGAGTATCTTTGCTCTGTGCTGGTCTGATTGGGAACAGTGGCACTGCTGTGGGACGCTCACTCTGGCTGTGAAGAGTTGGCAGTTTATGTGTTTATAAGGAGTCAGCTCTCCCATTTTCAGCAGAAATTCCTTGAATACAGCTTGTTTCCAGAGGCTACTCTGGTTCTTGAGTGGTTGCTGTGCGGACTCACACAATGGCTTCATTCTCCTCCCATGCTTGCCTTTTAATTTCTCACCACTGCTTACTTGTGGCTGCCCACAGTTTGGGAATGGAATAAGTGACCAGTGAGCTGTGTCAGCAGTGCTTATGCAAATAATACTTCTCAAGTTGAGAGCTGTTTGCGAAGACGTTTTCTGTTGAATGATACTTTACTGGGTCAATGTCAAATGCCATCTCTCACGTGCAGCTTCACGGTGCTTTGTGTACAACCATTTTTTAACTTTTGCATAGATAGCTCGCCATGGATATATTTCGGCTTGAGAGATACTGAGCAGTTCGAGCTAAACAAGGGGAGGAGGGTAGTGTGGCTCTGGGCACTGGGGAAAGATAGCCTCAAGCAGAAAAGGTGAGTCCAGAGAGTACAGCATAGAGTCAGTGCTGTCAGCCTTGCTCTGTTCTGGACACTGGCTTAACCACAGACCTTACACAGCTCAGTGAACACAACAGGCCTCCCCATTGGGCTGTGGCTAGACTGTATCATCTCCTCATTACTGTTTGTAACTTAGATTGTCTTAGGTTAGGCACAAGTGCCATATCAAGGTATTTTTTCATTTCGATTTTCTCAGACTCTGGGAGGAAAATGGTGTTTGAACAATCTCTTAGGACACACCTATACCTTTACACAATTGCTTTTGTATGCATCCATTTTGGTAACTGAGTTCCTCATTTTTTCGTCTTTTGTTTTATAACTAGAACAATTAAGTGGCATGTGACTCCTCAGAGAAACAGAGGGGGGAAACCCACCAGCTGCTATCATTTGTGAGGTAGCAGCTCAGAGACCATTTCTACCGAATACTCACAGGTTAGTGTCCCCTCTGGCACCAGGAGAAGCGGCTTTGGGGATCATCTAGGCTATAACCGTTCTTAACTCCATATCTGCTGAGAGAGAAGGGAAAGGACAGCATTAGAACAATTCCACGAAGGACTGAAAAACACTCAGGAATACTACCTCACACTTACAATGCACAATATGAAGTGATGTATTCCCCAAAGTAAAAAAAAAGTGGTTTCATATATATTAATAGATATCTTTAGAATAATGAAATCTTATTATCCTGCAGGGGACCGATATTCCCTGTTAGTTTCACGCTGCCAGGACCTTTGGCACAGTTCCTTAGAATTTTGTTTTGGTACAGGCTCAATCGTTTGTCATGTGCTCATGAACTCGCAGAGCAGATTCAAGTTAGGATGACATCCTTGCAAAAAAAAGGGTGGGGGTGAATTCATACGAATTTCATGTAACTCATGCAGTGCTTTTTCACAAACTCCCAAGGATTCAGGTTCACTGCAGTAACCGTCTTCATTGTAAGGAAAGTTCACCTGCTTTATTCAGTTAGACTTTATGAAAGTTAAAGGTCACTGATGCTAGTGTCAGGATAATCCCCTCTAGATCTCAGACCTATTTCAGAGGGTGGTGATTTCATGAACACACGTACCACACATACATATATGCAAGTACAATACCTACCTACCTACATACATACCTATACACGCACACACACACACACACACACACACACACACACACACACACACACAGGTAGAGAGAGGGGAGAGAAAGGGAGGGAAATAGGGGCTTACTAGATCTGCAAGACATTTAACTGTATATTTTGAGTAAAATGATCTTACAAATTGAATTCTTGAGTTTCTCCACATTATTTTCTACATCTCAGTTACTTTTTAACAACTCCACCTAAATAGCCAGAGTATTTCCTTTTATATAGCTCGCATTACCTGTGGTTGAAATTAACTTTTACTCTTCCACACTTAGCTTCCTCCCTATGTGTAAGACTACCTACCTTTAAGTTCAAGGCTTAAGAATAGTACGGTAATTCTACCAATTTCCTAGCAATAGCCATTACTTCAAAGTTTTTCATAAGGAAGTAACTTAGAAGCTTGTCTGTAGTAAAAAAAAAAGCCATGTTTTTGTTGCAAATGACAGTTTACTAATTTATTGAAACATTTTTGGGAATACTGTAAATAGAGAAAGCTTTAAAACGTTCTTGTTTTTATGGCCATATTTAGTTTGGCTCTCAGAAATCCATCTGAGAGGTTTCTTTTTGTGATTAATGCAGAAATATCAAGGTGCAGAAAATAAGTATCCATTGAATGCTAATCAGTTCATGGGACACCTATATCAACCCACACAACTAAAGTTCAAACACAGAGGAGAGGAGACAGAAGATTTGCAAGATCAAAGGTCTTAAGGACTGGAGTGGAGCAATGCTTCCTGGACATAGGACCTCTGTGTTCATGGACTCACAGGAGCTGTGGTTGTCATTCAAGACCTGCATAGGTTCAGGGCAGTGGACATTCCAGCTCGCTGAGACAATATGTGTTTTCTAAAAGGCATTCGTTGCTGTTAAGATTTATTTATTTGTGTGTGAGTGCTCTATGTACATGTATGCCTGCATGGCTGAAGAGGGCATCGGATCCCATTATAGACATTTGTGAGCCACCATGTGGGGGCTGGCAATTGAACTCAGGACCTCTGCCAACATAGCCAGTGCTCCTAACCATTGAGCTAGCTCTCCAGCTTACCAAAAGGCGTTTTATCAAGAATGATAGAGTTTGCTCACTTAGGTCCCAATGATGTAATCCCAGAGACCTCTCAATCAAGCATGGGCAGAAGTTAGGTTGTGTAGGGTCCTGTAGGTTGTGTAGGTTGTGTTAGGATTAGAGTGATCTGTATCTTTATGTTCCTAGCACCCCCACTCACCTACACTTAGAGGATACCTCTCATGAATACACACTGTACAACTTTGTTACTGAGAAGAATCCTTTAACTTTTAACACTGTTACAATGTACAATTTTTGGACAAAGTTAGGAAGAAAGAGACGGTTTCTTAGCAACCTCTAGCTTACAACCCAAATCCCATACACACCCAATTGCGGCTTTCCCTTGAGCTCATACTTGTCCTGTTAGGTGTGCTTTATCTTTCCCTCTCCACAGCATCTCTCTCTCTCTCTCTCTCTCTCTCTCTCTCTCTCTCTTTCTCTTTTTCCCTAATAAGCGCCCCCTGCTTAAGATTTATATTAAAACCTGCTTTTAACAAAATCTCCAACTCAGTTTCTTACTGGATTACAGTGAAATGCTTTCCTTTGGGGCAGCCACAAATCCTGGTTTTGCTTGACTGGGGGTCTTGCTTGACTGGGGGTCTCTTGAGGAAAGGGGAACTATGTCTTCAGGCTCCGGGAAGAATGGAGTTGAGATGTGACTATGTCCCTATGGCTAGAGATACCAGGTGTGCTTTCTGACCTCCTGGAGACATCTGTCAAGAGTAGGTCTTTTCTAGGAAGGTTAATTTGGAGGTAATTCTGCATGCAGCCCGAGTTCACATCCCCTCTCTATCACCCACTCTGGGACATTATCGGATTCCTTACTTTAGCATTGCTGTGATCAAAATACCCAAAGGAAATCATGTAAGAGAGAAAAGGTTTATTTAGGCTCACAGTTTCAGAGAGACTTTAATCTACTGTGACTAGGGAAGGCATAGCAGTAGCAGCCCCCACTGTCAGAGGCAGTGTAAACCTATGGCAGCAGGAGAGCAGGCCTGGACTAATAAAATAACCTTCAAAGGTCTGCTCCTAGTGACCTATTTGGGCAGCCAGGTCCCATTTCTTGAAGAATCCCCAGCTTCCCAAACCAGAACTACAAACTGGGAATAATGGTTTAAAACATTTGTGTGAGATATTTTAGATAGACCCCCCACCACCCAAGCATGCACTCTATAATATTGCTCTGTTGGAAATTAAAATTCTTATTTGGGGATTGAGAGTCTGTTATTGATTGATTGATTGTAGTTTAGATTTCAGTATCTTACATTAAGTGATATAGATCAGTTTTGCCCTTCAGCTTCTCCTCATCCCTGTCATTGTTTCTTACTGAAATAATGTCCTCTGTGGGCAAGAAGGGGAACCCAAGAGAGAAGATCCTATAGGCAGAGGAGGCTCTGAGATAAAGAAATGCAGTAAAAGCGGACCACAACTCGCATCTTCTTAGTGTGAAAACTGAAAAGAAGGCCTTCTTTCTCCCTGTTCTGCAAAGCTGCCCTCAATGGGTTCCGCTCTTCCCCTGGCCGTTACTCAGCATTCACAGCTGACTAGGCAGAGGCCAGTGGAACCTAAGAATTGTCAATGGTGGCTGAGGAAACTGCAGGCTCAGGGGTCGTCCCACAGTAGTGTCTTTCTCTGGGTCTTTTGCAAGGGACTGCTGCCATGGTGGTCCAGAGCTCCGGGAAGTTCTTGAAGTTGACAGCAATGTATCAAACCACCGAATACTTCATGCTTTTCTGTTGCTCGCAGACACCAGGTAGGTAATTGGTAACACAAAAATGATGATGGTCTCTACTGGACCTTAGCTGGTTCATCCAGCTGCTGCCGTTTTTATTTTTAATACTCAGTTCTCAATTCCGAGGCAGTACACTGTACAAGCATAGGAGGAGATCCGTGGCTGGAAACATGAAGTAACTCTAGGTATTAGGGTGGTGAGAGTGTCGTGCATGGTTAAGAAAATAGGGTTTTTGAGTCATATTAACAATTTGATGTCTTAACTAAGGTTCTCCAAAAATACTGATGGCACAAATGGCGTAAATCCCTTTCTTTCTTTCTTTTTTTTTTTTTTTTTGACACTGAAAGGATCAAGGATCACAGTGTACTGGCGGAACTGTGACAAATTCCTTTCAAAAAGAGGGTTTGCACTCTTGGTACGTGCTTAGGCACCGGAACCAAATTCCCAAGAAGCCAAGAGGTGGTGCACTGCTCTCGGGCACCGCCCTCATACCCGCCCCATTCCGTTGGAACCAGAGCGCCAACGCTCGCGAGAGTCCTGCGGGCTTCCACGTTTGCCACGTTCCAGAGGATCAAGGCAGACTAGAAAGCCACAAGCTGCTGGGGCTTTGCAGCCACTGCGCAGCAAAAGACAAGCTTAGTCCTGCGGAGGGCTTGGGAGCGTAGCCTGCCCCGCCCCCTGCCAGAGGTCCTTGGGATTGGCTTGTGTTGGCGTCCTTCAAATTTGGTGGGTGGGCCGAGGCTGACGTGGGCGGGGCCGAGGCCGGGGGAGCAGAGTGCTCCTGGCAGCCAAAGGAGTCGCAGGCTAGGCGCACGCGAGGCTGGCCGCGCCGCTGCACGCTTGTGCTAGTCGTCCGAGGCGCGGTGAGCGCGGTGGACGCTGAGGCGCTGCTGCAGGAGTCCAGGAGCCCCGGTGTCCCTAGAGCACTCAGCAAGGCCCCGGTTCTCTGCAGTCCCTAGAGCAGCTCGCGATGGCCCCGCGCAAGAACGCCAAGGGCGGCGGCGGCAACAGCAGCAGCAGCGGCAGCGGCTCGGGCAGCGGTAGCCCGAGCACCGGTAGCAGCGGTAGCAGCAGTAGCCCCGGGGCGCGGAGAGGTCAGAGTCCCCGCAGGCCAGGCCCTGGCTGCGGGCGGGAGCCGGGTGGGCGCTGCAGGTCTGGTCTGGTCATCTGTCCGCCGCTCCTCTCCATCCTTAGCGAGGCTCCTGTGTGCGCGGGGCGAGGCCGCGTTCACCGGGTGGGGAGGCGGAGGGGTAGAATACGCCAGAGGGGGACTCTAGCACCCGCCTGCCCGAGCCTTGCACGGCCCTTTCCTTTCCTTTCCTGGTGGAAACCGCGCGTAGAGGGTCTTTTATCTTCTTGCAGATTTCAGGTCGCTTGACCCTGAGCCAAAGTCAGGGAAAGCAAGTTTCAGCCTGGCCAGCAGCATTGAGGAGCAGCTTGGAGGAGTGTATTCAGGGGCCGGGATGAGACTGGATGCATCGTTCTTGCAAATTATTTTAAGGAGTTTTGTTTCGTTTTCTTAAAATGTGTTACGTTTGCATTTTAAAATGCGAAGGGGTATCATAAAGTACTATAGGTATTTTTGTGTGCTCTCTTCCTTTTTCTTTTCTTAAAAAAACAAACAAAACAAAACAAGACAAAACAAAACAAAAACCAAAACAAAAAACCCTACTGGTTATTCACCTTTCTTCTCCATGTGCTTAGCCAGCAGAGTGGAGAACAGATGTTTTAAATCTGTTTCGTGTCATATTTCACCGGTTCTCAGTTTCTTTTATATTTCCTTTGACTCATATTTAGAATATTGGAACTGGAACACACATGTGTACTGAATGTGAGCTCTCAACATCACTGGAAATGATTTAGATTCTGTGCTGCGGTCCCTGGGCAGCCCATTATTATATGTCATATATAGATTGGATGGTTATGGTTTTATTAATATACGTCAGGAAAATAGATGAGCCAGCTCTGGTTTTTCTTCATGGCACTTACCGTCTTCGTGTATATTGTCTTTGTTTCACTCTCTTCTATTTATTCCCTTTTCTCAACTAGAATAGTTCTTTTCCTTAATAGATGTGCAATAAATATTTGATTAGAAAAAAATGAATGACTAAAGGTAAATGGGGGAAGTAATGCAGTTAGATCCATAGTACACAATGACATTTCGAGAACTGTTTGTATTCTTAATGGAACGAACTCTATGTACACAGTTTGAGGTCCAAGGCTACTGTAGTAATTAATACAAGTAAAAAGGACATTCTGGATCTCTGGCTCCTAAGTCGGCTAATTTGGCATAGGCGGCACCGCTGCTCTGTGGCTAGAGCTGTGGATTTGAACTATGTGAATGAGAAGAGCCTACTGAATGCTGAGGTACCGTAGAGAAAGCTAATGACTATGGTTTTAACGTTTTCTGTAGCTATTGGCTAGTGAAATGTGCTTTTGCTCCTGTCCTGGGAGCTGTGTGTGTGCACACACGGGGGAAGTGCTCTAGCCACTGAGCTACACCCCAGTCCTTCATCACTATCCTTTCAACTCCTGAGTAGACAAGTGACCGCATCCAGGGAATCCATTATGAGGCCAGTCAGTACAGTAAGTATGGAGAGAGTGCATCATTTCCCTATAAATAAACCAGTGTAGCAGTTTGCTGATCAGGTTAGAAAACACCAAGATGTATATAGTACTCTATTCTATCATTAGGATGTCTTCTACCTTATTCTGTCATTTGCTCACATTTTAGAGTGTCCAGGCTGTAATGAAGCACACTTTCATTCATAATGAATGAAACACCCGTGTTCTAAACCCTCCCCCCAAACCCAAGCCTAAGTTACATAGAGCGCATAATTCTTCCTAGGCCATTATTTTGAATAACCACTTAACCATTGAGTTCTGATTGGGTGAAGGAGAAGGCACCAGATGTAGAAACAAATGTGTGGTTCTGTTTATTGCTTTCTTACAGCAGGGTACCTGAGAGATAAACACCGTACTAAAAGAAAAGTTAACTTTATGTGGTCACTGAGGCAGGGACATGGACATGCAAACCAACCCTGGCTGCTTTAGGTGCAGATAACACTGCTGTGGCCTTTAGTGTCTTCTGGTTACAGAAGGTAGGACAGTTACTGCTTAACGGTTATCTTGCTCAGCCTGTGGAAACCCAGGTAGGAAGGAGGAGCACAGACTAAAATGCAGGTTTTCTGTCACACATCACTCCACCTCACTGTTTGAATGGTGGGTTCTTAAGTAGAATACGTCAGATCTTATAAGGGTGGGGAGTTGAAGTAGTTTGTCAAGTTTTCTTCTGGTATTTTCCATGGCAGAGTTACAGTCATTGCAGAAATTTGTGCTTTTGTCATTAACTAATAGGCCTTTGACCAAAAAAATGTTTGAAGTAGCACACTTGAAAATCCTAGTTTGAAAAGGAAACGCCCTAAGTTTGTCACATTGGGAATCTGATGTCAGTGGTGACTCATTAGTACTTAGATTTTTATGTAAAAGTATGATGAGTGATGGGAGATGTGTTTCATTCCCATAAAGCACACCTATAGGGAAAACATTTTAAAGCAGGTTTCTGCTTTTCATTTTCTTCAGCTCAGCTGAGAAATGATACAGTGGAATTTCATTTTACGTTTTTCAAATGCACTCTTTAGAATACGGAAGAAGGGAGTTTTAATGTGCATATAAAAATGTGCTTTACGCGGCCAGGGTTCAGAAGACAGGCATTTCACTCATAGAGTGTGCTTCATCATTAAGTGTCCAGTGGTCCCAGAAGGTCTTTTTCAGACAATTGATTGGGAAAGCTTTTCAGGAAGAGGGGACATGGTTGCCTTTGGGTTCATGATACAGTACAGAGGGGGCCAGTGCCCTGTATCCCCATTGTGCCCAGTGTCTTGACATAACCACCCTTTGCCTCTTTCGGCTATGGCTTGCTTTTATCTTGCCACTTACCAGGAGGTGTCGCTGTAGAACATGTTTCCTCTCCCAGTTTGAAGCTTCAAGTTATATAATGGCAATTGGGCCTTAAAATTATTTTAATCAGTCTGTACTCACCCAGGAACTCTTATCTGCTGGTGTTCAGTTCTTTCAAGATAGCTAACAGATTTTGAAATTTAATAATAAGCGTTCGTGTGGAACAACCTTAAGACTTATCAAGAATAAAATCTATCCATATATATATTTGATGTAAATTCACACAATCATTTGATGCATTTTAGTCATTGAGAAACACACTTCCAAATTTATTCTTCCCCAGCATTCATATACTTTTTGTGTCTCTTAGGTTACTAATGTACACAGTATGCTGCTGAGTGTGTCTTGGCTTTCTTAAAAGAAGGGGGCCCAGTCATGGTTCTTTTTACTTAACCAAGGGGATCAGTTAGAGGCAGTGGTTTAATACTCTATCAGTCATTTAAGGATAGAAAAATAGGAAGGCCATAATTTGCTCACTCTAAGAACTGTATGTTTTTGTTGTGCTGGTAGCACTGTTTTGCTAGTTTGGCCAGATCATATAAAAACAAGTTCTATAAAATTCTTGGAGGAAATTCTTTACAACCATACCATGGACTGGGAACTACAGACTCATAATTGCAGTCCTGTACTGATATCATCTGTCTCATAGAAATTATTAGAAAATACGTAGATAAGATTTATATTTTCTGCCAGTTAATAATACTATTATGGTTAAATGCTTATGTGCGCTAACTTCTTTATTTCTGGTTAGTATTAGATATTTTGTTCATGTGTACTGATCCCCAAAGAGAACAACAAAAACCCCATTTTTCTCATGAAAAGGCAGTGCAGTTTGGAACAAAGAATCTGATAGCCCAGGCTTAAGAAACATGTGGCAACTACCCAAAGACTATACATGGACTGACCCTGGGCTCCAACCTCATAGGTAGCAATGAATAGCCTAGTAAGAGTATCGGTGGAAGGGGAAGCCCTTGATCCTGCTAAGACTGAACCCCCAGTGAACATGATTGTTGGGGGGAGGGCGGTAATGGGGGGAGGGTGGGGAGGGGAACACCCATAGAGAAGGGGAGGGGGAAGGGTTAGGGGGATGTTGGCCAGGAAACTGGGAACAGGAATAACAATTGAAATGTAAATAAGAAATACGCAAGTTAATAAAGATGAAAAAAAGTTACCTTTTAGCACAATAAAAAAAACAAAAAAACAAAAAACCCCATCAAGCTCTCTTTACCAACTCATGCCAAGAATCATCACTATTTCCTTACTGCAATGCTTATATTAGACATAAATTTTGACTGTACTTTCTCTAATTTTGTGCACTCATTAAATTATTTTTAATGTTAAAAAAAAAAGAAGAAACATGTCTCAAGTCTCTCTGACATCTCGAACCTTAATCCATTTACTCTGTTTTGGTTCCTAGTACCAATAGCCTAAGCCAAATTTGATATGTACACTTGTCCAGGCTGATGGTTAGAGTGCAAAACCTGAGCGGATACAAAGTATACATCTTGACCCTCTATACTACTGTTACTCTGTAGCATGTTTGTTTCCAAATGCAGGATACTTTTTGCAGTAGACTGTATTGTAACTTTCTGAAGCACTCGATACATTTTTGTAAGCATTGCTTTTTTACAGCAGCCTTCCAGTTGCTGTTTGCCTGCTGCGCTCTTAGGCTTTTGTAACACTCTGTATCGTAGTACAACTCAGATACAATTTGCTCTTTTGATGCTCTTCCAGCTACGATTTAATGTCAGGAGAAGGACTTGGCCTGCATCTTCAATATGCTACTTCTGCATCCCCAGCAAGTACAAAATCCAACAGACTGTTAAGTCAATCCCATTTAGTAAAAACAACATAAAAATTATGTTGGCTAAGGCTAGAGTTGATAGTAATGTATAGTGCACTTCAAGATAAGACATTATTTTTAAAAAATTCACTATAAAAATCATATTTAAACATAGAATGTTTTGCCTGATTTACATATTATACATGTTGAAACATTGTAAGTTATTCCATTCATATGTATAATATTTCACTGTCAGTTAAAAATTTACTGAAAGCCATTTACGATTTACCAGGATAATATGAGGAAAGCTTCAGTTGTCTGTCCTTAAGCCTAGTGGTACCTGGCTGGCTCCGTCTACTGCCCCTGTGTGTAGCTGTTCAGTTTTGTTTCATGGGTAGAATATGCCATTTGTAGTGAACACATACCTGCTCCATTGTACAGAAGGCTAGCGATGAGATGCTCACTCCCTCTGTCCCACCACAGTGGTGTATTCTGGAATCCAGTCCATGAGCTCTGGTACTGCTGGGAGCCTGGGTGGTGGATTATCAGACTTTATAATTAATTTTACCTTTATTTTATGTTCCTCTGCCTTGGGTGTTCGCACATCTGTTCTGCAGTTGGCATTTTATTTCACGGATCTGATATGGTTCCTTTCAGCTGCTGGCCCGATCTTTCAATAGCAAGGCATTGAATGGAACTAATTCTGATCAGATCCCTGATGGCTGAAGACAAGCAAGTTATTACCTATTAGACTGAGAGATTTTTTACATTCCTTTTTCTCCACGAGCTTTTAAAGGGAAAAGTTACAGGAAAAGTGGCAGAAGGTTGCAGGGTGTCCTTCGGCCTTGAGATACAAGGAAGCTTGGCTCATTTTACAAGTGCCACCATAGGTAGTGGTAGGTAGTTTTTTTTTTTTTTTGCTCCTAAGCAGAGATCAGTATGAAAGGGGAGTGGGGGTGGGGGTGTCCGTTTCCAGAGGAGAGCCTTAGCCGGAGACAGAGCTCTTGCTGAATTTGGAGAAATGTTGACTCTTCTCTGTGTATGTCCACAGATCTAACCCAATGACTCATTCATTATGGAAGGTAGCCAGGGTTGTCTTGTTTTTAAAGTGGAAGAATATTGTTTGATAAAATAATCTCATTCCATAACCACCATTGTTATAATTTTGCTCCTGTTTGCCGTAGGCTCGATGGCCATTCCTGCCCTGCCAGACAGTCATTGTTAATATGTCATAACTATTATATTTCTCATGCCACGTATGCCTGTATGCAGAGTGTTAACATCCACTGTGTGTTTGAATTCAGTCATGCTAACGTGGCATGCTGGGAAGTCTCTTCAGCTTTAGGTTCACACGTACATATTGTTCGGGAATAGCTAACTTCTTTTCCATGGACAAAAGCTAGTGTTACAAATGTGTATTGAAAGACTATCTAGCATCGAAGTTTACCTTTCCAGTCTTTGAGTCAAAGTGAATTTTAATAACATGCTTCTGGCTGAATTTTCAAAATCGCTCCGAGTACTTGCTTTTTGAAACTACCACCTTTCACTTCATAAGTAAAACCCATCTGTACTTTTAGATCTGTATCTGTTGAAGTGTGATTTTTTTTTTTAACAGTATCCACTATATATGTGAAGGAACAAACCATTCTCACCTTGTGGATTTTCTTCTGGAGTATCACTTCTTAGCCATTCTTACATATTATGTATTGTATTTATAAATGTACACATGATTAAAATATACTTACTATTAAAGATATATTTTTAGAGTGATTTAAAATTTAAAAGAATTTCATTTCATGTGTATGGGTGCTTGTTTGCATATATATTTGTGCACCATATTCATGCCTGGTACCTGTGGAGACCAGTAGAGGGCATCCAATCTTTCGGGACTAGAGTTACAAACAGTTGTGAGCCACCATGTGGATGCTGAGAATTGATACTGGCCTTTAGAAGAGCAACCAGTGCTCTTAACCACTGAGCCACCCATCTGTCCAGCCCAAGATTTATTTTTCCTTTCTGTCTATGTGTACATTTGTGTATGTGCACAAGAGTACATGTGCCCTTGGGGGCCAGAAGAGGGCATCAACTCCCTTGGAGCCGGACTTACAGGAGCTGGTAAGCAGCCTGGCATTGGTGTTGGGAACCAAACTCAAGTCTCATGGGAGAGCAGGAAGAGCTCTGAACTGCAGAGCTATCTCTCTAGCACCAAGTGTGAAATAATTTATTGCTAGCATTATGGGCAAAAACTGCTTGAGAAGCCTGTCTGTATCCTTACGTATGGAGATGTGCATGCGCCTGTGTAACATGCAGTAAAAGTGTTTGGGACCTGGTTCTGGCTCAGTTTACCATGGTCTTCATTTCTGTGGCCACAGTTCCTCACTGTGTGCATATACTTCTTCCTGTTTGATCAGGCTGCCTGAGATTGCTGCTCCTTGTGCTCCACCTTCCAAACCGAAACCAGCTTGCCCCTTTTCTATGTGTATCTGAATATTTTTTCATGCTATGAAATTAGATTGGAGCTCTTGCCCTCTTGCTCTTCCCCTCTTCCCCTTTGTCCCCTCTCTCTCCAATCCCTTCTCCCTTTCTCTCCACGTGCTCATGGCGGGCCTCTACTTCACTTCTCTACTCTATTTCTGTTTCTTTTCTCTCCTCTTCCTCCTCCTCCTCTTCTTCCTCCTCTTCCTCCTCTTCCTCCTCTTCCTCCTCTTCTTTCTCCTCCTCCTCTTCCTCCTCCTCCTCCTCTTCCTCCTCTTCTTTCTCCTCTTCCTCCTCTTCTTTCTCCTCTTCCTCCTCTTCTTTCTCCTCTTCCTCCTCTTCTTCCTTCTCTTCCTCCTCTTCTTCCTTCTCTTCCTCCTCCTCCTCCTCTTCCTCCTCTTCTTTCTCCTCTTCCTCCTCTTCTTTCTCCTCTTCCTCCTCTTCTTTCTCCTCTTCCTCCTCTTCTTTCTCCTCTTCCTCCTCTTCTTTCTCCTCTTCCTCCTCTTCTTTCTCCTCTTCCTCCTCTTATTCCTTCTTTTCCTCCTCTTCCTCCTCTTCCTCCTCTTCTTTCTCCTCCTCCTCTTCCTCCTCCTCCTCTTCCTCCTCTTCTTTCTCCTCTTCCTCCTCTTCTTTCTCCTCTTCCTCCTCTTCTTTCTCCTCTTCCTCCTCTTCTTTCTCCTCTTCCTCCTCTTCTTTCTCCTCCTCCTCCTCTTCTTTCTCCTCTTCCTTCTCCTCCTTCTCCTCTCCTTCCTCCTCTTCCTCCTCTTCCTCCTCTTCTTTCTCCTCCTCCTCTTCTTTCTCCTCTTCCTCCTCCTCTTCCTCCTCTTCCTCCTCTTCCTCCTCTTCCTCCTTTCTACTCCCCTCTCTCTCTCCCCCCCCTCTTAACTCCCCTCCCCATGCTCTGAATAAACTCTATTCTATACTTAAAAAAAAAAAAGATTGGAATTGTTTGAGTCATAGCATGAATTAACCCTTTTGGGTATTGAGTATTTTATTAAACCCAAAGTGGTCGTATGAATTAATATCCTACCTACAGTGAATTACAGTAGTTACCTTTCTTGTTGCCACTCTCGATAAAGTTTAACATTTGTAAGTTTGGCGCATGTTAAGTACTCTTACGTGGCTAAGGTTTGCATTTTCTTGCGTCCTAGTAAGATGTGACATGTTTGTTTCTTCTGTGACTTTCTTGTTCATACTATTCCTTGGTGTTTTTAACTTGTATGTGTGCGTGTATTGACTGTAGAGTGTGTTTCACAACCCAAAGCCTTTTGTTTGCTTGAGTGGCAGGTCAAGGACTTCTCTGTTCCATCATGGATTGTTTATACTGCCATTTCCTGTGCTATATTTTACTCAACAGAACTTGATGCTTTTTGTATAGCAATAATAGAACTTTACTGCTTTCTACTAAATGGTTGAGGCTTTTGTGTTGTCACCATCGTTTGGAGCCTAGATGGTGACATTCCTTTTAAGTATGATCATCAAATATCTGAAAGTTTGCTCTTTTGCATTTGGATCTCAACAGCACTAGTTACTGTATGGACCGTTCAAGTGGAGGGGATCTGTTTTAAATATTTGTTTTTTACAGAGTAGGTAAGGAAGCGTTCTGTAGTTAGCATTCATATGGACTTTGCAGAGTCAGTCTTACCTTTTTCTAAGCCTTGAACCATGTTCCAGGAGGAGAGACCCATGTTACTGAGTGCGCTTTAGCTGTGTGTGAAGGTTCCGTGTCTGAAAGGACAGGTCACACCCCCTTTCGCTATTGTTCTTTCTGTGTATGGCTTTTTTTCTGCATTTTAGAACATTCTTCTCAAGGTTTTATGAATAATTGGGTTTTTTTTTTAGAAATGTGGGTAGAATATATTGAATTTATAGAATAATTTGGGACAAATTATATCTTTATAATATTGAATCTTATATCTGAGAATAATATAACTTTTAGATTTTTAGTTTTATCTAAAAGTTTATACATTCCCCAATGTCTCACTGATCGGAAGAGAATTCTAGAACGTAGTCTCTGTCTTTATTAGCACAGATGCTGTATACTGTTGCAGTGTATTGAGACAGTACAATAAATGCAAGTACAAATGCAAGTTGAAAAACAAGAACTTCGGTACACTTTAGTTCACCTTAAAATGATCTACCTCTAATTCTACATATGGCCAGCCTTATCCCTGCCCTTCTATTTGTCAAACAGCTCCCTCCCATTTTCCTATCTCATTTCAAAAGCTTCCACATCTGCTGCTTGGTGAGTGGAAGTTGATCCCGGAGTCGATATGGTGAGCCAGCTGGCAAGAGGCTCTCTGCCCCTCCATTTGGAACCTTTGATGTTGCAGAAGCAGTTCAGTCGAGAATCTTGGAAAGAGTGTGTTCTCGTAGGACATGAAAGGCCATGGGCTTATGCGGTTCATCTCTGATGCATAGTTCAGTGAAGCCCCTCTCCTTCAGCCGCAGAGGTCGCCTGGGAGTGAAGTTGAAGAGTCAGGCAGTACCAGCCCCACAGTTAAACCTTAAAATCATGGTGCTCTCAGCTGTTAGAGCCCCTTGATCCCAGCCTGCCTCAGAGCAGACACAGTAAAGGTTGGTGTGTGAGTGCTGCACCTCTTCACAGAGTCCTTAGTGAACCGGGTGCCATCTTCTCTGACCTAGTGCAGTTACCTGACTCCCTGGGAACTCTTCTCCTCTCCCCCGTCCTAAATTAGTCTTCCCACCTAATAAAAAGAGTGAACTCCACAGAAACCTTTTGCTCTGTTTACTCTATCATGCAAAGTGTTAGCCAGTGAATGCCAGAGACACCCTTTCCCTTCTCTTCAGGTCTTTCTGGCCAAAGTCAATGGAGACTGTCTACAACCCCAGTCTAGTGGGCTCTGTTTGCCCTTTGCTCCCTAGAGGATCATTTTTCCAGTATGTTCCAGTAGGACATCTTTTCTAGATAACCATTCTCCATAGCTTTAACCACACATTGATGGACGCAGTTTCCTGAACAGTAGAAGGAAATAATACCAATAATGGTACAGGGAATAAAATAGCCGCTACCGCTCAGACATTGAATGCTTATCTCTGTTTTAATATTTGATTCCATAGTAATTGTCTGTGTCTCCTTTTGTAGATGAGAAATGGAAGGTTAGAGAAATAGTTTGCCAAAGAAAGCTAGCAAAACTTGGAGCTGGAGTACGGATCCCAGTGTTGAGTCTGAAACTGCTGTCACAGAGCACGTTAGAGCATCGTTTGTCACTTAGACTACCCAGACCAACTCTCACCACAGCCTGATGTCACAGCAGACCTTATAAAGTAGAACCGAGATCACAGGCACTTTTTATTGAGAAGTTCTGGTAGTTCGCCAAAATTGTGATGTCAGCCGACTCCAGAGCAGGGTCTGCCTCCTCCTGGGCCCCCTGTTCATCCCTTTGTCATCACGCTCTGAACAGCACTGTTCCTGGAGTGCGCAGCCTCTCTCTCGCCATTTTCTGTCTCTCTCACCATTTTCTGTCTGACCCCGGTGTATTTCAGCAACAACGTTCTCCATCAGTTCATAAGAAATAAAATTGTTGGGGTGCAGTTTCAGTGTGTGGTATGCTTAAAGTTCATCGGGGTTACCAGCAGGAGTTGCTAGGCTCTTGCTCCCCTGACTGGCAGCCGTTGCCAGCATGGCTCAGAACTCCGAGACTCAGAAAATTACACGTCATCTGCTGTGTGCCAACTCTTGGTCAGAAAAGGGGTGATCTCAAGCTCTAGAATATTCGTTAATAAAGATCTGTGTCCTCAACCAATAGGACTGGGAACCAAACCAATAGTTTGGGAAGAGGAGGAGTCCAGGCCTAATTCTTGTGAGCAGGTGACTTAGCATGCCAGCCACCTTGCCTCTCGCTGTACGGCATCCCTTTCTGCACAATGCATGGCTTATTAAACTGTTTCACTTTTGTGCTTCAGTTTGCCTTCCTTTCCTTGGAGGTGCCCCGCCCCCAAGCCCCGCCCACAAGCGTGCTTCCTTTGCCAGCTTCTTTAGAGCAGGTCTACTAACCTCCATTACCAGACTCACCATTTTCTTTGGAACGTGTGGTATGGCTTCTCCGAGAGCTGAAAGCGCAGTCCACACAATTGTCTCCCGCCGAACTTAACCCATATGCGAACCCAAGCTCTTCTGCTTGCTAATGGAGGTAAACCACCAAACCTCTCCAGTGCTTCTCAGCCTTTCTCCGTCTTCGCGACGAAGGTGATGGTACTTACTTCGCAGCAGGGAAGAAGACTGACTACAAAGTCGATTTCATTCAATTCCACTCAAAGCAGATGTGGATCTGGCTCCGGATGTGCAGGGATCATTGGCTCAGATTGTCTCCTACGGACCTTTTTCTCTGCTCCTTCTCTCCTGTGGGGAACCCAGGAAGGAAGCAGCCAGTAGCAGCGAGGAGAAAACCAAGCAGGGCTTCCCCTTGCATTTTCCTCAGAGCTAGACTAGCTGCTTCTCCTGCCCTACTTGGACTGAGGTTGTCCCGTGTGAACCTGGCTGCCGAGTACCCACTGTGATGGATTAAAGAGGCGGGACCCACCATGCAGCCGCCATTCCGGCCTCTCAGCTCTGAGGCTTTTGCCTGGAAGTAGCCATGGCCGCTAGAGCCAGGAGGAGAATATCACAGTGTTCCAATAAAACCTGATTATGGGCACTGCAGCTGAATTTCACATAAACCTCACATTATGAAGTTTCTTCTGATTTCCTTTCAGCTCTTCTAAAGCTAAAATCAGGCTTAGTGCCTGGATCATTCCCAAACCCAAACAAATAAAACCAAAACCAAAGCCCTAAACCTTGGGACCTTGGCCATGGTTTACTCTTACTTAGGATACTGCAGAGGCTGGGGGTTGCTGTGCTGTAGATAACGTGTTTTTGTGTCTGGTGTTTCAGAAGCTGCCTAAGCTAGGTCCTCTTTATATGGTGCACCAGTCTTGAGCATCGGAGTAGGTACTCAGTCCACAGAAAGGCAGACAGCATTGGAGTGAACACACACAGGGGAACGTTTCTGTTATTAGCCCAAAACGCGATGACAATTAGCTGTGCTGTTGTCTCTTTTGCTTTCGATGTTTTGCTGTTGAATTTCAAACGTGCTATACGTTCTCAAAGATGACCTGTCTCGGGGGATTTCTTGGGCTTGTGCTAAGATGACAGAAATCCTATTGAAAAGTGTTAGAGCTGAAAAGAATTCTAAGAACATGTGTACTTCGTGTACATAGAGAATGGTCCAGAGAGATCAAGTCCATCCAGTGTTAGATACAGTAGATAGCTCACTCGCGACAGGCTCTTCCTCGGCTTCTTGGGTCACACTTGTCAGTTCCTTTGTTCTCTGTCTCTCTCTCCCTTTCCATCCCCCTACCTCTCTCCCTCCCCCTCAGTGTGTGTGTGTGTGTGTGTGTGTGTGTGTGTGTGTGTGTGTGTGTGTGTGCGCGCGAGCGTGCAATATTTGGAGAAGCTTCACTTATTTGCAAGGTTTCAATTTTCCCTTTTATTTTTAAACATGACTCAAAAGTATGGTCTAAAATTACTCATGTAAATACTGAAGCGTGGAGTCATCTGCTGAATTTTTCTTCTCCTTTTTGGGTTTCAGATTCGAAATTCCTTTGTAAGAATTATGACTATGTCCTCCTTAAAACTAAGATTTGCCAATTTTCATTAAACAATGCCAGATTATCAAGTAGACCAGATATTTATAGAGTGGCTTGCCACGTTAGCACCTGAGTTAACACGTTTGAAATTCAACAGTCTGATTTTCCCGAATGACGACATCCTGAGACCCTGTTCAGCTTTTGTCTGGGCAGTGTGAATTTTACCACCTTTCTAGCTTCTCCTCACTGGATTGTAGGTTCAGTTGCCTTTTTGACTCACTGTTGTGGGATAGGGCAGAGATTTAGCTGAATAAACAAATGAATTCATGTTGAAAAAAAAATCTGTAGGAACCATTTAAAATTTGCCATCGTAAGGGTTAGGCTTGCCTCCCACAGTCCACACTACCTCACAGAGCTGATCCGTTTTGCCAATCTGAACTTAATGGTGACCCAGAACTTTTTATGTAAAGATAGTATTTTTAGCTAATGCTGTCTTATCGTATTTAAACATCATGACTGTGCTTGGCTCTCTTCCTGTGCATTAGCACGTGTGGATTTTTTAAAATTAGATTCTTCTCTCATAACAACACATCCTGATGGTGATTTTACCTCCCTTTGCTCCTTCCAGCTCCCTTACCCCCCACCTTCTCCCCAGATCCACTCCCCAATTTCTCCTCCTTTAGAAAGGAGCTTGCCTCCAAGAGGTGACAGCAGACAGAACAAAAGACGATATAATAAGAGAAGGTGAAAGCCCTCTCACTGTTGCTGGACAAGGCAACCCAATAGGAGGAAGAGTCCCAAGAGCAGGCATGAGTCAGAGACACCCCTGGTGCCGCTGTTAGTGATCTCATAAAAACACCAAGCTGGACTGGAGAGATGGCTCAGTGGTTGAGAGCCCTGACTGCTCTTCCAGAGCTCAAATCCCAGCAACCACACGGTGGCTCACAACCATCTGTAATGGGATCTGATGCCCTCTTCTGGTGTGTCTGAAGTCAGCTACAGTGTACTTAGATAGAATAAATAATTAATTAATTAAAAAAAAAACACACCAAGCTAACAGCTGCAACATAGACACAGAGGACCTGGTGCAGACCTTTCCAGGCCCTGTGCTAGCCACTTCAGTCCCTGTGAGACCATGTGAGCTCTGCTTAGTTGGTTCAGTGAGCCATGCTCCCCTGCTGTCCTCCATCCCCTCTTGACTCCTACAATCCTGCCTTCCCCTCCTCTGTGGTGTTCTCTGAGCTCGGAGAGTAGAATCCCAATGGAGGCCTCATATTTAGACTTGGCATGATGTCTGGCTGTGGGTCTCTGCACCTGACCCCATCTGCTGCTAGAGGAAGCCTTTCTGATGACGACTGGTCAAGACACCCATCCTAGGTCTCTGTGCTGTCCGGTCTCTTGTTCCTGGCTATCCAGGGAGTGTTTGGCATGGGTTAACTTTGATGGTGACCTAAAACTTGTCATGTAAAGCAGTATTTTAAGCCAGAGTTCTTGGGTTGTCATCTTTAAGCTCTACGACTGTGGCTTTCTGCCTGAACAATAGCATCTGTGGACTTTGTATAAAGCCTGAAGAATTGCACTTTGCAGCAGGTCAAACATTTGGGGGGTTACACGCTCCTACAGTGAAGTTTAGAGCAAAAAGTTAGTGAGATCGGAATTGTGGGACATCTCTGAACATGGTAGTGATGTTGGTCATAACTCTGTGTGACTGGGATACATTGTGATGGGAACACAGGCAGACATATGTGTGGGGTAAACAGAATCAGAATTGTGTGCATGTTTTCTTTTTCCATTAACTCTACAAATATTAGGAGTTGCCTTATCATTGTGTTGGGACAGAAGTCACTATTTGTATTCTCTTTCAGATTTTTGTGGAAATAATGTGTGTACTGGTGTGATCTGTGCAGTGAGGTTTAAAGAAAAGGATCAGGCCTAGAAAGGGCCAAGCCTTAGCAGGTCATATCAGATACCCTTGCATATCAGATGCTCCAATTATGATTCATAACAGTGGCAAAATTATAGATATGAAGTAGTAACAAAATAATTTCACGGTTGGGGTCCCCACAACGTGAGACACTCACTGGATTAAAGCATGAGGAAGGGTGAGAACCAAAGGCTTTTTTAAATTCTCAGAACTCACAGCAACCAACAATTCCTGCATATTTCACCACTGAGAATCTAGAAGTCAGAGAGGCAGGCAGGCGGGAGGCTAACGGGACAGAATTTCCATTTTTGCTTAAGGAAAAAAGAGAGGTAGATTCAGAACAACTATAACTTGATTAATTTCAAAGTAATCCTCAGTGAATTCTGTCTGTAAAAAGCATTCTGAAGTGCCCAGAGAGGCAGCTGTAAACATTTGGACTTTGTTTGTCGAGTCCAGGCTGCTGAAGATGGTTTTGTTATATGTTGGGTAGGCATTCGCTGCACATTGGTCTGATTCAGTCTTGGCTTCTAAGCTTTGCTGAGCATTTTGGGAATGCCCTGAGGTCAAAGGTGGTCTCCATTAATCACATGTAGAGTGTGAAAGGCAATCGATTTGTGGAACCCAGGTGTAGGAACGTCAAGAAGCCTGTCCAGGTAATATTTACAAAACTCAGGATTTCCCATTTTACCCTAATAATATCCTCCAACCTGCCTGCTTTTTACCCTGTACGATCTTTTCTCTGCCACCTGAGTGCTGGGAAGATAGCTATATACCACCATGCCTGGTGTATCTTTGAATTGTTGATAGCGCTTATATAAAGATTTTTTTAAAATGTGATTTTATTATTAAAATAGCGGACTCCAGCAGAACACAGGTAGGGCTGTTCCTGTGGAAAGTGAGAGAACCAAAGTGTTGCTTGGCAACTGGAGAGCAAGGAAGTCAGACTTCAGTAGTTAAATTTGATAGAATGATGACCAAGTTTTTCTTTTTTTCTTTTTTTCTATTTACATTTCAAATGTTATCCCCTTTCCCAGTTTCCTGTCCATTAAACCCCCTATCCCATTCCCCATCCCCCTTCTTCTATGAGGGTGTCCCCCCCATCCACCCACCCTTTCCAGCCTCCTCATCCTGACATTCCCCTACACTGGGGGTGAGGGGGGGTCCAGCCTTGGCAGGACCTAGGGCTTCTCCTCCCATTGGTGACCAACAAGGCCATCCTCTGCTACAAATGCAGCTGGAGTCATGGGTCTGTCCATGTGTACTCTTTGGGTGTGGTTTAGTGCCTGGGAGCTCTGGTTAGTTGGCATTGTTGTTTTTATGGGGTTGCAAACCCCTTCAGCTCCTTCAGTCCTTTCTCTAACTCCTCCAGAGTCAACACCATTCTCAGTTTAGTGGTTGGTTTCGAGCATTCACCTCTGTATTTGTCATGCCCTGGCAGAGCCTCTCAGGAGACAGCTATATCATCAGACTCCTATCAGCATGCACTTCTTGGCAATATTGTCTGGGTTTGGTGGCTGTATGTACATGACTGGATCCCCAGGAGTGGCAGGCTCTGAATGGCCATTTCTTCAGTCTCTGCTCCTAACTTTGAGTGACCAAAGTTTTCATAACTTAGCTAGTGGGAAAAAAAACCCTCAAAATCATCACCTGTTTTTTACTTTCACTCTTGGTGAGAGCCATAAAGAGATGCTAATATTCTGACCTCTGTTTTGAAACCACCTCACCATGCATAGTTTCTGCCCTTAACAAGGATTCTGCTAGTGTCTGTGTTTCTTAGAGCCAGTGATTTGCAAGTAAGCCCTGAAATAGATGTCACACCTCATGGCGAAACAAGGAACCCTGTTACCCCTTCACCCATGGTATGCTGGTGATGTCTTTAAAATATGCCCCATACTGCTTCATTAATACTGCACACAGCCTCTCTGAAGAGGTCACTGAGGAGCTGAGCAGGCAGACCCGGAGAAACAGGTTTCGCCGGTTGTGAATGCTAATGGGCAAGTTTCAGGGAAATGGGAAGAACTCTTACAAGTCTATTCAAACCAGAAGCAGATGTGTAAAAGATTTGAGCGAATGCTTCACTGATTGTATGAAGTAAATGGCTAATATGATTTGAAATGTGTGCTCGCATAACTAATTCTCAGGAGAGCATATGCGAGGCTCACTGTAAGATCCACGATGCACTCATTAGAATGGCTAAACCTAAACAGACAAACTCCTAACTGTGACAGAGTGGTAAGTGGTTCTTAATGAGCACATTCAATGGTGGAATTACTTTGCGAATGATATGTCTATTTTTTTTTATAACACCCACTATGTTTACGCCTGGGGACCCAGCAGTTCTGATATTGATCTTAATCTTAATTATATATGTGTCGTGTATAATTATCCTTCCTTATCTGAAGATTGATTCTAAGAACCTCCTCACACAGAAAGTGAAGCCCCATGTGCACACCAGTGTTGTATTTGCAGGTAAACTATGCATAGCCCGCCCCCCCACCCTATTCTTCAAATCATCCACAGATTACTTCTAGTGCTGACCTAGTTACGCTTACTATTTTTGTCAGGAATCACCGTGGCCAAAGCAACTTAGGAAAAATGGGTTTAATTGGCTTGCACTTTCTTTTTTTTTTTTTTTTTTTTTTTTTTTGGTTCTTTTTTTTCGGAGCTGGGGACCGAACCCAGGGCCTTGCGCTTCCTAGGTAAGCGCTCTACCACTGAGCTAAATCCCCAGCCCCCGGCTTGCACTTTCTTATCACTGTGGGAACACAGTGATGACTGAGGGAAGTCAGGACAGGAACTCAAGTAGGGCAGGATCCTGGAGGCTGGAGCTGATGGAGCAGCCATGATGGACAGGGGAAGTGCCCAGAGGAGCTGCTTACTGGCTTGCTCCTCATAGCTAGCTCAGCTTGCTTTCCTGTAAAACCCAGGACCACCAGCAGGGTGTGTGTGTGTGTGTGTGTGTGTGTGTGTGTGTGTGTGTGTGTGTACCCACAGTGGGCTGGGCTTTCCCCCATTGATCAACAATTAAGAAAATTCCCTACAGACCTGCCTACAGCCCCATTTTATGGAGACATTTTCTCAAATCAGGTTCACTCCTCTCAGGTGACTTTAGTTTGTGTCAATTTGACATAAACTATCCAGCCCTAATATTTAATTCAATGCAAGGCCTATGCAAGTGGTTTGATGCCACATGGTTCAGGGAATAGTGACAAGGAATAAATGTCAGTACACATTAAGTACAAATGTAAGCATAGATACAATTTTCAATGGCTATTGATTGAATCCATGGATGTAGAAACTGTGAGTATGGAAAGCTGCTGGATTGACAGTAATCTTGGTTGAGAGTTTCTCTAGCAATTTTGATTCAGAGTCGTTGTGGTGTGGGGAATGCCTAGTTCTCTACTAGTAGCAGAATGGATTGACTGTGTTCACTCTTATATACTTACGTATACAGACAGCGAGCCTCCTCCTTGGTTACCTAGTATGAGAGCAGCATACTACAGTACGATGGAGCGAACATGAAAGACACATTATATGGCACCATTTTGATAAGACTCTTAGGGATAGGTAGAACTAATATATAGTTAGAAAATTAAAACGGGGAAGCATTCAACAGAGCAGCAGAGCGATCGCTCAGAGCAGGATAGGGCGAGACAAGCTTGGGAAGGATCATTAGTGGGATAGATAGGGTTCTTGTTCTAGTCTTGACAAGGATTTTGCAATAGCAGAGTACACATTTGTTAAAGCCCAGGAGCTAGTCACTTAAGGTGAATGCTCTTCCTTTCATGGGAACCTTACACTAAAAACTATTAAAAAAAAAATTGAACTGTGTGCCATACTTACTGAAGTGGCGGGTGCTGATGTTTACAATTTACTTTGAATTGTTTCGTATACACGAGGTTGATTAAAAGGTGAATACAGATTGGTGAGTGGCTATAACAGAAGCCATGCATTAATCCCTTCACAACAGAATCTATAGTACTCATTATAAACTTATTTCAGATTGAATGGTGCATTTTGGAATTTAATTAAACATTGGAGACACATTCACATATGAGTTGTGTCCCTGTCATTTTTACTGACTATTTTCCATTGTGTAGACATTTATTTTGTGTATCTCTTGTTTGCCAGGTACTAGTGGAAGCCCTACATCTTCCTTTAGTTGGTTAGGATTAATCCCTCATTTCCTCTAGGGAGCACAGGCTCTCCCCCACCTGTGTGACAGATTCCTCAACATCCCAGTCACCTTCCATATTTAAGTCTGGCCGGTTTAGCACTGACCTCATCTTCAGTGCCACGTTCTGTCTGTGGCAGGCAGGCAGAAGGGCCTGCAGGGGGCAAGGACTACCCAGTACCTCCGGTGATGTATCTTTTGTCCCTGTCCATAATTGCCTATTCAAGGCTTTTGCATCTCAGGAGTTCCCAGGCAGGGAGGAGCCTGAAAAGCCTCTGTCCTCACAGCTCCTGGCAATGCCTCCTCTGCCAGTTGGTAAGACTGACTGGCAGGTTGCTCACAAGAGACATGTGCCAGGTGGGAACCTTCACCGTAGCCCACAGGATGACCCAGAGTCACTCATGTGGGCAGTCAGTTCTGGGAGGGAACTGCTACGTCGTCCTTGTTGCCCCCTTTCATCCATGGAAAGCCGGGTCTTTCCAGGAGCTCAAGCTGCAGTGTGTGGCCCTTTCCCTGTAGCCTCTGCTTCACGTTTCTCCCTGTTCTGCTGCTCACGGGTAAAGTGGTCTCTTGGACCCACTGCTTGAGTGTGCATCCCCTTAGGGAGTGAGAGTCTCTTCCAGGAAGCTTTTTATCTTTTGTGTATAATTCTCCCAGTCCCTTGCTCCCATTTGGCATTAAGCGGGGATTTGGGGAGTTCATACATGTTATTAATGTCTTTGCTGTGTTTGCTGTAATGTGGTAGGAGTTTTTGAAAACCCAGCTTACTGTTCTGTAGAAGTGTACTTTCCAGCTTTTGGCCAAGCTGTAGAATTTCTCCCAGTCAGGAGTATGTAAGAAAATGTATAGCTCTTGTGGGTGGAGAGAAGGGCACCAGGAGTGAGGCAAACTCTGGAGCCTGAGGGAACAGCACTGCAAGATTGGTCTCACTTCAGACACTAGCCATGGCTTGGGGCCTCCTGAGGGCACCGAGTTCAGCTGACCTCAAGGTCGAGGGCCCCTACAGCCACCGTGTGTGCAGCAATTCACTAGAACAAATGGCAGAACTCAGCAAAGTGCTGTACTCACCAATGTTTTTCTATTACAGTGAAAAGAAGTAGAAACAGTTAATGGAGGGCACATACAATGCAATAAATGCCCTATGACCAATAAATGCCCTTGGGAGCTCATCTAGCTTTTGGTGTCCAGGGTTTGTAGAGGTTTGGTTCATGCTTCAGCTTAGCATTTCCAAGATCAGACCTGATAATCGTGTGGCCCACAGTTTCCCTCATCAGTCACACTGGGAGGCTATCTAAATGCCCAGAGTCCTTAGACTGGTTCCAACCTTCCTAATGCAGCATCCTTTAATACAGTTTCTCATGTTGTGGTGACTCCTGTCTTAGTTTTGTTTCGCAGGAGACGCCATGGCCATGGCAACTCTTATAAAGGAGAACACTGAATGTGGGGCCGGCTTACAGCTCAGAGGGTTAGTCCATTATTGTCAAGGCGGGAAGCATGGCTGTTGGTAGGCAGACATGGTGCTGACAGTGGAGCTGAGAGTTCTGCATCTTGATCCGCAGCAAAGGGGGACTGTATGTTACACAGGCATATGTTGAGCATAGGAGTCCTCAAAGCCTGCCCCCCACAGTGACATATTTCCTCCAACAAGGGCACACCTAATAGTGCCACTCCCTTTGGGCCAACCACTCAAACACCCAAGTCTATGGGCGCCATGCCTATTCAAACCACCATACCCACCAACCATAAAGTTATTTTGTTACTACTTCATAACTAATTTTGCTACTATTATGAATTGTAATGTAAATCTCTGATATGTGACACCCCACCACCACCACCAAAGGGGTTATGACTGGCAAGTTGAGAACCATTGCCTTAGATAGGATGCCTATCAAGTAGGGTATCTCTGTAGAGAGGCAGTTCTTGCTGTATAATTCGTACATTTGTTTTAAGTGCATTTCCATGTGGATGCAGGTCTGTGTGTAGGTCTTTGTGTATATGGAAGCTAGACATCAACCTTGGATGTCATTTCTCAGGGAAAATCCAGGTTTTTAGATGTGGTCTCTCCTTGGCCTGGAGTTGACCAAGTAGGTTAGGTGGCCAGTGAATTCTAGATCTTGTCTCTGCCTCTTCACTTCAGAGATTACAACCATACCCAACGTTTTACATGGATGTCAGGGATTAACTCCGGTCCTCATGTTTTTGTGACAGAGCCCTCATTACACTGGTCAAACTGTCTCTGTAAGCTTGCTCTATAATTTCTGCTTACAGTCATTCTTGCTTTTTAATTTTCACAGTTACTTTCTCTACTGGGTGGTTTTGTGTGTCAGCGTGACACAAGCAGGAGTTACCACAGAGAAAGAAGCCTCCCTTGAGGAAATGACTCCATGAGACCCAGCTATAAGGCATTTACTCAACTAATGATCAAGGGTGGGAGGGCCCAGCCCATTGTGGGTGGTGCCATCCCTAGGCTGGTAGTCCTGGGTTCTCTAAGAAAGCAGGCTGAGCAAACCAGGGGAAGCAATCCAGCAAGCAGCACCCCTCCATAGCCTCTGCATCAGCTTTTGCCTCCAAGTTCCTGCCCTGTATGAGTTCCCATCCCGACTTCCTTTGGTGATGAACAGCAATGTGGAAAGTGTGAACCCTTTCCTCCCTGACTTGCTTCCTGGTCATGATGTTTTGTGCAGGAATACAAACCCTGACTAAGGCACCTTCATTGTTGTCAAGAAACCTTCAAGGATACAACTGAAGATCAGCAGTTTTCACTATTGGCTTCGCAACCACTGTCTCTGGATTAAGAGTTAAATGAGTGGCCATGTTTTCAGGTTTTGTCCTTCCTTCTTATTTATTTATTTATTTATTTATTTAATTTTATGTGTGTTGGTACTTTGCCTGTGTGTATGCCTGTGTGAAGGTGTCAGATCATGGCGTTACAAACAGTTGTGAGCTGATAGGTGGGTTCTGGGAATTGAACCTGGGTCCTCTGGAAGAGCAATCCGTGCTTTTAACTGCTGAGACACCTCTCCTGCCCCTCCTTCCTTCTTTCATCTGTTACTGATTTTAGTGAAAATAAATGGAAGACCTTTACTCTCACATTTTTTTTTTATTGTACTACTTTTTGATTTCTGACTGAACGTCATTCTCTCACTTCCCAAAAACTTTCCCTTCCTGGGCCAGCAAGAAACTTGCCTCATTTTAAATGTTGTCTTAATACCTGTTACATGGGTAATTAGCCTAGGGGAGTGGTTATTCCTCAGAGATGGACTCTCCTCTATTGAACACTCTATGGGGAGAACTAATTAACTTTTAAAAACTGATTCATTAGGCATGGCTTGAAGAACTAACCCAAGTTTCCCACTGTAATTTTAGAAACTAAAAGACTCTTAATGGGGATGTGTGGGGTAGGGGTGGTGGTGGTGGTGGTGGTGGTGGTGTGTGTGTGTGTGTGTGTGTGTGTGTGTGTGTGTGTGTGTGTAGGGTATGGATGGACCCATGTGTCCTGATCTCCTTAGTCTCCTCTGTTCGTGCAGCATCACTGCAAACACAGGTGAATGCTATGGTAGTGGTACTTATCGGAGGGTTCAAAAGGATAATTAGTTTTCAAATGGAAGGACAAATGGAGGAGGGGAGGAAGGGCTTGCAGGCAGATAGGCAGGCAGCCTTCTGGAAGGCTAGAAGGCAGGCCTGGGTAGCTTAATATTTCATTTTAACCTAGACTGATGGATGTGCAAACTGTTACTTGTTTTGTTTTTTTCTAGTATTCTAGCATAGGACAATCTTCCAGCCACTGTGCCTTTTCTCCATAGGCTGAGTCAAGAGAGCAAGCATAGTTTTGTTTCTGGCTGCTGAAACCCATGGAAGGGGCTGCCTATTTCCTTCCTGTTCAATCTGAGTAGCACTACAAATACATCTGAGGTGGAGCTGTGGAAATACCTTTCCCCCTGTGGAGCTGCTGTGGAACTGCTCACTAGTGAAGAGGTCAATTCTTCCGGACCTGGCTTGCTGAAACCTACCTTCTAGAGGCAGAAGAAGATTAGAAACCCATTGTCTTAAGCAGTCTAATTCCCAGTGACATGCTGATTGCTGTCAGAGCATTTAAGGAAAACCAGGAAGGCTTCCTTGAGGAGGAGTGTATTAGATAGAACAGGAAATAGTGAGGCGTGGGCAGGACAGTGACTGTGGCAGGCAGTGGCAGCATTGGAACATTTCAGGTCAGGCTGGGCAGAGAGCATGAATAGCGGTACAGATGTGTGTGTGTGTTTGTGTGTGTGTGTGTGTGTGTGTGTGTGTGTATGTGTGTGCGTGTGTGTGCGTGCGTGTGTGCGCGCGCGCGTCTAGGTTTTAAATAGTTCAGGGGAAGTGAAACAAAGCTGAGGTTTGAGCAGCTGGAGCCAGCCCAACTTTGCCCTCCTTTGTGTCTTGAAGTTTTGCTGTTTTGAGAGTAGCATAAGGATTATTAATATTTTAAAAATCTTATAACATAATCAGGTTGAAGCACGACTATAACTGTGGACAGCCGTGAAGTTACGTTGAGGTTGATAGATTAGCGGAAGAGAGCTTGGGTTTGCATGATAAGTTTTATACTTAGAAGGCAGAATGAGAGCAAACAGATTTCCCCACCCTTTTCCTTTCATAACAAACACACACCGTAAGAAAAGCCACTGAAAGAGTTGCTCAGGGGCCTGTGAAATGGGCCAGTGGATGCTTGCAAAGGACCAGAAACCATACAAGAGTGGAAGGAAAAAAAGTTATCCTTTGGCCTCCATAGTATGCTGGGCACTCTGATTTTAATTGACAAGGATACCCAGGTGCTGAGGGAGGCCACATATTTGCATAATTAGCCCTTTCCCAGTAGCCTGGTGGGGAAATAGCCTTAGGTGAACCTTCTGGAAAGGGGGCTGGGGTAAATCCCAAGTTTCTCTCTTGGAAGTGATCTGTGGCCCTGACCTTGCAGAGGGGAGGGAAGGATGTCAGAAACGTTTGTGCAGGTCAGACATTCATATAGGACACATAGGAGGCAGTTAACTGGGTTTGTAGCCAAAGGAGAGATGCGTTTTAATCCTGCGGATAGTAGCTGAAGTGAGTTGGAGACCAGTGAGCTAATTTGTCACGCTCCAAAGTCACATAGAGGAGATTGACCCAAGAAGGCGGAATGGGAAAGTGCTGGGAGCTGATGGAAATGACTGAGGAGGCTGAAGCTGAGGGAGGGAGGGAGGGAGGGAGGGAGGGAGGGAGGGAGGGAAGGAGGGAGGGAGGGAAGATAGGAAGGTGCCTCTAGGAAAGGTATTCCTACCTGGAAATCCACTGCCCCTCCGTGATTACTTTTGAAAATAGTGAATGACGTCCTTCTCCCATGCTGGATAAAGTAGAATCAATGAAACGTCTCCCCGTTCGAGCTTACAAGGGGGAACAGCCATGCCATTGAAGATTTCTTGGCCTTAATTCATTCAGAGGGCAAAGGAAGGAAGAAACATAATGGGAGAGAATCATGCTAAGAGGTCAAAGAAGATGGACCAGGAGGCTTTCCACTGACTCTGTGATACAGGATTCACTAGTGTGAGCTTGGAGATCCTGCTCTGGGGTATGCTGAAGCAGGGGCCAGTGCATAGTTTCTAAGTTGTGACTGGGAAGGTAAAGGAGACGGAAGACCTTTGCAAAGAATTGTACCTGTGCAGATTCAGTTATGAACACTGACTGCTCTTCTAGAGGACCTAGGCTCATGGCTGGTACTCAACAGACCAGTTCACAACTATCTGTAACTCTCGTCTCGGGGGATCCAAATGCCCTCTCAGTCTCTGCTGGCAACAGGCATACACACGGTGCACAGAGATGCTGGGGCAAAACGCTCACATGCATATAAACAAACAAACAAATAAATAAAGTACTCTTAAAGGATTGTACCTGTGAAGAGAGGGAAAGGCACACAGCCCACTGGCCATGGGCAGGAGCGAAAGTGGAGAGCTCCAGGGGGAAGGGCAGAAAGCTGGGAGGAGTGCTGTGGGCATGGGTGGTGTAGGCTCCCAAGACAGTTCCCTGCTCTACTTTTAGGTTCTCTCTGCAGTGAGGCTAGGAGAATCCTGAAGCTGGTAGAGTGGATTTAAGGGCAGGGAAGTTCGAAACAGGTTTTGTGGTCATTGGGAAGCTGTAATGGACCACGGCACCACTGTTGAGAGGTTGACTACGCTCCTTGGCAGGAGGAGGAACAGTACCCGTCTGAGGAGGCCTTCATGTCAGTCAGCACAGTAGCAAAAGTGGCCAGCCTGTCAGGAGAGAACCCTGTTCTCCAGCTTGGGTATGAAGAGACAGGGAAGCAGGTGGTGGGGGTGTTGCTATAATGAACACCTCAGCTAATTAAATCTGTAAAGAGGTGGAAGTTTGCCCTCATGGTTCTAGAAAGTTTGTTTCCAGGTTAGGCATTTCCATCACTCTGGGCATCTGGGGAGAGCAGCCGATCGATGGTGGAGGCACATGTTAGAGCGAGGAAAACCGAGAGGGCAGGTGGGCGCCTGCTTTTGAGGGTATGCCCCACTGACCTTCACCTCCTGTCAGCATTACACTGGAGACATGGATCGCTTAGGAGACACCACACACATTAAAAACAGCAAGCTGGGGCAGGGAGGGGGAGGTAAGGAGTTACAGAATCTGTAACTAGAAAAGAAATCAGTAACTAGACAAGCTGCAAGAACAGCTCTCTCGTGTATTCTTGTTGTGTTCTTGTCGCAGAGGTCATTTGCCATGGCTTTGCCTTGGTTACTTTGGTGGTACTCTTGGCTACTCATACTAGGTTTAGAATGACACTGCTCTCCCGTGTTTGCTGAGGTAGGATAAGTACATGGAGGGAAGCTCCTCTTTTGGGGATATGTGTGTTGGTTTAAATAACATTACTGAGAGTGGGGTGTCCTGCTGGCACCGTAGTGGACCCAAACAAGCAGAGCACTTTCAGTAGGAAGTTAGATTCTGCCAATGGCTGCCTGGAGGGCTACAGGAGTGTTTGAGCGAGAATGAAGATGTGCCTCAGACAGTGAATTAGGCCGAGGCCACAGCAAGGCACACCATAAGGGTAGGTGTTAGGCATATAGGGAGCAAGCCTTCTGGGGGTGAAGAAAAGAGGGAGAGAATCTGTGATCTTGACCCAGGGCTGGGCATTCAGTCCATTTGGTTACAGCTAAGATTGAGGCGGTGGGCAGGCCACTAAGGATGGGGCAGGAGCAGGGGTGTGCAATCACATGCGGAGAGCACTGGAGGAGCAGAGCTCTTGTTGCTTGGTTTTTGGGGGATGGGAGTGCAAGGAACTGATAGTCTTGCAGTTGGTCCAAACAGCTGCTTTTTCCTTGAGACTGAGACTCCCAGGGCTTATGTAGCACTGCTCACTTATTCGTTTGCATACATTATCGTGCCATCATACACAGTCATGGCATCTCTGTGACGTTCTAGGACTTGGGTACAGTGTGTGCTCACCAAACCCAGCCTTCAAATCCCTGCTTCCCAGTGGCTGCTGTTCAGTTTCTCTTCCATGTGGAGGATCTCAGCAGCTCGTGTGTTCCCCCTGACCAACATCCAACCCCTGGGATCTTACGTGTGCTCCGGGGAAACCTCTACAGACCTTCAGGAAGGCCAGCTTGGGAGGAAGAGATTAAGAAGCCCCAGGCTATCCTTCCGTGTATCGCTGCTGCAGATACTGAGTGGCTGGGGACCAAGGCCAGCACTGGCTGGAGAGGGCTCTAGATTTTCACGGGGCAGGTGTTCGGAGACAGTGCAGCTGGTGGCTCAGGTGATGTAGGTCTTGGCTCTTGTGGTCTCAGGTCATAGCAGGTTGATATTAATAGGCTGTGAGTTCACATTACAGGTCTGTTCCCTGCCTGTACCCAGGGCTGGTTCTTAGTCCCAGCAGCTGCTACTTTGATAGTGACTGTCGTCTGCTGCGGTGTTGATTTGCCACATACAAATCCCGTTTATTATTTTTTTAAAAGAACTTTTAGATGAATTCTTTCTATCAAAAAAGTTTACAGGCAATTTCTTGGAATTCAGAATTTACTTTCCCTACAATGAGCATGGGAATGATTTAAATCGGTGTCTCAGAGCCATTTTCTCCGTTTATCCCACTGCACAGGTGGTCTGTCACCTTTGTGAAATTAGGCAAGAAAGACATCTTATAACAATGCTTATTTAACTATTGCATATAGAAGAACGAACGGGTTAACTCTTAGTTATGTTTTCCTTTTGATGCATCAAAACACCACAACTCACCAAAAAGGCTTATTTGGCTTACACTTCCGGATCATAAGGCATCACTGGAGGAAGTCATGAAGGGCAGGAACTCACTTATGGAGGGCAGGAAGTCACTGACCGCAGGGGCCTGAAGGCAGGAGCTCACACAGAGACCATGGAGGGGTGCTGCTTACTGGCTTGCCCATTGTGGCTTGCTCAACCTGCTTTCTTATAGAACCCAGGATCATCAGCCTAGGAGTGACTCCGCCCACAATGGGCTGGGTCCTCCTCCATCAATCACTAATTAAAAGAATGCCCTACAGGCTTGCCTACAGATTGATTTTATGGAGGCATTCTCTCAGTTGAAGCTCCCTCCTCTCGGATGACTTTAGCTTGTATGACATTGATGTAAAACTCTGCAGCACGTTAACAATAGTGTATATATGGTGGCGGTTAAGATTAGTACCCCAGGGAGTAACCAGCTCTGTACTGAAGAAGCCCAAGGCTTACATTAACCCTAATTTAATGGCCATGATTCTTTAATGAATCGGCTACTGTCTTGTAACTTTTAACAAGGTTTGCCCGACACAGGCTGGCCAAGAGCTAAGGAGCATGTCGGCACTTGTGTTGGGGATACCTGGGCTTATTAAGAACTGAGAGCACGCAAGCAGATTTTTTTTGTAAGGTTCTGATTGAGTCTGGAAAACGTGGGGTGTGGATGGTTTCAGCAAGAACTTGAACGCCTGGTGTGTGTCAATATATCTCGTAAGCAGAAAACCGATCTCCTGACATGTGCTGACTCCCTGGGAGGATGGAGAAGCTGATAAGCCCTATCCCCCTTTCAGATTCATACCAGGCCACCGAAGTGTGGCCACTCTGTGAGTCAGCTCTGGTCCTGTGGTCCCACAACATGGCCCTTACACCCTCAGACAAAGCTTCCAGAACATTCACTTATAATATATTACAATAGTATAAAACGTCGTATAATGATTGCATAATCATATCATATTATATTCGCAATATTAGTTACCTGAAAGTCATCTTTAACTCCAGCTTTGAAAAACAAGACACGAGTTGTTTTTTCAGTTGTCTCTGATACATTCTTCGCCCTGTCTCATATCTGGACTATCAGATTTTAAGTTACTGACTTCTCTTCAGAATGTTTAAATGTTTTGTTTGCTTATGAATACATAAGAAATATAAAGACGGAGAGGCAGCTTTGAAAAGTTGCTGCTTGCTCTAGATTCCCCTTGCTCTAAATTAATTTCACGTATTAATTAGAGCTTGAACGAAGTCTATGAACTGCTAATCTTAGAATAGTGAAAAAATGGTATTAAAATTGGGCCAGTTTCATTTCCCAGAAGGGAACCCTTAGATGTGGGATTGTATAATCTCTGTCCAGGACCCGTTTTGAGGAACTTTTCCTTTCTTCTTAACCTTCCAGTCATCCCCCCTCCTCTTTCTTTCCTTCAGTGGCCCCCAGGCCTCTCCTGTCTTCTGATGAAATGTTTTCCTGCCCTGTCTTTAATTTTGCTGTTGGAAGGACTGCTCCTGAGGTGATAATGCTGTGTATCAGGATTCCAGAGAATTCATTAGCTTCTTCTCATTTATCACTTGTCTTCCTTTTAGCAAACTGGATAACTAGTGTTGCAGTCTCTTGATTAAAATTCTGAAGGGTCAAATCATGCTGGCTCTGGGCTTGGGGCCACATGTGGGCTCCTTTAATTACAGAGGATTTGGTGTTGACGCTGAGGCCCTCGAAGCCTGTTCGGAAGAAACTCAAACTGGTGGGACAATTTGTTTCCTTGTGCACCCTGTCCGGCTGCTTCATCGTTCAGATGCTGGAGTTAGAAGAGGTAGGGACCAACCAAGCAGGGCATCTATCCCGAGTGGGAAGGGCCACAGGATCCTCAGGAGTGCACTCAGCCTGAGCGATTTAGCAGCATGTGGCCATGGGGAAGTGGTCTCTAAAAATAGCTGGTGAGCTGGAGTCAGGTCCAGTTTAGCACTGGATCCCTTGTCCTGGCAATACTGGTAGCCACGGTTCTTACAGGGAAGAACGGCTTGCTGGGTGCCCCGGGGCACCTTAGTTTTTCCCCTTCTGTGTATTTTGTTCATGGATTGAAGAAATCAAAATGGCTGAAGATAAAGGTATATTTCTGTTGTTTGGCATAAAAGGGGGCCTGGACCTAGCTGCCAGCTTCTTACCTCATTTCAGCGCCACTACTCCGTTCAGAAGCTTTTGGCTAAGTGCTTTGTGCCTTCTGCATTTTCTGTCCTGAATTTCTGGAGAGATCGACTGTCCACAGTAGCTAAGTTTTCATGAATTAATCTGTCTTTAATCTGAACAGGCGTTGGTGTCCTAATTTAAGCTGTCTTTTATTATAGTCTACTACTGTAAACCACATTTTACAAACGCCCATCGTCTGCTATGTCTGTTACAATGAACCTAGAGAATTCTGTGTTTCAGATTTCATAGAAAAGGACGGGGGAACTTAAGGGCTATGTAAGTCTAGTCTTGTATCATGAGCATGCCTGGCTGGAGCATGCTTCCTTATATGGAAATTGACCTACTTCATGGGCAGCAGAGGGTAAATGAAAAACAAGGTAGAAGACATTAGGATTTTGACTCTTTAAGTGGATACTTTCGTTCCCTTAATGTGTTGAATTTACTTCCTTGTGTATGTATCTTCCATTTTCTTTATAATCAAAGGTTGCCTTTTGTTTGTGAAAGCATCTGTTAGGATGCTTTCCATATCAGGAATTGTTGTTTTACTCTTTTAGATGCTCTGTTTAGGGTCAGTGTGAAATGCCAGGCACAATGGTCACTGACAGTTGTCTGTGGATCGTTTGTAGTCTACTTAATGGCAGGTGAATTACTTGACCCCTCTGTTTACTCTTTCCTCAACCAACACACAGTGGCCCTTTGTCCCTAGCCCAGACTTCATTTTGGAGTCTTCTCTTCTGATTGTTGGAACTCTTGTTCTCCGTAGTAATATTCTGTCCAGTTCATGCGTGAACGTTTTCTAATGTGGGTGTCATTTGGATGAAGCAGCTCGGGCAAAAATGAATCTCATTGAGAATAGGACCCCCGTTGAAGGAATCAGAGAAAGAACTGAAAGAGCTTGAAGGGGCCCGAGACCCCAAAAGTACAACAATGCCAAGCAACCAGAGCTTCCAGGGACTAAGCCACTACCTAAAGACTATACATGGACTGACCCTGGACTCTGACCTCATAGGTAGCAATGAATAGCCTAGTAAGAGCACCAGTGGAAGGGGAAGCCCTGAGTCCTGCTAAGACTGAACCCCCAGTGAACTAGTCTATGGGGGGAGGGCGGCAATGGGGGGAGGGTTGGGAGGGGAACACCCATAAGGAAGGGGAGGGGGGAGGGGGATGTTTGCCCGGAAACCGGGAAAGGGAATAACACTCGAAATGTATATAAGAAATACTCAAGTTAATAAAAATAAATAAAAAAAAATGAATCTCATTCCACTTTCATGTCAGAAAATGAATTGCTGTGGTCTTAACGCTGCGAAACCCCGGTGACCAGTCCCTAGGACCGTCGTTTGGATCTAGAGTCAGAGAACAAGATGTGACTGACTCAGACTTATTTTAATCTGAGAAAATAGCATCAACCGCTGGTTGTTCTTCCAGAATGTTTTTGTGGTGACGTCCCGGTTTTGAGTTTGTTGGTGGAGTTTGAAGCCCTTGGGAAGCATTGGCCTTACCACACTTCTCTTGAGTCAGGAAAGCGAATCTGCCCCTGGGAACTAAGCACAGCACATTTACAATGGGACAGGCCAAGCACGTGTTGTATGCTCTGGGAAGGGGCTCTTAAAGGACGTCTGGATCCGTAATGCATGCTTCGCCCTCCTCGTGAGCATGTTTAAAGGAAAGACTTGGAAGTGCCGATAGAAAGATGCTTCTACGACTTAATGCTTTCATCCTTAGTGGGTTATTAATAGTAATAAGGTTAATGATGCTGGCATAACACACTGATTGACATTGTAAAGGGATAAAGTATTTTTAACAATTTGCTATTTTAGCTAATGAGGGGCAGTAGGAAAAGATGGTGTCTGTCAGAGTGTCCAAGAACAGATAAGACAAGGCCCCAGTTTATTGTAGTTTTATCATTGATTTTTAATGGATGTTTCCGTTTGAGGTGCATTTTACCTTGAAGAGAGGTTTATTTTTGCTTTTTAGTGATGGGTCTGTGCACATGAGTTCAGGTTCACACCGAGGCTGGCGACCTTGGAATCCTCTGGAGCTGGAGTTACAGGTTGTACAGTCGTAAGCCACTCGTGTGAGTGCTGGGAAATGAACACAAGAGCGGTGCACGCTCTTGATCAGCGAGCCGTCTCTCCAGCATCTTCTTATTTCTGTGTTATATAAAATTAAGAAGGGCCCTTTCCATATGGCTTTGGGAAGATGTCTTCGTGTCTATAAAAGCGTAGTAAACTAAACACCGAACAGTGCTACTGAGGGTGCCCTCCTGCCCCGTAGATCTTTGCCATCTCCTCCCTTACTTTGAAAAATCCCACTGATAGCTTATTTTAATCATTAATAATGATTTAATGATCATTTAATGATTTATATGATTGTTTACGGCATATAAAAATATTGGAAACCATGTTCCCCTTACAATAAAACATCTTATCTCACCATAATTTTATACACTTAGTTACAGGAATATACTTACGTATACACATGTATACACATTGTGCACGCACGCTAAGATTGAGCTATTTTTTTATCTCCTGAATATTTAATCTCCTAATGGGTTTAAAACATGAATATTCTTGGGATTGAAACAAGGGCTCAGTTGTTAAAGCCATAGGGTGCTCTTGCAGAAGACTTGGGTTCGGTGTCAGAACCCACGTAGTTAGCCTACGACCTGTCATGGCTCCAGTTCCGATGGCCTCTTCTGCCTTTAACAGGCACCAGGCACTCATATGATACACAGATGTACATGCAGACAAAATACTCACACGCATAAAATAAATCTAAGAAAAGGATATCCTTTTAACAAACAGGGTTTCAGCTTTCTTTGTGAGCCATTCATTGGAATCATTTTGTTGCTTCAGTGTTCTCTTAGAGGCCTGTCTAGAGGTAGAAGGCAGGTTCTAAGAGCTGATAGAGCTGCAAGTCGTGAAGGTCAGTCCTCATTAGGCACAGAGGTCACTTTCTGAGCTCTGCCCAGTGTGCAGTGCTGAAGTGGGTGAACGCCTTCCTCTTTGCCCTCTAATAGATGATGATTGAGAATCCAGGGGTTCCCAGGCGGGCAGTGCCCATGCAAGAGATGCATAGGGACATTTGGGGGAATGATCCTGGGACCCATCTGCCTTTGGGTGGGGGGAATTCAGCATGTTGGATGTCGTGCCACACAAGGGAGAGTTGTACAGAAAAGGCAATGTCCTGCTTAAGCTTCTAGAAACACCTTCAGCGGAAATGTGAGCAAGTTGCCCTGAGGGCCCCATGTATGTAGCAATGCTTATGCCAGCGCTGTGGGAAGAGCCCACCATGCCACACATAACAGGCATCATCGTCCTTCTGTGATGGTAGGATGGAGAATGGTTTCCTTTTCCCAGATGCCCTTTGGGGATAGGATACAACCTTCTTAAGTATATATATTTATATATATATAATCTGGGAATATAATATTCTTTTAAAAGAGAAATTTGCATATGATGCTCACTTTTTAAAAAAGTATTGACTTTTTTGCAGTGACCAGTGACTTCTGTTTATTTAACCACTAGGAGAATATTTCTGGAAGATTATATGGCACATAAAACAGCAAGCGTGATAAACGACACTTGGTGAACAGCAGTTTACAGAGCTGTTTCCTGCATTGAGGCCAGTTGGCAAGGCCTGTTTCCTGCCTCCCCACGCCCTACTGGATCTCCTGGAGGAGGGAGGTGGAACTGGGCTGGGTTGCTTCTTTTTGTCTGTGATTCATGTTTCTGTACCTCCTCTCTCTCTCTCACCTTCCCCAATATTGCATAATTTTAGAGGAGATTGTTTTCTCCTGTGGCAGTTAATACAATTCAGGCCGTGCACAATGTGAATAGGATACGGAAAAGGATCAATATGCGTCTCTGATTTCATTGTTAGCTGGTACTCACTGAACTTCAAGGGTTCTTAGGGTGGGTCTTTCATCCTGTCTTGGCAAGAGATATTGCTTCGTAAGAAAATAGCAACTCGCCAGCACCAGGAAAAGGCAGCAACCAGTTTAGGAGCTGGCAGAGCCACACCAGGAAGATCAGCATGGACATTAAGGGATTAGAGCGCCATATAGGACAGAAAGCTACAGAAGTGGAAGTGTCCGGGCCACTTGTTAAAGACTTGGATGTCATAACAAAATGAAAACTGAACAGCGTTGGCTAGTTGGAAACTTAAATTTTGGATAATGCAAGAGAACAGTGAGAGATATCAAGTTGGGGCCAGTATTTTCCTTGGTCCAGGAAGGCAAGAACCTGAAGTTTCAGGAAGGCTTATGACATACCAGTGTTTGCTAATTAGCACCTGAGGCAGGGCTTGGGGCCATTTGGACACAGAAAGTGTTGCCATGTTGACAAAGGACATGGAAGGGATGTATGTGCTCTGTCATATTTAAAAAAAAAAAAAGCATAGCCCATCAGGAGTTTGCTTGTGTTCAAAATTAAGATTATTTAAACGTGGTAATTGAGTAGATTGAGTAGGCAGAAGCTTCATTGTGTTCGGAGTCATTATTTTATGTAGTGCACTTTGAGAATTTAAATAAAACTTGTTTCTGAAATGATTTATCAAATTAGTGTCAAAATATATGAGCGGGGAGGAAAGTGGCATTCGGCCCAGTGTCTTCTTTCCCTGTGATGACGCCTGATGCTTTTCTTTCTCCAAACAGAGGCAAAGCACGGAGGACACAAGAATGGGCGGAGAGGAGGAATTTCCGGAGGGTCCTTTTTCACGTGGTTCATGGTCATTGCGTTGCTGGGCGTCTGGACATCGGTGGCCGTCGTGTGGTTTGACCTCGTTGATTATGAGGAAGTTCTAGGTAAGAATCAGGGTATGCTCTCCCTAGTGAGTTTGTCAGAGTGAAATGATAGCCCTTGGTAACCCAAGGCTTGGTCTCTCCTCTCTTCTGTGATTACCAACTGTAGGTGCCCATCGAGTCTTAAAAAACTGAAAGCAAAGGGCCGCCCTGGGCAGTGACCCGAATCTTGAAGGTTTCCATGTAGGCTCTCTGTTTATTGTGATATGTGGACGATTCCATCAAAGCAAGCTTTGCTAAATTCATTTTCACTATTTTCTGCACTCTTTGTTTTCTGTTCAATTTTATTACGAGTTTTAGAAAATTCTAGGCAATGAACTGATTCCTTTAGTGGGCATAGATCTGAAATACCATCTTATTCTATGACCCAGGTTGGCCTGAAACCTCCAGTGGCTTCCAGTGTTAGGATTACAGATGAGAGCTGTCATGGTTGACTTGCAAACCCTTTCTTTAGAGAGGATTTTCAAGAAACACCTAGCAGTGTATGTCTGTTGAGATAGGAGCCTGTGTGCGCATGGCTGTGTAGGTGCTGGGGTGGACCGTTTGGTCAGGTAGGGCGTCTCCAAGCTCACGTGAGGACGTCGCTGGGGGTACTTCTGGTAGTATTTCCTGTTCTCTTTCATATAATCACTAAAGCTTTAAGCTTTTTATTTATGTAGCTGTGTGAGTGCATGCGTGTGGGTGCCCACTGAGGTCACAGTAGGGCAGTGGATCCCTTGGGGCTACCATGAGTCACCTGATATGGGTTCCGGGACCTGAAGCTAGGGTTTTCTGGAAGAACAGAAGTGCTCTCAGCTGCTGAGCCATTTAACCAGCCACACTAAAGTTTTAAAAAATGATTTGTTTTATTTTAACCACTTTTTTAAAAAAAATGGAGAGCAATCACATAAGTTAAATATTGTAAACACTTGAAAATCTAAAATTCATTTTTTTGGTGTATTCACAATTTTACACCACCATCATCATCTAATTTAGAGCGTTTCTATGATACACTCTTTCCCTTACAGGTCCCTTTGACTTGCCGTGATTGTTTTGGGTGTTCTGAGTATAGCATATACATGCGTGTCTGCAAGGTCCAGAGTAATACTCAGTCATATGGGTACAGCACACTCTGCTTAGCTAAAAACCAGTGATGAGAGTTACTTGTTTTCACTGTTGGGCAATTACGAAGTATGGCCGTCCCCTTTAATGATTCAGTTAAGGACACCGACAGGCCAGTAGGGAAACGATGTGGTTGCCGATTTCCTGTCGAAGACCTGCCCCCTTCGAGTAGACCTCTCAAGCAGTCACAGAGGAGAACAGAGGAGAACACAATATGCTTATGTAGAACTTGTCACTCACCAGTGTTTTCCCCTCTTACTGCTTTAAGGGAAGTGGTTCCAAATAGATAGGTTAAAAAATTTTGGTTTATCATAAAGAAAAGTGTATGATTTCATTAGCGTACAGCATTGCTAGGTGACGGGTGAACTTCTATTGATAAATAACGATTTTCATGTTTTTGTATGCATGCAGCCAAAGCGAAGGACTTCCGTTATAACTTATCAGAGGTACTGCAAGGTAGGCTACTGGAGATGCAATCTAAGTGCTTTTGCATCTGTCTCCAAGACCTCACCCTTACCTCCTAACCGTCATCTACCCCAGGAACGTAAATGGTTGGACCAGTCTCCCCTTGTAAGGTTCTCAGGAAGGTGTGGCCTGCTGTCTTTACAATGGTATTAAAGCACCGTGCTATTGATAGCCTTGAATTACAGGTTATCACTTTGGTTTTCTTAACAGTAAGGATCCCGTTTTCATCCCGACTTTCCTCTCAGTTTTCTTGTGTGTGTACTAAGTTGGACAAAATTAGAGTCAGGGATCTGGGAATTTTGCTCTGCACCAAAATTCCTGCTGCAATTATACTTCGGATTAAAGAACTGGAAACTATTTTTTTTTTTTTTGCTGTTCATTTTTCATAAGAATGCTATACTTTTGCTCTTTAAAATATTGCTGTGCACTACGATTTCTATCCCCCATAGTTCTTGTCCAGTGATGAGTTATAAACCATGTTGATTTTAGAATAATTTTTAGGGTGTAGACTGTATAAGACTCACTTGTTGAAGTTCGGTTTGCTTCTTTCTCCTAGCCCCATGCTCTTAGAAATAAGACTAGACTTAAAATGTATTTACAGACACCTTTGCCATACAGGTAGGCTTTTCTCTGATTAGCTCATAATTTAAAATAACCCATTCTAATCTGTGTTCTGCCACGTGGCTGGCTACCTGTGCTCAGGTACTATGCGTCTGTCACATCTTCTGTGCCTGGCCTTATCCCAGAATCCTTTCTGCCTCCCAGATGTCCCACCTCCTTTTTCGTGCCTAAGCTATAGGCCATGAGTTTTATTATTGACAGGTGCCACATCCATACAGACACGAGATATTTTCTCTAAGTCATTTGAAATGCTAAACCTGTAGAGAACACCCTGAAAGCATTGGTCATGAACAGCCATTGTTGAGTGAGTTGAACCTGACTTCCTTTTCTACCCTTAAGCAATGGACGTCTGGTGCCAACAGCATTTTTAAATAGATAACTCCGTTCTTCTTCAGCATTTCAGGAAGCCCCCAGTTTCACCTACTTTACCTCCAGAATCGACCACTCCACTTCAAGTAGAGGAGTGCTTTCTTGAAATTATTGTTAAATGTCAGACTAGACATGTTTCACTCTGTGAAGTACTTATGCTTTCACTTGATTTACTAATATTTGATTTTTATTTGAAGCTTGAGTCGCATAGATTGTTGATAGTTCAGCGAAGTTTTATATCTCAAAAGCATCAAATTATATACATTGTTAGACTGTTAGAAATGGGCTATTCTTCTTGTATATGTAAATTAAGGTATTTATGTAAAGTATTTTGGGGAGAATAGTAAAATTGCTGTGAAGTGATAGAATCAGAATCTTCCTGAATTGTTAGGGAAAACCTCTTACTCAGAGTTTCGTTAGCCGTATACTCCCTGAGTCTGTAGATGCCTGCCTGGTAGCTTTGATGATGTATTCTTCCAGTCTGGCTTTGCAGCTGTGAAAGGAGAGGACTCATGATATTTATGGTGTCTAAAACTGGCAGCAAGAGACCGATACTTATTAAATTTGTTTTCTCTCTGTTCCTGTGTCTGTCATTTCTCTCCTGTTGTAGGAAAGCTAGGAGTCTATGACGCAGATGGTGATGGGGACTTCGATGTGGATGATGCCAAGGTTTTATTAGGCAAGTACCCTGCTTCCTCTCTTTTGTTAGAAGGACTTAGATAATGAAGTCAAAAGAATATTTTTGCTCTGATAATTATCTTCAGCAAGTGTAAACATTTCTATTTATCGATTTGTTCATTCATTTATTTATTTATATCCCAACTGCTGCCCTCCCGGTTCCCCTTCACAGAGTCCCTTCCTTCCCCCTCCCTCCAATTCACTTCTGAGAGGGTGGGGACCCTCTGGGTATCCCTCTGCCCTGGCACATCAAGTCTCTGTAGGAATAGGCACATACTTTTCCCCTGAGGCAGAACAAGGCATCCCTCTGCTACATGTGTGGGGCCTCCATCCAGCCCATGTATGCTCAGTCTCTGAGGGCTCCCAGGAATCCAGCTTAGTTGATCCTGTTGATCTTCCCATGTGGATGCCATCTCCTTAAGGGCCTTCAATTCTTCCCCTAACTCTTCCACAGGGATCCCCTGCCTCCATCCAATATTTGGTTATAAGTATCTGCATCTGTCTCTGTCGGCTGCTGGTAGAGCCTGTCAGTGAACAGTTATGCTAGGCTTCTGTTTGTAAGCCTAACAGAGTATCATTCACAGCATCAGGGATTGGAGCCTGCATTAGGATGAGCCTCAAGTTGGGCCCTTGTTGGTTGGCCATTCCTTTAGTCTCTGCTCCACCTTGGTCCCTGCATTTCTTTTAGACAGGACAGATTTTGCATTGAAAATTTTGTGTGTGTTGCTGCCCTTATCTCTCCACTGGGGCTCATGTCTGTCTACAGGATGTGGCCTTTTCAGGTTCAGTATCCCCACTGTTGGGCATCTCAGCTAAGGTCACCTGCATTGAGTCCTGGGAGCCTCCCCCATTCGCAGGTCTCTGGGACGTCTTAGAGATTCCTCTACCGCTACTCCCAACCTCCGTACCGCCCCCCTCCTCCCAACCCCTGTGCCTGGCAGCTGCAGATTTCCATTCATTCTCCTGGCCTTTCAGGGGTAGGAACTGTGAACATTTTATGGAAGATATTTTGCAACTTAATATTTCATTTTTATTGATATGCTAAAGGAGCACTTTTCCATTGTGGCTTTTCAAATCGCTCTTACAAGAGCATGTAGCTCTTAACACATCAAATTTTAATAATTGTAGCTTCATTTGTGTTTCCAGATTTAAGCACTTTATATTCTGAACTTAATGTTTAGAGATAGAATGTCCTCATGTGTTTTCAAATGAAGAACTGATTTTTTTTTAAAGTACCATTTGGTATGATTTATTCTGACTATAAGATGTAAATGTCTCCCTTTCAAATACTGATTAGGGCCAGCTTTACTTACCATTCATAAGACCAAATGAGGACCGCATGTTCAGTGGGATATGACTGTAGACGACACTGTACATTTCTCAAGGTTTACATAGGTTAGTTTTGAAATAAAACCGTGGCAGTAAATAATCTTTAATGTCCTGGTTGTAGCTAATTTTCACATTAAAATGTGAACCTAGCGGTTTTTAATCACATTTTTCTGCTTTGACAGTCATGGATTCCTCTCTGTAATTTTGCTACCAGCTAGGTTTCTCTTGGAATAAAGATTGGTATTTCCTCATTGCTTTAAAATATTGTCTTAGTATTTTAAACAGAAAGGACAGTGCCAATTTGAATATGCAAATTTTGTGTACTGTGGCCTGTTATTTCTGGTTTTAGGCAGCTCACTTCCTTTTCCTTAGTATGAAGCAGATACGTACTAAAGCTTTATAGCAAGTGATTTAGCAAAGCAGTAGTTCTGGCCTGATATTATCTATGCACTGAGTTTAATAACCTGCTAAAGAAACCATTTTTGTGAATTTGTGATTATGAAGGAATAGGAAGGTACTGTAGCAGGTAAGCAGTTTTGCATAGTTAGACCTTACTTCCTTTCAAACAAATTCTGCATGGGAAACAGTTTTAGCTGTAATTCAGCTTCTGATTTAGCCCTGCCCTGGGGTGTGTTTTTCCCTCTTGCACGGTGGGAGGCAGTCATTTACAGTTGGAAGTCCACTGTACCACTTTCATGATATCTCTTGATCTAGTGGTGATGGCATCCTGACTGTAATTTTATCATTTTTCTATCTTAGAGTTTCAGTACCTACATTAAATCCTCAGGTGACCGTAGTTTTAGGCAATTGAAAGAAATAAAGTCATGAGCAACTTAATCCGTTAGGAGGATGGCGTTTTTCTTGCTGTAACTGGTGTTCCTGATGCAAGATGCTACTGTAAGTGAATTCTGAATAGTAGAGCTTTTAAAGGATAACACACACGCACACACACGCACCAGGCTAGTTAACTGTAACACTGAGAATGGCTGTCTGCAGTAGACACAAACAGTGTGAGCAGCCCAGTTTGCTCCTTTTATTCCACCTCTGCGCCAGGAGCCGAGTCTTGGGGGGAGGGAGAGCTCTGAACGAGCCACTCTGTGAGCAGCTGTCAGTATGTACTTGCGTTATGACTTTGATGAAGAACTGCCAGGTCCAATGACACCTGTCCCCAGGCACTGCAAGGTCTTTTTCCTCTGCACCCGGTACACTTCAGCTCTCCCCGACTAGGATGGCTGGGTTCTTTCCTCCAGCATGAGGTGACTAAAGCCTAGCTGTGCCTCAGTTATATGCAGGCGCTGGGACAGAGTTGGGGTGCTCCTTGTGGTGGGGGAGAAGCTACAGAGCATGCCCCACGAAGGCACCAACCCTTGCTTTCTGTGCTGCTGGGGTGAGACCTGGGCTCTAAGAGCATAGTTTTAGGTAAAGGCAGGAAGCAAGGTAATGGAGGGAGGAGGACAGAGATGACCAAGAGGCACAGTAATTAATGTTCGTGTCAAATGTCCACAGACCTGGCGTATGCCATAGTTTTTAACCCCTTGGCCTTTGAAGTCTAACTCTAAATCATACTAATTTGTGGAAAGTCTACAGACACGGTGCTTTTTTTCCACCTATTAAGGCTTTCCTCAACACCAATAGCTGTTACTGATTCCATCCGTTCACAGTCTCCCAGTGTACTTTGAAAATGTACCAATCGTGTCCTTGGATGTAGACTTTCTTATTGTTTAGGCCAAATTGTCTAAAAAGCAAGTGACGTTGGTTTCAGTGTATTAAGGAAACCTACAGACACGTGTGTCTGCGACCACAGTTAGCGAGGGGCAGTGAGCTGGAAAGACAGCAGGCAGGTGGAGCAGCAACAGGAGGGTTTGGAGGAAAGGCAAGGAAGGGGAAAGTGATGTAATTGATTCACAATCTCCAAACAAGAAAATGGGATAAAAATAAAATAAAGACAAAGCATGTTTCCCACACACTGTCCGTAGGAAATGTCCCAGGACTGTGCTAGGAGTAACATCTTATAAGAACCTCACCTGAAGATGCGTGCCTGCCCCTTGTTCTATAACACATAGCTGACCCCTGTCAGGTGTGGCTGCGGCACCAAGGGCAGATGCTCAGCGGCTCCTGTACATGCCTTAGGTACAGACTGAGAGAAGTGTGAGGCCATGGGGAGGAACATGGAACTCGCCCAGCATTTAATGCTGCTCATTTGGCGTGGACTCTGATTCGGAGGAATCGCAGACCCAGGATCACTTTTCCCTTCAGACTGGCATTCCTGTTTTAAGAACTACAGATGTGGCTTTGGATATAGGTTGGTTGGTAATACTCTGCTGTGGAGGCATGAGGACCCAAGTCTGGATCCTTACAGGTGCAACAGTTCACTTATCCTCAGGGGCTGGGCAGGAGAATCCCTCAGGACTTGCTGTCCAGCTCCTCTAGCCTGATCAGTGCTCTCTTCTAGGGAGAAACCCTGTGGTGGTTCACTTGGAACCTACCCGGGCTCCCACATTCCATTTAAGCTCACTGTGAACTTTAAGACTTCCAGGCTCAGCACTGGCTCATGAAGAAGATGCTTGGCACCACATGACATAAACTTCTGATCACCACATATGCACACATGCCAAGTGTGTGGTGCACACAAATGCATTCGGGACACATGCAACTACAGGCTGCATAGATACGTTACTGTCCCCAAATATTTGTTGCTCAGTTCTACTTCTGAAGCACAGAAGTTTCATACTTTATACGTAGTAATGTGAAACACTTAAAGCACAAAGGATAATGAAATACAACGAGGGTTTTCTCTAAATACACAGCGGTAGCATTTAAGGTGGGGAGAAGAATCATTCTCACCAGTCTTGGATGGAAATGCAGATCTCTGTTTATAGCATTTGGAGACTTGAAACACCCAGGACTTGTCAAAAAAAAATAATTAAATGGTAACTGCAGTTTGTATCTTTCCTCTCCCCTCACATGTGGAAACAGACAGGGTCTAGATCTTCAATTGACACCAGCAGAGACCTTCAGTGTAATCTTTACAGCTAGCCAGGATTCTGCTATCTCTTGTGTGTCAGCATTGCTGGTAGCTGTGCTACATGGAGACAATGTGTTGGAAATGATCTGAAATGACCAGGCTTTGCTTGCATAGGTGAAGGCTCTGGAGGTTCCGATGCTCATATTTCTTCCTGTCATAACTACCACCTGCTTTCCTTCCTCAAATTGTGGGGCCTTGAAGTGTATAGGGAACTGATTTCATATCCCCCGGGTCTTTCCGTATCCCAGGTCATTTCCCTCTGGAGACAGTCATGATAACTTACGTCTTCATTTCTTCTGTTTAGAGGGTCCTGTTTGGCAACAGTGCTTAGGAAACAGCAGACGTCAAGTCTTTGCAGTAAGAAATCCTCCTTTCATGGGCGGGGGGGGGGGAAGAGGTGTCAGGGTTGCTCTCCTCCCCAACCAGTGGCTGCTAGAGCCTTCCTCAGGGTTCTTATAGGTAGGCAGAGAGGTTTATATCAGCTCCTTTTAACTTACAGGGTGTGTAGCACTAATCGAGTCAGCTGGTATGAATGACCATGTTTGAGTGTCTCACGCCAACTGAGATGCTTGTAGTCCACTGGCTTTCGTGCTCTGCAGCACCTGCAGTTTACTCCAGGGTGTATGGTCAGCTCTGGTTCATCAGTGTGCCGGTTGGGAGGTTGTCAGAGCATATGCTAGGCTCTCTGGGATCACTTTCTCCTTTCCTGTCTACGGAGTTTGCTGATGCTCTTTGCCAATGTTCCCGCCCAAGGCTCTAGTGGGAAAAAGACAGCCTGCTTATGAGCTGGGGGGATATTCGGTGTGTTGGGTGGGTCGAGGCTTGGCTTGGAGGTGAGCTTTCTCAACTGGTTTCTTTACTTCCTGCTTTACCTTTCTGTAAATCTGTGACTGTGATGCCCCACCCCACCCCCCTTTTGAGATCACTCTGCCTAAGCTTAATAACTTTTTTCCACCTAACTGCTCTTCTTGTTTTCTCTTTCTCTCTTCCTTTATTCTTATGTAGGCCTGACCAAAGATGGCAGTAATGAAAATATTGATTCTCTTGAGGAAGTCCTTACTATTTTAGCGGAGGAGAGTTCAGATTGGTTTTATGGTTTCCTCTCATTTCTCTATGATATAATGACTCCTTTTGAAATGCTAGAAGAAGAAGAGGAAGAAGAAACTGCAGACGGTGTTGATGGTACGTCGCAGAAGGAAGGGGTTCAGGGAAAGACCTGTGTCATTTTGGATTTGCATAACCAGTAACTTCGATTCAGGGACTAAAATCAGTGGGTGGTAAAATGGAGCAGCCTCCTCCGCCTCCCCCCTTTGCTTATGCAGGGCTCAACGCACAGTGGGGGCAGTTGTGACTTCAGATAGATGCCGACCACGTGATCCCGAGGATGTTGCCCAGCACAGACACTTAGCTAGCCCCCCCCCCCCCCCCCCCCCCGCTTGGCTCCCTCCACACCCAGAAAGGAAGTGGCTTTCCTCACCCCAGTAGCTGTTCACAAAGTGCACTGGAAACGATGTTCTTGGGAATACAATTGGTTTCTGTATCGCTTTATTTCAACTTAATGTATTCACTGAACTAAGTTGGAAATTGTGTTGTATTTAACCCCCATGCCTGTCTTTCTCACACTTTAATGATAATTCTAATGGGAGTGGTTCTAAAAACATTTCCCGCATGACTAATAAGCTAATGCTTCTCCTGCGGCCTTCACCTTGCCTGCTGTGTAGTGATGGCCCTTTAAGAAGCTGGTATTTTTTTAATCTGTAATTTCTTTAGGTTAATTGACTAGTCATATAAGTTCCTACAAACTTGTTCAAGTTCTGTATTCATGGTGCTTTTGACATAATTTAAAAATTCCATGCTTTTGCCTTAGGGTAGTGAAGTTTCCGAATTTAGATACTAACAGGTCTGAATATGTATATTTCTGAAATCAGAATTTATTTTCGGTTTCATTTTCAAGTATACACGTAGAGAAGGTAATTTGTAATTGGTTTTTTTTTTTAGGCCACCCTACTATAAAAGAGGGAGCGTGTGATCGTGCGTCTTGCAGAATGTTGTATATATTAAAACTATCTCTTCTGAATTAGGCGTTTCCATTTTTTACTAACTTATTAGCTGTTGGTTTGGGTTATGTGTAATATAATGTTTAGAATTATAGATTGAATTTATTGAAGTGGTCCTTCATGTTTAGGAGAAAATTTTCTTTCCCCAACTATGAACGGTAGCAACAGCTTTGGCTTAGCCGTTTGAAACTGAGTTTGCCTCAGTAATACAGAATCAGTTATTAGCTGTATAAAGCCCGGTTCTGAAAATCCCTAGTGACCCTAGTGACCCTAGTATCCCTAGTGACCACCCTTGAGACTGGGGAGAGTGCCACCTAAGAGGCACTGTCAAATGCCTGTCAGAGTGTTTAGCTCCCATTGACAGCCTCTAAAATTCTGCCCAGCTTTGGGTCCTCATGCGTTTGAAACCAGAATACACCGGAGTTTTAGACACTTTTATTTAAGTATCATTCCCGAATATTCTTTGTTTTTACATACTAACCTCCTAGTAAGAGGTCAGCAACCATTTGCTCCAGGATGATGGGGCACCGTTTGTTCTGGGAAGATGGAATGTTGGCTGAGGTACAACTCCTGAAATCAGAACGCAGCAGCTCTCTCTCTAACTGTCGCTACTCTTATACGTGGTTACATGTGCCACTCATAGGCCAGGTCTTCTCAAAGCTTAAATGGTTGGTAAGAGTTTTTCTCATTCTGTGTTCAAACAGTATTTTTACTCTGTCGCTGAGGACTTGGTCAGAAGCTTCTGGTACTCAAGGATATAAGCCCTTCAACTCAGTCCTCAGCTACGTAGTAAGTTGAGGACTCCTTAATAATCATTTTCAAAGTTGTTTTAGCTCTCCTCCTGATTATGACTAAATTCATTTTGAATTTGAATGTTGTGGAATAATCAAAGGTAATTAGTTTTGAATTCACAACCTTAGGTCCTAAACTCAATAAAAGTCACTTACCCAAATGGCTGAAAAGCGGGTTTTCAAAGCAGTTTTCTTTAAGTGTCATGACTACTACTAACTGTGGATGGTTTTAGTCAGGAATGAATAATTAAATTTCTGTGTTAAAAACGTTTGTAATTAATTCCTCACCAGGTTTTTGCATTGTCATGATACTAATGCTCATTCTATGTACAGAAATTAATTATGCCCATTTTCCCAGCTGTAAAGTAAGTGTACGCAATGGTGACTTCCCAACACTTTTATACCATCTTTAATCAGAGCATTTGAAAAACTTTAAGTGATGATAAAATACAGGTAGCTGCTGAACCCCTGACTTCTGTGACTTCCTTCAACTTGTGTCTAAGGCTTTTTTTTGTGTGTGTGTGTCTGAGAAAGAATAAAGATATTGGCAAAAACGTGGTCTAAAGCAAATGTAACTCTTCTTAAGTGTCATTGAGTACATACACCTAAGCTGTGATTTCTAAATTTATTTGGTAATTTTGTTTCGTAGGTGTTTTCTTACTTCACGTCTTAAATTTATGGGCCAGCTTTGAACGGCTACTTTGTATTCTGTATATAGGAGTGTTCATTTAGTCACAGAATTGTCAATCACTGTATTATCAACTGCCTTTTCAGTTTCCACCATTTAAAACCCTGATGCGTGCTGTGCAGTCAACAGAGCATTGGCCCCCTCCCAATGTGGCTGTTCTGCTCGCGCATGCGCTGATCCACTATTCCGGTTTCAAGTTCAGTTAAATCGGGAAGGGGAGCTGGAGACTGTGTGTGGTTCTCTGGCTACTTTCAGCCACTCTTTCACTTGGAATGTTGACCACTGGGATGTAAATCGGAGGGTTTTCCAGGAACTGACCTTACTAACTAGGAAACCTGGCTGTCGGCTTGCTGCCTGTGGCTGCTGCAGAAGCCACGCACCGGATGGAGCGCTGGCTGGCCCTGCTCGCTCCCCTCGCGCTTGTCTTTTTCTGTACAAATTTACCCCTGCCTTGCATAGCTCCTGTCCGGACATGTAAGAAAAGCCTTTTCTCTGTTCAAATTTGGGTTGATATGTATTTACGCTTAGTTATTCTAACTACAGTGGTTATTATTACTATTTTTTCTCTCAATATTGGCAGCTTTAGAGAACTGTGGACGCAGATAAAGACTGCTGCTCTGCTGCCTATCTTATTGCAATGTCTCATGGAGAGGGGTACTAACAGCACTTTCTTAAGGAGATTCTGGGCTAGCTCTGTAAAATGTAAAACAGCCTTTTATGGTATGGGCTGTGGAATTTTCATCCATCGGGATGTATATTGGAACACTGAACAAGGAATTCAGTGACTATGTTGATATGTTGGTTGATAGGGCAAGCATGGCATAGTTTTCTTATATTTGCTAAAGTAAACCTGTCATACTTTTGTGTATTTACCATTTGGACCCTTTAAACTTGGGTTTTGTGTAGTCCATGTTGGAAATGGCTGCAGTGTTCCAATATAGGAAGGGGGAAAGTGAGAAGCTAGGACTCATGGTGATCACAGTCTTTTTAGGGAGCATGGGAGTGACCAGGTGACCCCAATAGGAAGGACAGAACCGTTGCCTGAAGAAGGACAGAACCGTTCCCCAATGGGAACGACAGAATCTGTTGCCTGAAGGGGTTACTTGGATGCCATAATAGAGCCCTTCTTCTAAAGTTCTGTGTTCTGCATGTGGCAAAACCGTGGGTCCAGCTGTCGGAAGGAACGTGCACATGTCTTCACATCATAGTCGATGCCATGTTTTGAAAATGTGTTTGTAGTCATGCCCCCTGTGGCAGTTGCCAAAAGAGTGTACGTCAGGCAGTTCTCTCTAAGTGAAAAACATAAGATTTTCTTAATCACCCGTTAAAGAATTCGTAGTCATTTACATGTAAACAACAATTACCATGAACACTAGCAGAGAAAAGGCACAGTGACTGCTGATGGGGTGGGGTGGGGGGAGGAGTCTGGCATACTTTTTGTTGTTGTCATTGTTGTTGTTGCTTTTTTTCCCTTTTACATTCTTTTACTGTTTCCATCAAGACTGTCTTAAATTGGGGTGCGCTCTGTCAGCACTGACATCCGGGTGGATTACAGGTAGCCAGAGGTTCCCTTTCCCACAGGATGAACTTTCTCTACAGTGCTCGGGAGCTGTTTACACTGTTGTAAATAGCACCTGCACCTTTTACTGTGTAATGGGGTTCATTTTGTCCCCGGGGCACTGACCTTGCTAGTAAAGAGAGAAAAGAGGAAAGTGAAAGGGTGTTTGTTGATGTCCCACAGTCTGAATGCACAAGCAGCCAGAGACAAAAAGTAGTGATTTACCTCTGCTGGTCCTGTGGCCTCAGGACCACCCTCTTCCCTTTAGTGCTGTAAACACTAGCCAAGCTCTTCTTCGGTCCGCCATCTTTGTATTCCTCTGGACATGTGATTCTCTTTTATGCGTTGTTTTTTTGTTTGCTTGTTTGTTGTTTGTTTGTTTGTTTTTCTGTTAGATGCTGGCTTCGGTTCCACAGACCCCGTCTTTACATTTCTTTCCATTACAGAATTTCTTCCGAGCTTTTGCTTCTTCTCCTTCAGACATGTTTATAGTTTGTGGTTCTGAAACTCAGCCTTTCCTTAATCTACCCCAGCCTGTCTCCCCATCATTCACCTCCCAGTAGCTCAGCTGCCCCTTCCTCAAAGCCACTCCTGTCACCTGTCCTACTCTTCATATAGCACAGATTTGGATAAACACTCCAAACTCTGTTCCCTGTCTGCTTCATCTTGAGAACTGCCTGTGGCATCACTTTGCCTGCCACTCCTGAACAAGCTGGTCTCAGGGTCACCTTTCTCAGTGCCATTGTCCCTTCTGCTGGGAAACCAACTGGAGGAAGCTCAGGTGACAGGAACCAACATTTCTTAGCAGCCTGCAGGCTTCCCTCCTGTCCCGTGGTGACTTTTAGAACCCAGTTTCCCTGTTCCTGCTCTTCTTCTGTTGTTCTTGGGCTGTGTGTTTGTTAATTTCTTCTCTTCTAATAGCTTGGACCTTTCCTGTCTGTTCTCTCTCCTTTAGAAACTGAGTATGAGAGGTGTCACTTGGTTGCTGGCCCTAATCTTTTCATCAAAAAAAATTCCTCCAAAGTCACTGTGGGTTTTTAAATTTTTAAGTAATTATCCCCCCTCAACCCCTTCACCCCCACCCCCACCCCTGGGAAAACATTACCGTAAGCCAATGCTTGGAACTGCTGGACATCTGCAGCTCTTGGGTAGTTTGTTTTCCTTTGATGCCTTTCATCAAATCTAAAGTTTTAAGCGCAGCAGTCTTTCTTAATGTTTTACGACCCTGGCCGTAATCCAGTGCTCTGGGTTGTCTATGGTTAAGCTTTAACCCTGGGATTTCATCAGTGTAGCTCATTTGGGTTCTAATGAGTTGGTGTGGGGAATAGATTGATTCTCCCTCCCCCCGCCCCCCTTTAGTGGGTGTCTGGTCTACCATGGAAACAATGCACCAATGCAAGAGGGCATCCAAGGTCCTAGAGTGTAGATGTTCTATTCTTGTTCCTTTTGCACATTAAAAAGTACTCACATATTTAAAGGTTAGTGTTACAGAGGTAGGACTGGTATTTTGTTCTGAATTAATTAAACTTGTTAGGCAGTGCTGACAGTATTTTATACAGTGGTGCACTGTTACTGATCATGTTTAAAAAAAAAATCAAGTTTTGCCTTTGAAAAGTAATTGTTCTTCTGATGCCATTGTTAGGTCTCCCATAGAAAGCAGGTAGCTAATCCCGGCTACCCTTTCACTTTCCCCTCCTCCCTCTCTTGATACAGCCAATGGCATGGCATTCTCAGACTTTCCCTCTCCAGAATGATGATCCTAACGTTTTGAGTGTAATTAACGACCATCTCAGATGGGCTGTCTAGTTTGATGGACACAGTTGACTACAAGTAGAGAAAGGGGAGGAAGTTAAAGATGGAGGATGGGAGCAACAAAGCTAACAGAAGAACACCTCATTCCAGAAGTGGGGTTCTGACTGGAGTGTGGGGAAACAAAATGGCCACTGTAGTTTGTACTATGATAAACCTCAGGCTTTGGGACTCCTGTTTGATACCCTCCAGCCTTAGGTATTGGGTAACCAGTTGTAGATCCCTTACCCTCCCACGGGTAAGAACTGTGTCTCCTACCTGATACATCCAAGAGTTGGATTGGCAGCTTAGAGTGCCACTTGAGAAAGCCTGCCAGTGTGTGAATATAAGACAACATTTTTGAGAGTGGCAAATAGAAAAGGAAAATCAATTGACTGAGATCTAAGTACACCCTTGTCGGAAAAGAGTATGTTGAAACCAAAAGAGTAGGATCAAAACCAAAACCAAAACAAACAAACAAAAAACCCAACCGCCCAAATCCCTTTATCACAACTTTGACTTTCCAAGAGTGACAATACAAAGCAAAACTGCGAAGATTTTTAGAGTAACAAGTAAGCACGACTTATGTAATAATGTATCGTTTGCTTATAGAATTTTAAACCACTGGATTTGGCATGACAGGGAAAAGCAGTGCTTGCTCAAAGATTAACGTTCTACTGGAATATCTGTGTGATTAGCAGTGTGAACCAATAGGGAAATGAAGGCCCTAGCCCTTTCTGTGGATCGTCTGTGGCTTGGAAAGTCTACTGCCTGCAGAGAGAAGCCATAGCAGTTGCAAAACCATGAAGGTCTAATGCAAATTATGCACTAAAATCTTGAAGGTCTAATGTGAATTATGGTCCTGATTGATCATCAGGTTAGTTATAATGTGTTCCTCTTAAGACCATATTTATTGGTCTTAAGGTTATATTTCTGATTGATGTTTACTGTCCTTTAATGGTGAACGTAAGCACTTTAATTCATTTCATAGGAATATATCAATTTAAATTAATTTACAGGTACTGAATTTTAATTTCCTCAACATATGTCTTCATAACCTCTTTTTGTCTTGTAAATACCAACAGAAGGACCTGGTGGGTTAGCCAAGAGGAAAACTAAGGCTAAAGGTATTATTTTCTGTTTTGCCAAGCAGCCTCTAGCGAATCAAGTTCTTGCTTTGATGGCGCATGATGTTTCTGACGGAAATGCAGCCACAGTTAATAGTACTTGGGTGGCCTGTGTTATGAACAGCTTTTTGAAGACTAAATTATAGGCTTTTGCTTCTTCTAGCTAGCTTGCAGTTTTAATTAATTTCCTTTTTTGTTACCAGATCTTTCTAACAGCCTGTACCTTGAGAGTTTGTCGACATAGTTAACTACATTTATAGGAATGTGCCTGTTGAATTTACAAATGTGCATCTTCCCTTGCTGCCTAAAACATTTTATGGTCTGATTTAAAAAGAAAATACCGTACAATGGTGAATCCATCAGCAATGTATTTCATTTCTCCCACGGCTGTGAGGATGCTGTCCTACAGCAGAATAGAAACCAGTGTGCTCTAACACTAAAGGCTAGGTTTATAACTTAGCGCACTGGATTGTTGCTATAGGATATGCTGTGTTTGATAGTCTAATGCATTAAAATTGCCATACCTGTGTGATATCATATGTAGACTAACATTGCCTATTACAGCCTGTATATCCTTACATGGAGACATTTCTGAGAGTGGGAAATGTTCTTTGGGAGGATGGCATGGAAACCATGCATGCTTTTCTTTCAAAATCTTAGGACAGTTTGTGTGTGTGTGTGTGTGTGTGTGTGTGTGTGTGTAAGTAATTGGCATATTTATAATTTTTTGTGTGTTTAAATCATTACTGTATAAGCCTTTTGCTATGGGGTATGCAGGATTTTTTTTTTTAGTTTTTATTTTCAGCTTTAGGTTGAGAAATCTTCAATTTTTAGTTAGTCCCAAATAATCCCCAAGAAGAAAATAATTTTTTTATCATTTTATTTTTATATAAGCAATTTTTAAACTAAATTGCCAGTAAATTATAATCCTTCTTCCTGTTCTGTTAAGACCACTTTAGCATTAAGGATGTAATTTTAAAAATACAGCACAGACCAAGGCCTGACAGTAGTGAGCTGGTTAAGTGTTTTACGATTTGCCATGCCATCTTCGGTTGCTCTGTGAACAGCCCCAAAGTGGGATGCAGACTTGCAGATGGTTAGGAGTTTGAATTGGTATTTTTATAGTTTGGTGAGTTTTTTTTGACCACATAGTTTTGTAGACCACATAGAAAGGTACCGTCTTTTGTGAGTAGCACATGTCCAGGGTTCACCCTGGACGTCCTTGTGTTACACGGATCTTAGACGCACTTTGCTGGCACAGTCCTGTTTCACGTGTCCTTAGCTCTTTCATTTTGTTTGTGTCAGTGGGAATCTTTTATCACGTCCTGGTGAGAGCAGAGAGTGAGACGTTAACTGCTCAGTTAAACTCTATAAAATGTAATGTGAAAACAGTATCTTATCTGAGGCTTGGAAATATCTGACTTTTCCATTCAATTGCTCTCTCTTGCCTCCAGAGCCTGGAGCGTTTGTATATTGACTTGTGTGGCTTTCCAAAAACTGCCAGGGACATACACTTAAAGAAAGAGAATACTGATTTTAGGGAGTTGACTATCAGCATTAAAATAATTCACACAATTGCTATTACAAATGTTACAGATAAGAAAATTTAAAACGTGTACATGTGGGTTTTTTTGTGTTGTGAGGAATGAAGAGCTAAGTGGTGTTTAACTTACTTGTGTACCTTTACTCTGAAGGCCTGTAAACATAACTTTTAACGGCATGATGGTGTACTCAAGCCTAAAGGTTTTCATTATGGTTGTTTAAGAACAAGTTACAGTTTGTTCTCATGGTGCCTATGTTCTGCGCTAATGGATGGGTTCACCTTGTTAATGTTGCACGCCAGCCTCTGTTAAATACAAGTCAAGCCATGTTTGAAGCTGGAAAAATAGGATAAGATAGTCCCAGAGTTTATTTCATAGCTAATACTTCATGGAGGTTTATACCTCTTTTTGACTCAACATTTGAGCTATTAGACTAACTTCCCGAAGGAGAGAGCTCCAGTGGCGGGGTGGGTGGGAGCAGGGCAGTGCGTCTAACAAGGGCCTTCTGTGATTTAAGAGGTTAGTCAGTAAACATTTTTCCCTTTGATTGGAAAACCTGAAAGTTAAAGAACCCACCAAAGAAGAGCTCAAGAAGGAGAGAGAGAAAGCTGTGCCTAGCAAGACTGAAGAGGGAAGAAGGGGGAAGAAGGAGCGGGAGGATGGAAGGAAGGAGAAGAAAAAGTCTGACTCGGACATATCCCAGAAAGCGTCTCCTGGAGGTAAGAGAGACAGAGCGAAGGAGAAAGCCAGCTCAGATAAAAGTGGGAAGTCCAAGGAAACCGTGAAAAAGGCAGCAGAGACAAAGTCCGTTCCTAGTAAAGTGGCTTCCACAGACAAAGACAGGAAAGGAAGAGGCTCCTCCAGCCATGCTCCAGTCACAAAGGAAAATAGCCAGAAGAGAAAGAACTGAAGGCCCATCGTTAACACCCAGCAATGGGTGACCTTCCTGACTCCGATTTGCTGCTAAAGGGCAGAGGAAATCCGGGATTACTCGGACTGGGGAAATGCTACATATTAACCACTGAATGTGTTTATTGGTGCTCAATAAGTAACTTCTGTGAAACAAGCATTCTTTGTCATCTCGGTTTCCAAAAAAACAAAAAAAGAAAGTTTGTGTTCTAAAATGTAATAACCTACTTTTATTGCTATGTGTGATATGAACTGTAATGGTTTTAATCCTCCATCAAATGCTCCTGTTGAGGTAAGTAAGAAAGAAGCTGGAGCCTTGGGCAGTGTTAATGTGCGGTGACGCAGCTAGGCAGGGTCTTCCCTTTCTACTCCCTTCCTGACTGTCTTGCCTGGCTCTCCCCAACTCCCAGCTCCCCCCAACCAACTCGCAGTTCTTCCATGGCAGCCCCAGGCTACTGTCCCTGGCATCTCCCTCCTCATTCCTTAGGCCTTTTGCCCTGTAGCTCCTTCCCAGTTCGCTTTCCCTTCTCCCCCCATCTCTCCCATTCTCTGTCCAGGTTCAGCTCTCCCAGCCTTAGCCTTATCTCTCACCTTCTTTCCCCTTAGGCCTCCTTAGTTGCCCCTCCTCTTCTTACCTAGCTTGCTGTTTTTACCCCTTCTTTCCATTACATAATAACCACCACCACCACCACCACCACTACTACCACCACCATAACCACAGAGAGCCTGTTCATCCCGTACCGGACACATCATTCTGAGTTCTGTGTGTTGTCAAGAATTAAAGAATTTTGTGTAGGAGAGCATTTCCAAATGCTTTGTTTATGTTAGCCTTATGGATTCTGAATCCTCGAAAGGCTTCTTTTGGCTTCACCGCGGTACTGTACGACTCACCGATTTTCAGCTGTTGTGGTTAGATGGCCTATATCCTTGTGTTTGTGTAATGACTATTTAACCTATCCAAACAGCCACAAATTTGAGATCAAACTTCTTAGCCCATCGTAAACAATTAATAAAGAAAATATTAACGAGAGAGACATTTCTTCAAATGTTGTGTGCTGGTCTGTGCATGATGCTTTAATTTATCTTTAGATTACCTATTGATTACAAAGTCTGACCAGGCTATGGTGTCTCCTGACAGATTGAGGCAGGACGACCAGGAGTTTGAGGTCCTCCTTGGCTACATACAGCAGCCTGTCTGGGCAAAATACTGTCTCACACACCACACACACACACACACACACACACACACACACACACACACACACACCCATGGACAGACACACACACACTGACAGACACACACACCTGAACACACACACACCCACACACACACACACATCGACAGACACACACCTCAACACACACACACATACACACACTCACACACATACACACGCACACACACACAGACACACACACACAAATAGTAGACTAAAATAAAAGTAACTTGACAATAGAATAAATTTTTTTTTCAGGAAGGCTTTATTTTTTTAAAAGTCACTTTTTACTTTTTCTATGAAGAGATTTGAAATGGAATTTTTGGGGCCTAGTTAAAAGGCCTCAAAAACCAGATATAAGTAAACTTAAATGTAGAATAGCATTTCTTTTTTTTCTTAAAAACCAACAGCTTTGGCTGCTTATACATAGCTAAGTACTAAACTGTGAGAAATCTCAGCTCACTTAAAGGATCACCAAAGGAGACTTTCTGGACATATACCAAGATCTCTATTATATTCTTGGCCCAAAGAAATTGCACCACATGATGACTTGATTTTCTGTGTTGGTTAGTCAGGGTATTTTGTATTCCAGTTTTTTTTTTTCATCAAATACCAAACCACATACACAAAAAATCAGGGGCTTTGTGTCTCCACTGACTGGCTTCAGGTTGATGACTTCCCCAGGTCAGATCAGTGATGAGAAATTAATTCTTCCTAGCTTGAGTTCCAGAATCCTGGTCATGCTAATTTGGCCCATTTTATTCCCTGCAAGATACAACCACGTGGTACACAAGGAGACCTCGACAGGCCCCAGAGACATGGCCTTAGTTTTCTGGAGGGTTCTTGTGGAACAAACTCCCTGGGAGAATCTGTCCAACATTCCTTTTAGACCATTTGGTTTTGGAAACAGATTGGGGGCGGGGCATGAATGAGTGACAGAAATTGTTTTGACATTTTTACCTTCACAAATGGACTTCTGGGACAACGGAGAACCTGCAAGGATAACTGAAAAAACAGAAAACCTACCATGCACAAGAGTTTCAGTATCTTCAAATGTATCCTGGTGCTAGACTTTTTTGTGAGATACATGGTTTAAATTAAAAAAAAATTACTTGCAAGATATTTAATGATATTTTCCCTACAGGCGATGCCCCCCACTTGCCAGGGAAGAGCCCAGATTTAGTGGCGGCATGTTTATTCATTTTACCTTGGTTTTGAAGAGCTGTGGAGGGGGTTTAAAGTATAGGGACACTCAGTTCTAGGCAATGAAAGGGCTTTAGGAACAGGGCCAGCATGAGCAGGTGAGCATTGCTACAATGTTGGGAAGATGCTATAAGCTTCTTTAGATGTAGAAGCGCTTCCTCCTCTGGACACAGCACCCAGGATAGAACAGGAGCTCAGAGGTCCAGGGCAGTCACAGAAGTGGCTCACAGCACCCAGCAGAGATACTAAGCCCTTTACATTTTGGGGAATGTTTGTGAGTTGGGACTGGATTTGTTCTCCCTTTCTCTCCTTTCCCCTGTCAGTCTCTCCTTTCTCTTTAGGGTACAAATTGCCTAAAATTGAGGATTTGGGTATTCTCATCTGGTCCGATGTGTTAGCACCCAGAGTTCAGTCAAAGAGCACAGGCGGTCTGTTCGTTCTCAGATTTACTCAGGTGTATTCCCTGGTAGTTCCTATCCGTCCTAGTGCCCTCGGAGGAGAATTAAATCCGATGGCTACAGTAGAACTCAGCTAAACACAGTCTATGATTCCTTGTAGCTAGCAAACAAGACTTCCGAGGATACACTTGAAAAGGAAAAGTAAATATGTAATTTTTAATCACACCCCTAACATTTATAGTTTCCGAGAGAATGCTGTAAATTTTTTAAAAAGTGACATTGCACGTATTTAAACCTTGGAGATCCATGACCTTTGAGGGACAGATAGCCTTAAAGATTGCTTTCTAAAAATGCTTTCAAGAGTCTCAGTGTTTCTAAGACTCTCCCTTTTCTCACCTTCTAACCTTCAGATGACATTGTTTCTAAGCACTGTCTCATCCGCTTTCCCCTTTGTTGGTGTTCCCCTGGCTGCCAGTGTTCTTTGTGGAGCTCAGGCTGTTTAACTTGACGCCATATAGAACCTGCTTCTTGAGTCTGACTTTGGGCTTGGTTTACACGGTCTAATGAGACAGACATTAGTAGGCGTAGCTGCTTGTCTAACTGCAGAGCTGAGTGAATTTTCCAAGTTCACAGGGAACAAACATGCTGTGCTAGACCTGCTTTGCTCCCCAGGTTTCTGACCCTCGTGGGGATAAGACTTAGCTGTTTCCATTGATTGAATGAAAGGGAATAAACGATTATGATTTATTATTTTAGGTTATCTGTAGTCCTTTTTCATATGCTGGGTATATCATCTATTTCGTCATTTGCTAATGCCATTCTTAAAATGCCGTGAGTGAACTCTTGCAACATGACATACATGTTGGCACTTGTGGTTTTTCTCATTTGTTAGTAGATTGTGACACCTGTGTCAGAATGGCTTCGAGAGGCCTTGTAGGCTGCACATGTGCCTACAGTCTTGTCTCCTCAGGTCCCTTCTCCTCTGAAGGAAAAGTGGATGATAATGGGCCCATGGACTCTGAGTGAGGGGCTGGAGAAAGAGGCGTGGGAGCAATGGTTCCATTCTCACTTCTGTGGACGCGTTGAGAGACAAGTGCCTAAGTTCTCAATCCTTTGTGCTGCACATGTCTTCATGAAGCCTTCAGCCGAAATTGTATTTCTTTAACTGAGGGTTAGAGAAAATACTAATGAGTGCCACACCTGGGTGGAGGCCTAAGAATGTTTAGGTCTCCACATGCTATACACAGACTGCAACACAGAGACAGGATTTAAAAGATTTGACCTTCAGTCAGCCACATGTAAGAAAAAAAAATCTAAGTTTTTGACGTAGAACATGTTTTCCACCAAGCAACTTCATGCTCTTTAGGGGTCATCAGTGCAAACATATTGAGTCACAGATGACTGATTCAGCATATGTCAGTTACTGTGTTACTCTGAAAATATTTGTTGCTGTTCCTCAGAAGTGCAAACATTTTGGGTATTTGCCATTACTTAGGGTTATTTTCCTGGACTCCCTTGGTTACATGGGTAAGTCCATTTCAGCTAGAATACATAGATAGCTTTGATATCTCATACCATTGTGAGGCCAAGGAGAAAGATTCTAAACCTACTAGAACCTTGGGCCTTTGCTCATCTCCAGGCCCTTCCAGAACATTGTCTTCCTTCTCAGACGGCCGTGCACTCCTGGTCGGATGAAACCATATGGATGGGGGCTAGGATTGTTGCAAGCAATGAGACCTTTGCTGTGTACAGTGCCCACTGTTACAGTGTGGGGGAAGGAACACTGCTTTCCTGGAAGGAAATTCCTCTCCTTAGGGGAGGCAGAGGAGGCTCTAGGCAGGCAATGGTTCCACACTGTCCTGCCGCATTTCTACCTGGCAAGCTCTGCGTTGGTTTCCGATTTTGCCTCCTCCTCTCTTTCCCTCTGCCCCAATAGAAGCTGAAGGGTGAGTATTATATGACAGATATAGTTTCACAAAAACTCATTTTTCAGGGTATGGGGGATTGAATGCAGACCCTACCTAGCTTAAACAAAGGCTAGTCCTTAATTCTTTTTGTTCTTATTTTGAGACAGAATCTCAGTAAGTTGTCCTGCTGGCTGTCACCCGTACCTTAGGCTAGCCTTGACCTTTATGCTCCTGATCTAGCCTTAACCTCCTGAGATTACAGACATGGACCAGTACCCCAGGTTTCATGAAAAAAAAATCAGGAAAAAGATTCTCAGTAGCAAGCAGCAGTCTCATATCCTACTTGCCCAAGGATATAATCACATAAACTAGATTTATATTTTTTATTTGGCTTGAGCTTTTTTCCCCACAGACATCAATCTTTGCAAGAGGTTTTGCATTTGTAAGGTCTATTTAAAGCATTTGTTCTTTGTGACAGTGGTGTTTTCTAACTGCTGTGACAGTATTTCTCACTCACTGACTCACTCTCACTTGACAGTTCCCTTCTCCCCCTTCTCCCTCCCCCCCTCGCCCTGGAGAATCTTCAGTGTGTCACTGACTCGATGGGGACTCAGGGAAATGGGCCATCAGTTGGACAGAGTCCCCCTAGTGAAGTGCTGTGAGGTAATGAAGGGCTGATGTAGAACAAAGTATAAGTAAGGCTGCTGTGGGTGGCACCTCCCTCTGCCGAGAATACCTTCCTGTGGGACCCAACCCATCTGGCACATTGGCACCTATGGTGTGTGGCTTGCCTGGGAGGCTGGGCACTCTGCCACAGCTGCAGTGCCGAGCTCCTGTTCACCCTTGCTCTCAGACTGTGACTTGCACAGAGCCGGCCAATAACCAACAGTCTGTAGTCAGTGTTTGCTTGCTGTGTGGGGATTGTACACAGTGGATCAGCTGAAAGGTCTTAGGTCTTTTAAGACGATCGAAGACCTTTTGGAAAGAGACATTAGCTTTCTAAAAGAAAAGCTTCAGTAACTGCTGTGTTTAACTTGTCCTGTGGCTATGTGTGCAAGGGGTGGGGTGGGGCACTTGTTTTTTTGTAGAAATGAGAAAGTAAATTGGGTAAAGAAAAAAGATCCCACAATTTTACTGGGTCTAAATGTTTTGTCTTTAAAAAATCTTAAGGGATGCTGGTTTCCCCCTCTCTTTCTTGATGGAAAATCAAAGGTGTTTTGAGGGCCAGTTGCTAGAGGTGAGATTCAAATGCACCCCACTTAGTTCAGGCACCAGAGCTCATCCACACCTGGGTGCTGGGAACTCCTTAGTTCTTGTTTCCATAGTAAGGAGAGGACACTCTGTCTAGTCCTCCTAGAGTCCAGGCTATTAGGAAGGAGCCTTATTGTTAATATTTGTAGAGCGGCATGATTTTCTTTCTGAATTTTTTTGTCTTTACTGGGTCCAGTAAAGATCCCTCGAATAAAGAGCTCCCCTATTTTATTAAGGTGGCAGCTTTTGGTTCTGGATCTCAGACTCTTGCTTAGTTCTGAAAGCTTTGGTGTACCTGTATTTACTGACTGTACAAGGCGGGAACAAGAAGAAACTTGATCGATACCGTTCTGGTATATTGAATTCTCGGGTTATTTGTCAGGTTTCATGTGCTTGTTAGCCCTTTTCTCGGGATGTATTGAGCAGTGGCTTGTCTTGGCACCAATTCTTCACAAGTGACAGTAGCTAGAGGAACCTGGAAAAGTGAGATCGGCATTTTTCCCAGCCTTTACACCACAGTACTAGTACATGAAGACTAAGTAATTTTTTTAAAGTCTTAGGTTTTAAATTTATTTAGAATTTCTATTGTGTTGGGTATGGTTAGTAACTAGAGATGACAAGAAGTGTGCAGGAGGAAGTGTATAGGGAAGTGAATAGGGATTTGAACATCTTTGGCCTTTGGTGTCCTGTAAGTTCTTGCTCTAATCCTCCCTGGATACCGAAGAGCAGTGTAATTCTTAGGAAAGGTGATTCATCCCTCTGGGATGGAAGAGACGTAGTATCCTAGGGCATCTCTGCGTTTAAACCCTGCTTTCCTTTCCTGCCCCACTGACTCAAGCTTCTCAGTTTGCTCTTCCGTTGCCCGAGGATTGAAGTGTAGCTCCCGGCCCTGCTCTTCTGACCTTTAGAAGTCTATGGAGGTCCAGTCGCTGAGCCCCTTTCCTTCTGTTACCCTCCTGACACAGCTTCTCTCCATAGCTTCTCTTCCACCTAGGAGCCTCACTAGTTTCTGCCCTCTGTGTTGTTCCTTCCACACCTCGGTGTCAGTAAGTAGCTGCAGTGGAAGGCAGCACTGCAGGAGGTCCTCAAGACTCAGGAGCAGTCAGACAGACAGTGGTCCCTTGGCTCTGGATGTCTCATCTGGAAGAGGCCTGCCTCTGAGCTGAGTGGCTGTCTGAGGCCAAGGTGGGGGCTGGGAGCAAGCCAGCCTGCATCTGCTCTACAAGTTAAGTTAGATGGTAGGAAGAGAGAGGAGGGGGGAGGGATGGAGGGAGAGAGAGAGAGAGGAAGGGAGGGAGGGAGGGAGAGGGAGAGGGAGAGACAGAGAGGGAGGGAGGGAGAGAGAGAGAGAGAGGGAGAGGGAGAGGGAGGGAGGGAGAGAGAAAGGGAGAGGGAGAGAGGGAGAGAGAGAGAGAAAGGGAGAGGGAGGGAGAGAGGGAGGGAGAGTGAGACAGAAAGAGAGGGAGGGAGGGAGAGAGGGAGAGAGAGAGGGAGGGAGGGATGGTGGGAGAAAAGGAGGGAGGGAGGGAGAGAGAGGGGGAGAGAGAGAGAGAGAGAGAGAGAGAGAGAGAGAGCGAGAGAGCGCAAACTAGTGTGAATCTGGGTACAGCATGACCAGCTGTTTGTAAGTGTGTCATTTCTTTTGTGGAATTTTCCATTCTTTTTATCCTTTGGGTTGAAATGACAAACGACTCCCAGTTGAGTTACAGAAAGCTGCCTCTTTGCGTATTGTGTCTCTCGAAACCTAAACGGGTTCCTTTTAATTTTGTTATGTGTAGCCACAGGGACTAGACAGCAAACACATTACATTTCACAATATAACTTTAAATATTCATTTCAAATTCCAGCCCTAACCCTTTTGTCATTTGTACTTCTCAATAAATGAATCCAGCTTTAACAAAAACAAACAACAACAACAAAAAAAACCCCCTTCCTTTTAGTCTGAATTAGTCACATGTGCTATTTATGTCTGGTTTTGTGAAACAGAACTGTACAGGGCGAGAGCATCTCCCTGGTCTAATAAAGCCATTTCAGTGTGGCTTATTTTGTCTAAAGTTTATATTAATATTAATTTGCTCTGTTTTTTTTTTTTTTCAATGATGTAGTCCTGCCACTTGTTCAGGAATTGCTCTGTAGACCAGGCTGACCTTGAACTCATAGAGCTCCACCTGCCTCTGCCTCCCAAGTACTGGGTGGGATTAAAGCCCTGCCCCACCACTGCCCTGCTTTCTGTGCTTTTTAAGGCAGGGAGTTTTTGATACCTTTTAGCTCCAGAGAAATAATATTGTTGCCTCTAGGTGGTACTTTGTGAAACTTCTCATCAGTTACATGTGATTTGTTTAAGACTCTAGTATTCCCTGAAGAATCAAGCGTTACCTGTGGAAAGTGAGGGCAAGTCGGGAGTGTGCACAGCCCAGTTTGTGCGTGTCTCGTGCTTTCTTCTGCTGGGCACTGAGCCCTGACTTAGGGGATATGCATCCTCTTAAACAGGAGAGGAGCTTGGACTCACACTGATCTTCTTTTGGGCAATGCTAGACGTGGTTATATGTTGTGAATATCTATGAATACCCTTTAGAAAAGGTACACGGAAGACGCTTGTGAGATAAAAGAGACCTTTCCTCAGTTTTAGACAGCACTGGAAAGCATCTAAAACTTGTCCCAATCAAATGCTTGAAAGTTATTTTTATGATTTAAAGTATAAAGATGATTTTTTTTTAATGGAGTCTTACTTAGTTAACCCTGTGAATAAAAAAATGCAGGCCTTAAAGAAAGATCTACTTCCGAGAGGACATTTCCACCGGAGGAGGCAGAGACACAGGCCGAGCTGGAGGAGCAGGCCCCTGAGGGGGCAGGTAAGTGTGCCTGAACACTTCAGGGCTGCTTGGTCCGGAGGTATCTTTGCAGTTACAAAGTCATGACTTACCCAGTTGTTCGCATCATTTTTAAAACGAGCTACCATTTGTTCTTTTCTGGAATTATAATAAATAATCTCGTAGTAAAAAAAAAGTGTGAAATTTGTAATCAAAATTCCAAGGTACAAACTATTGTTGTCCATAACCCATGGCCATGCAGTTCAGAGCAACGGAAGCCAAATGTGTCCTGACTCTATTTTCAACTCTCCCCTTATTATATCCAAAGTAAAGACACACACAGACCGGACACAGCCTCTGATGTCTGCCACATGAATGGTTCCAGCAGAATGAAGAGCTAAGCGCCCCCCCCCCCCCAATCTATGCCCAAAGCCTCTTGCCATGCTGTTTCTGCCTCTGGTGGCTTCATAGATCACCATAAAGGGACTTTGACTCATAGATCAAAAATGCTGAGGTATTTTAATAAATTGACACATAAAATTTTAGCCTGCCACCATCATTTTCTGATTGTGGCATAGTAATTAGAGAATATGAGCTTCTGCTCTTTGCCGCAATACTTAAGAAAATTGGTTTCATTGCGCCACCTATTGGAAATGCCGGATACGACACTTTATTGGAAACAAAACACCACCCACGTTGTGCTGGAGAACACTATTTAGTTTTCTTCCCTTCGTTCCTTTAAGGAATGATACGTTAGTCTACGTTTTATTATGTGTTCACTTCAGAACCTTAGGAGAATTCATTGTACCCCTTCCATGCCTGTGAAATTAGTATATGGCTCCAGAATCCGTAATAATTTTTAAAAAGGTTTTTTAATTTAAGTACTTGAATTTGACACGTAACATTTTTCTTTGTACTAAATGAATTTGTAGTTGAAAAATTAGTTCTTGAGCAGGTAATGGGTCTGAGATGCACCATGTGCTCTCCATTCTTCCTGTGGTTATTAGAATTATTCATCTTCTTGGCTAACTCTGGGCGCTCACCCATGTACTATCAGCCCCATTCTTCCCAACCTCTCAGCAGTATCCCTTCCAGCCTGCATTCTGCTCTCTCAGCTGTTCTCTTGTTGACACTTTAGTGCTTCTTCTTCTCCAGCTTTCGTGTTTCACAAACACAGCTACTGATCTCTCATAAAATGCAGTAAAATGAAGCCCTGGGTGCCCTCCTAATGCCACCTCCCCCGACTCCCTCCCTTCATCATAGCGACCACACTTGAAAGAACGCACAAGACAGCATTGCCTTCTTACTTTATTTTCTGTTCGTTCTTTAATGTGTTGTAGCCCATCTTCTGCCCCTGCTCCATCTCCAAGGGGGAAGGAGGTCATGTATAGAATCAGAAATGAAGTGGCAGGGAGTGCTTGCCTCGTTCAAAACAGGCACTGGTCACAGACGAGTCTGGGAAAGTGTGGAGGAGCCCATTTGTAGTTCTCAATCCATGGCGGCATCAGAATCAGTAAGAAGCCAAACACAGGAGCAGAGATTCCCCACACCCCCACTAGAAACCTTCCTGTGGCCTCATGGGAGCAGGGCATCCCCACACCTTGGCTAGAGACCTTCCTGTGGTGCATTGGATGCTTTCCCAGCATTTGTGAAATGGCCCAGTTAAGACAGAAGCAAGAGTAGAGATTGGGGACCATTGTAATTACGTCAGGATATCAATGTGGATGACTAGCGAAGCAGAAATATAAGATCTTTGTGCTCTAGAAGTTTTTAGTAAGTGACTAGCATAGCGTGTGAAACCCTTCCCCTGCCTGAACGCTAAATTTGTTTGTTCTGTCACTGGAGATCTCTGTAGCTCCCGCATGAGCCACTGATGATACCACGATGAAGTCTAGCGCTGTTATTCACCAACCTGCAACAGTCTTGTGGAAACAGCTTGCTGTGCAGTGTCGGGGGTATATCCTATAATCCGATAAGTGCTATAGTGCTGTGGGAATGTCATCGTTGATGACCACTTTTAAGTCATTGTTATTTGAGTCTGGGCATCTGGCTTCCAGATCCATTGTTCTGAAGCTGATACAATATTCATTATCATCTAAGGTTCATATTTGTGTCGACCAGCCCTACTCACTTGGGTCCTCACACCACCAATGGTGATCTTCCTCCTGTCAGGAGTTCAGAGCATGGTTTAGTGTGTATTAAATTTTGTCTTTCCAGTACCCCTCTTTATGGAAAGCTTGCCTTTGCTTCTAACATGAGTGGAAATTTTATTAATTAAAAGTTGAAAGCATTTTCTCTCAGACTATTTCTGAAAGAAAGACCTTTATGCCCGAATTAGTTTCTTTCTTTAAAAGTCTTCTGAAAAGTCTCAATGTTTACAAATAAGACCAATTTTAAGTATCTATGTTTGCTGATGTAGGGGACTCAATAGCATGTGGGTAGAAAAATACAGAGCCTCTTAGCTAAATGTAGTCAATGTGTGTCAATGCCATATTTAAGTATTGGAATTTCCTATTAATACTTCAGATTTATTTATTTATTTATTTATTTATTTATTTATTTATTTATTTATTTATGATTTGTAATTGTTTTAGAAGCCCAGAATGTTGAAGATGAAGTAAAAGAACAAATTCAGTCCCTTCTCCAGGAATCAGTACACACAGACCACGGTATGAATTCAATTCTGTTTTACACAAGTTCCTAAAATAGTTGGGTTTCTATAACTACATTCCAAGTAGTTATAGACTAAGTATTCCTTCGACGGGGAGCACTGGCTATACTTTTCAAAACCCTACCTCACTGTGAAGGAGTTTTACGGACACCTTTTAATTTGAAAATCATATGAATAAGTGAACGTAAATAATTCAAGGCCTGGGTTCTATCAAGAATAAATGGAGAGTCGGGCTGGAGAGATGGCTCAGCCGTTAAAGGCTAGGCTCACAACCAAAAATATAAGAATAAATGGAGAGTCAGAGTGGAGTGACCAACACAGGCCAGCGGGCTCTGGCTGCTTGTCTTACAGTGGTCCTCCATCCTTGGGAGCCATCATCAATGCCTGTGTGCGTCAGAGAGACCAAACTTAAAGTCAGCATGGCTCATGAAAGTCAGTTGTGCAAGGGTGGGGGAGCAGAAGAGTGGAAAGTTTAGCAGGTACTTGTCAGACTGGTCCAGGGGCTAAGGCTGTGGTGACGAGCTAACTGGAGAGGAAAGAAGTCTATCCCCCAGCCAAGTTCCCTGCCTCACTCTCTGGGTTCTGTCTTATATCCTTAGAGAGATTCTCTGCTTAGGCAGTTACACAGGTGGTCCATGGCGTCAGACATCACTTAAGTGTTGCTACTCCTGTGCGTGTCACCAGTGACTTTTTAGAAGTTGTACTACGCCCAGTTACAGTTCCATTTGGGTATGCCGTGATGACTCAGCCTGGAGCTGTGCCTAGCACAGGTTCTCCTTCCCCGAGCAGTCTCTCAGCTCCTCATTAGCTCTTCCCTAAGCCAACTGCTCTCACTTGAGCTTTTCATATGCTCATTAATGTCTTTGCCGGGTCTGTAGTGGCTCAAGTTAAAACTCCATGTGTTTTCTATGATTTCTTCCCGCTTCTAGCCCTGCTGCTAGCCCTGTCCAAATTGCTCTTCACACACGTTCTGACTCTTGTTCCTCAGTTGTGTCTGTCACTTCCTGTCATGGCATTTGTTTAGATGTGTTTCTGCCCTCTCTGTGCTGTGTTGGGTGTGGCCTTGTCGGTTAGGCGTTTCCACACAGCCTCTTGCACAGCTGACTGTCTCCTGTAATAATAATTTCTCTTACCTGCCCTGGGGCCTTGGCATCTGCGGTGCCATCTGCTTGGGTATTTCTCCTTCCTACCTCATCTTCACACCTCATCAGACTGAGCCTGGCCTCCTTGGGTCTATTGTCATGAACCTCACTGCTGTACTGCACCTGCCATGTATTAGCTGTGTGCCTTGAGCACGGTCCCTCCTGCTTTAGAGCTGTATAACAGCATCAGCTGTCCAGGGAAAGTGCAATAGCATGGAGGGCTGGCAGCGCCCAGTGGAGGGAGTCCAGGATGTGCTTTCTTTACCTCACAGATGGCTGACCCTGGCTTAGCCGTAGCCTCAAAGTCACTGGACAGTGTTTTCATGGCTTCTCCACTCGGAGCATTGTTCACTGAACAGCAGTGCTGACGAGCAGTGACGGAAATCACAGAACTTCTCTGGATGGGATAAAGGGAGAGGGAGGAGCACTTACTCAGCGGAGTTCCACCGTTCCCAGCAATTGGACTCGTGGATGGTGTGTGTGGACTGGTGGATGGTGTGTGTGGACTGGGTAGATGGTGTGCTGTGGACTGGGTGGATGGTGTGCTGTGGACTGGGTGGATGGTGTACTGTGGACTGGGTGGACGGTCTGCTGTGGACTGGGTGGATGGTGTGTGTGGACTGAGTGGATGGTGTGCTGTGGACTGGGTGGATGGTCTGCTGTGGACTGGGTGGATGGTGTGTGTGGACTGGGTGGACGGTCTGCTGTGGACTGGGTGGATGGTCTGCTGTGGACTCGTGGACGGTCTGCTGTGGACTGGGTGGACGGTCTGCTGTGGACTGGGTGGATGGTGTGCTGTGGACTGGGTGGACGGTCTGCTGTGGACTGGGTGGATGGTGTGCTGTGGACTGGGTGGACGGTCTGCTGTGGACTGGGTGGATGGTGTGTGTGGACTGGGTGGACGGTCTGCTGTGGACTGGGTGGATGGTGTGTGTGGACTGGGTGGATGGTCTGCTGTGGACTGGGTGGACGGTCTGCTGTGGACTGGTGGATGGTCTGCTGTGGACTGGGTGGACGGTCTGCTGTGGACTGGTGGATGGTCTGCTGTGGACTGGGTGGATGGTCTGCTGTGGACTGGTGGATGGTTTACTGAGTTGCAGCAGAGCTAAAAGGAGAAGGACTCCAGAGCAGGCGGTGAGGAGAGATGGGAAGCAGATTCTGGCCATCTTCCTGCTGCTCTCCGAGAACGCTTGTAATCTGTGAAAACAAAAATAGTACCGAATCCCATCCTTTTGCTGAACCCCGCCCTCATCTTTATCATATACCTTGAGTGTAATTTCTTCTGTTAAAGGTACAATAGCAAAATGAGCACCATTCTTCCTCAACATGAAGATTTTGTGGCTATCTCAAATCTCGTTCACTCTCTTGGGTTCCTTCTTCCTTTCTTCTTCTTTTCTTCTTTAAAAGTCAATTATAAAAACACTGTATGGGTGCTATCCCTTGGCATAGCCAACGTCACCATTCCTGTGCTTTGGTGCCGTTATTAAGTTAAATATGGCTGCTAGATGGCTCATGGGCAGGTTGAGAATGCAGTGCCGATGAGCTTGGACCACAGGGTGATTCATATGTCTAGTGGGATGGAGAGAGGTGAAGAGGGAGTTTATTAGTAGGAGTTGAACATATTTCAAAACTTATGACCTCTTTATTCCTGGTATTCTCAGGCTTCATATGATGGCTAGCCCTAGACAAATGAAACTGCAGAACCAGAGAAAGCAAAACTGTAGCTAAAAAGAGCAACTTCTGTAAAAGTATCTACACAAATAGGTCAGTGTGATCCAGTGAAACCCAACATGACCATGGCACACGCTGCGGAATAACTAAGGAGGGCTTCCTGTGGCCACGGGGGTGGTTCACTAGCAGTAGGAAGAGTCCTACTTCTGTGGTAATCATAGTGGTGGTGACCACAGCTAGATACTTTGGACGTGGCAGGCATGTGTCTAACTATTTTCATCCTCTTATCAATGCTATGAAGAGATAATTGGGAATTATATGGAAGGGAATCTCAAGCACGGAGTAGGTAATTGTCTACACTCAACACAGCCGGCATAAAGAGCCTGCCTCCTGCTGCCTCCCGAGGCTCCAGACTCCCAAATGCAGCCTAGTCCAGCCCACTCTGGTTCTGTTGAAGCATTGTTTACAAAATGAAATCTTAGAAAAAGAAGCCATGTCATTGTGGGGTAATTTTAGAGCAAGGTCACAGTCCCAACTGTATTGAAATGGAATAATGTCACAGATTCACTCAGATTCACTCAGCATATACTAAAAACAAATTCAGCAATTAGCTTTCCATCTCTGCCAACTAAAACGCTAAGCGCAGGTCAGCTCGGAAGCACAATGTGAGGAGTTTCTGGGCTGTAGCAATGTGATTAAGGAGAATGCAGCCAGCTGCTCTCCACATTAAAGCATTTGAGTTGTCAATTGTAGTTGCTACATGGAATTTGACAGTTCTGAAAAAAAGGTCTCCATGTCACCTTTTTTTTTTTTCTGACGCAGTGATTATAAAAGAGATGTGTGCATTAGTAATTATAATTTAATCTATTTGTTCATTGAGGAGCACCTCCATTGGCTAGTCATAGTCCTACCTGTCTAGTATTCAGTATGAGCAACATGGTGAGATGCCTGTCCTCCAGGTGTCCCCATTGTAATAAGAAGTGACTTTCAGACACACTGGCACTGGCCAGAGTGAGAAAATAGCTTTAGAGGGGACAATGACAGAGGCTCATGGGTGGCTGCCTCTGTGGGTCCTTACTGTTCCCCTTGGTCACTGCATTTCTCCTTATTGAAGACCTCGAAGCAGATGGACCAGCAGGAGAGCCACAGTCAGAGGTTGAGGACTTCCTCACGGCCACTGACAGCGATGACAGATTTGAGGCCCTGGAACCTGGGACAGTTCATGAAGGTAGACCACATTTGTTGTAGACTAGTTGATAGTTTATGGTGTAATTATTAAAATCTTTCTAAAATTTCTTTAAGAACAATATTTAATTTCATCTAAGTATTTTGAGGATGAAGCTGAATGCTTCAGAGGGAATAAAGTGTTCTCTAAAGCAAACTGATCCCTGATTTGTTTTAAAGCCTGAAGGAAACTCATTAGTAAGTGGGTTTCGGATAATAGTAAGTGCAGACAGTTTTCCTGTGTTGCCTCACCTTGGTGTGGTGTGTTAGATGAAGTTCAAGTCAGGATGAACTGTACTTGCACTCTGTCTCTGGCTTTTGTTCCAACAGCACCGTCTGCCCGACTGCACACAGCGCAGTCTGTACCTTCCATAGCACAAGTCCCCGGACAGTTGTTTTAAATAGTCAGGTATCAAGTATTTTTATGTAGAAGAGAATTCACTAGCTTCTAGAACACTCAGCTACAATTACCAGTACAGAGACAGTCATCAACTGTAATTGATTGAGTATAAACGTGCTTTGTTTCCATGAACCTCTGTTTACAGAACCAGCTGATAAATAATTGTAAAAACTACAAGTCACAGAAGAGCAAAGCCTGTTGGCGGCTGGCACACTATGCTGGGAAGTCTCTCTAGTAGCAGACAGCTCCTAATTGGTACACGAGAGGTCATTCAAGTGGGCTTAGAGAAGGAGAGGCATTCTGCGTAGAAACTCGATAGCACTGATGGGCGATGACATCCACCCAAGTGTCAGGAATGCACATAGCACACCTTCAGACTTATCGCTTGTACAGCAACATGCTTCTCATTTCTGGGCAAGGATGCTCAAGCACCCGTGTCTCCATTTTCATACATCACGTTTATCCTTTCGTCTTTGGCTAAGATGGCTCGGCGTGGTTTACGGTGGCTCGGAATTTTTACTGAGCTGCTGTGTATCCAGCAAATTGCAAGCCACATGAAGCAGGACGGTTTACTATCAATAAGGTTAGGAGGTTCAGCTCCCGGTAGGAAGAAACACTTCTAAGAAGTCTGTAAGTTGGAAAAAAAAACCTTATTTTCTAATGTAATCTTTGATAAAGCAGATTAATAGTTGGCCCATTGCAGGAGTGTGGCGCATGCTTTTAGTCCCAGTGCTCAGGAGCCAGAGGCAGGTGGTGCTCGGGTTCTAAGCCACCTTGGTCTCAGTAGACAGTTCCATGCCAGCAGCAGCCACCTAGCGAAACTTTTGTCTGAAAAGAAAGTAACAAAACCAACCAGCAGCAACTTAAAAAGGCGGCCTTCGCTTTTCTCTGTGAGCGTATGGCCCCACTCCTGGTCTTCTTCACGTTTTCCTCTGTAGACATGCGCTTTAGAGAGTGGCGGGACAGAGCTAGTGAATACAGTGCCACCGCGGCATGTGAAATGGATTAGCCATCTGCACCTCTCCGGGGTTCAGCCCTTGTCCCTGTGGGTCACTGCATGAGTTGCCTTCTCCATTTGCCTGGGATTTTGGTGTGTGTCAACACTGTAGTATTGTTGAGTGGATACCGTAAGAGAATGTTGTGATGTAGAGTGTTCCGAGAAAACGATAGATACTTATTGGTATGTTCATCTTTATTTTAAAAGTTTCTTAATAAAATCAATGAAATGCATTGGACTTACCTGAATTATCATTCAAAATATTCATATAGACATATTACCTACCCATATACTACATATGAGAGTAGTAATATCAACCCAATGTTTGTTTTCCAGACACCGAGGATAGTTATCATGTGGAAGAGACAGGTGAGATTTTTATTAGTCTTTATTAGTTAGAGTGAATCTTCTAGCAGCCTCATGAGGTAAAAATAAAATGTTATTTATTCATTTTTAAAAATACCTAATGTATCAAATGACATATAGCTAATAATGTTATTTATGTTTTGTTTATATTCATCCCCTGAATATAAATCCCAAGTAGTGGAATTACTCTGTCAAAATATACAAGGGAACTGTTTTGGGTTTTGATGATATATACCTTTAATGTCTTACTTATATAGTTCAAAACTCCCCTGGGTTATATAGTGAGACCTTGTCAAAACACACACACACACACACACACACACACACACACACACACACACACACACACCACCAATACTGCCACCACCACCACAACAATATCAGTACCAACAACAGCAGCAAGGAACCCACGCTGGGCATGGTGCCCCACACTTATAATCCCAGTACCCACAGCATCTGGCGGGCTGAGGTGAGAGAATTGCCATGAGTTTGAAGCCAGTCTGGGCTATAAAGTAAGACCTGTCTCAAGCAAAGCAAGAGAAAGAAAAGGAAAAGTAAACAAAAGCAAAGCAGTGCTGAACGTGGTGGATTTTAGGTATGATATATAAGCTTGTTTGAGACATTTTAAATGACCCTTTCCTAATTTGTAGCATCGCAGAACCATCCCAACGATGCGGAAGAGGTGATGAGTGAACAGGAAAGCTCAGGTATGTAGATATTAAAATCATCAGTGTATATTCCTGTTGGAGGTTGTGACTAAGGAAGGCTCCAGTCAGGGTAAATGGTTGACTGTGATTCCCACAGAGGTCACTTAATAATTCTTACAGTCGTTCATATTTCCTAGGCCGCTGAGCTTTATGCATATCATTTAACATGACAAGGAAAAGGGAGAGAAAAGGAAGTGTTCCTTAAACCGTGACTGGGATTGTCTGTTATACCAGGAGTGGAAGTGAGTGTGATGTCACGCTGTCAGGAGGGGTACAAACCCTCACCCCTGCTCTTTACCGTCTTTGCAGCTAGACTGCAGCTCGTGGGACCTTTTCCATGTTAAATTTTATTAAAAGAGAATGGTAGTGTGTGTGTTAGTTTTCATTGCTGGGAAAGAAGTAACAGAGAGGTAATTTTGAAAGGACGGAAGGTTTTTCAGTTTTGTAGCATAACAGCTTCCTTTGTGATGTTTCATACATCGGTCCAGAGTATGTTATGCATTTACACACACCCTACTGTCTACCTTCTCCAACTACCCACCATTCTGCTTCCTTTCCTTTTTATAGTCCCCTTCTGCTTTTGTGTTTCGTCTTGTTTCCTTTTCCTTTCTTCCCCTTGCCTTCTCCTCCCCTTCCTCCCCTTTAGCATATGGTTCCCATATGAGAGAATCAGGTTTGTCTTTCCAATTTTAGCTTACTTCCCTTAGTGAGCTTCACTTCAAGCCACTTACTTCAAATGACATGGTGGTGCTCTTTATGGCTACATTAAAGCATGGGTCTTTATGTGTACCACATTGTCTGTATCCAGGCACTTGTTGGAGGATACCCAGGCTGATCCCATGACTTAGCTGTTGTAAAGAGGGTAGCAGCAAACAGAAGTGTGCGGGTGTCCCTATCGTATACATTTAGATTCCCTCAGGTATAGTGGGATAGCAGGATCCAACCAAGCAGGGGAGACTGCTCTTAGCTCATAGAATTAGATTTTTATCATTATTGTTGTTGTTTTTGATGGCGATGCTGGGGTTCAAACCGAGGGACACCTAAATACTAGGCAAGCATTTACCATGATACCACTTCCTAGCCCAGAACCATGTTTTGGGTTTGCTAATGCCGTTGCTTTGAACCTGAGGCAGAGCCGCATGCTATGCGGCAGGAGCACATGGCAGTGTGAGGCTACTCACGTCATGGTAGCCGTGCAAGAAGCAACAAGGAGGGGAGAGCAATGTGTACTCAGAGACTTACCGCACAGTGCTACAATGACCCATTTCCTCCAGTAAGTCACTAAGTCCTAGGGATGCACTGAGGGATTAATCCATCGATGGGGTTAACACTTTATGATTGATCCAATTAACAGTCAGTAGTTCCATTGATGTGGGCCAAAGTTTCCAATGCTGGAGCCTTTAGGACATTTTAACAGTATCTCTCTCAGAATGAATTCCTGACACTTTTACAAAGGCGTCTGTGACCTGGTGCATGCTGTTTGCTCTTTGCCAACTCCCCCTCTTTTCCTTTTAGATCACGGTGAAGCAGTGACAGACGATGGGTTGCAGCAGCACGCAGGTATTATAAGAGCGTTGTCAGTCACTCTAAATCATGGGGTACTCTTCTGGGTCACAGCCTTTATTTGGTGGCTTTTTCTTTTAAAGAAAGGATGCAACTTTAGTGGGTTTTTATTTATTAACAGAATATTATGAGCTTCTGCCTCACCTCCTACTGGCAGCCCCACTAACAGAGCAGGCCACTGACCCCTAATGCTTACGCTTTATAGATTCCTAGGAGGAACTTCTATGAAAATCAGTTTCCTTCTTTTACATTCATCCCTTTGGAACAGACACACATTTGTAACTGTAATGTTAGTTAGAGAACTGTATTTAGGAAAAGATTTTAAATATTTGTTTCTTTTTCCTTTAGTTATACAGCTTTAATATTTTGTTTAATACTTATTTTGTTTTAAATCTCCGTTTTCTTTTTTCTTTTTTTGCAGAGGAAGTAAGACATGAAGACTATGATGAACCAGGTTTGTAAATATTTCCTAACCCTCAGCCACTCATTTGTTTAAAAATGAATCTATTCTTTTAAATATCAAATGTAGAGAATTGTTTTTTAAGCTGCAATTATCATGTGGCATTCAAAAGACCAACCATCTTAAAAGAATTTACTTGTAAATCTGGTCACTGCCTAGATGATACCTTATTTTCTGCAAGTTGCAATTACAAGCTGTTTAAAACATTAATATCATTTAGTAGTCATTCCTCTTGACTAAAATATCAATGAACAGCCTCTTCCGTAGAGTTCCTTTCTACAAACTAGTCCTCTCATGGCTGTGACTTGCAATGATATTTTGTCCTGTTGGGGAAGACCTAGAGCTGATTTCTGGCTGCAAGTCCAGTTGCTGGTTGGCTGGGGATAGGGCAGACTGGCCTTTAGGTAATAAACTTTAGTCAACTACTCTTGACTCTAGACATCTCCAGCACGGTTTCTTAAATTCCAGGAAATAGACTATGTTTTTCCTGTTTACTGGGCAAAAGAAGTCAGGTTGGAGAAGATAGATATGTTGCTCGAGATTTTATGAGTAAGAAATAGAGTCCGTGATATGATGTTTTTCTTCGAACACCTCGGGACCACAGTGTGAAGACAGAAGTCAGCTGAGAACAGCTGAGTAGAAGGAAGAAGGCTGAGAGAAGGAGATGGGATTCATCTCAGTGTAAAGACCTGCTGTGCTCTAGTCCATCACAGCATTGAAATTCAGATCTATGAAGTGTGGCTGTAGGGGCCCTACTTCCCAAAGTTACAGCTCCCTGAGAGCTGGCAGTGTCTGTGCATGCGTCTGACAGGGTAATTTGTATGTATGTGCTTAAGATTTGGGGACATATCACGATCACTATCTATAATCAACATTTCTAGTGGGGTATAAATGATAAGCCCACGTTGTCCTTATATATAATTTTTAAAAATCTGAAAGACCTTGGCCACTGAGATAACATTTAAATTTTTATTCTTGAATTTGAAGGAGCAAATAGAAATTTATTCATCAAAAGTTATTTCTAGAGCTAAGATATAATTTTCTTCATTTTTCCAATCACGTCGTGATTTTTTTTTTTAAACATATAACATGGTTGATCTGCGTTGTTCAGACAAGCTGTAGAGGACTTGAAAATCAAACGTCAAAGAGTTACATTAGCTATCAGACTTAATGGCAATAGTTTTCATAGGCCCAGGATTAATACTAAATGTTATTTTGAAATTTTAACAAGGGGTAATGACTATGCCCTGACCTAAAGGGACATCAGGATCTGGTAGGAAGCTTAGCAGCTTAGCGTCTCCCTACTGTATATGCAAGTGAAGCTATAGCAGGTAGAAACTTTGGGAGAAATATCATGCACATTTGACATCAAATTCCAGAATCTGGTGGACACTTGGTTTGGCCGAACAAGAGCCACCTTTTCACCCCAAAGCATCAAGGCTATGGTGCACAGTGTAGGAAGTGAGGGCACAGCGAGTTACTTATTTCTATGTCACTTGTCTGTGTCCAGCACAGGTGACTGCAGCAGCTGAAGTGAAGGACTGTGGGTTTGGCATCATCATGGACCCGGTGACGTAGCAGGAAGAAGAAATTAGCCAGTAATTCCAGTGTAGCTTTCTGTTATAGTTGACAGGCCTGGAGATAAGGATGGTTGGCAATGTCTGTTTATGGATTCTCTGGGGAGAAAGAGGAATGGAGCTAAGATGGCCCTTTGGTCCATGCGAAGGTGAGGTCAAGAACATCATGTTCAACAGGGCCACTGAGAAGTCAAATCAGCATTCTTCATCGCTTAACGAGTGTTTCAGTGGACAGGTTGGATGACAATGGTGGCAGTTTATGCCAGGAAACCAGGGTAGTGGCAGTAAAGGCGGAGGGAGGGTGGTGAGAAATATCTGGAGGGTAGAATTGTTAGGTTTTGCTGCGTGTATGTAGATGGCGAGAGGGAGAACATGATGCCGGGAACTCTGACTCCTCTGCTGGCTTGATAGATGTTGGGGAGGCAGAGAGAGACCTTGGGCCCACTTTCTTACAAACTGGTAGTGGGAGCTCTTTGAGTCACCCAAGAGGTGAGACCAGAGAAGCCATTTGATGGTGTTCAGCTTGCAGTGGAGTCCAGTCCTCTGCAGGATTCTTGGGCTCTAGCTGGTAATTGGAGCCAGACTGTGACTCCTGAAACGTGAGGAATGGTGGGCTCAGGGGTAGGTCCTGGCTCTGAGGGTCCACACTTCTGCTGCCTGCTGAGGAAAGAACTGGGCCGATTGGGAAGACTGAGGAGGAAAGGGAGCCCTAGACACCCAGGGCAGGGGTTGGAGAGAGACCTGTTGCTGAGAGCCCCTGTAAGGCAGAGTCCCCACCCTTCTCATGGGGTTCCTTTTCAGACACTGATGGGAGTGGGATGAGGAGAGGAGAGGAGTGTCACTTACTGAAGAAATCTGAAGTAGAAAAAGCAGGGCAAAGGCAGTCTGGCCGAGGAAAGCTGTCTGCTCCTGAGGTCTGCAGAAGTTCATTTGTACGTGTTTAAATGCTAACTGCCCACTGATATAACTGTACTCTAATACCAAAAGTAATGTCTAAAAGATAGTCAGTATTTAAAAACAGCTCTTTGTGGGTGTGCCACTGTGCTATAATACATTGTGGTAAGATATATCGCCATTGAGGCAGACCAGAAGGTTTGTTTTTGGTGTACCAGACACTAAAAGCATTTTAGGATGTCAGTTGACTGAGAAAATTTCCTGCTGCTGGGCGTGGGGGAAGGGCCATGGGGACACCAGCCCTCGCTCAAAGCACAGAAGCACCAGTCCCCTGGGCCCTGGTTACCATGGTAAATTAAAGGTCCTGTCAGCCAGTTCCTGCTAAGAGGGTACCAGTGGGGGTGGGGGGGTGGGGGGTGGGGGGGTGTTTGTCTCCATCCCAATGACTATGCAAACTGAAGGCTTCCTGGTACAACTGGGATCCTGGGATAATTAGCAGGGGAGAGCTCACACAGACTGGAAAATAAGAAACGGAGAATCCATGTCAATTAATCAGTGAATCTTGGTAACAATGATTGTGGGAGGAACTTATGCTTCCCCCTATGAGGGAAGGAAAACATGAAATTACCATCTCCCATGGCTACCCAGTGGCTAAAATGGGAGCCGAGCCAGTTTGTTTTATAGCTTTTAGCCAGATTTCTCCCATCCCTGCTTGGTAGTCTACATTGTTAGTAAGCCTCGGGCTTAAAATGTTTATAAATGAAATAAGGCCAAACCTGTAGTACAATGTCTGCTTTTATTGTTACTTGGTGCTACATGATTTCTGTTTTCTATTTACTTCATAGTATATGAACCTTCAGAAAATGAAAGAATAGAAATTTCAGGTGAGTTTTTCCTGTGGTAACTACATAGCTGTGGAACAAAGAGACATAGGAAATAGGTATTTGGGAATTGTCAAACAGGGTTTCTACCGTGAGGTTGGTGCTAGGATGGCCAACAGATATTAAAATCTGAGATATTCTAGGCCCTTGTATAAAACAGCACAGCATTTGCAGCCTGTAATGAACTATAAATTTTATATTTATGCAATATTTTAGATCAGCAGGATTAAAAGATTAAACTTTTGAATACAATTTAGAATTAAAGTTGCTTTCGTAGTATAAATAAAGACTCTTTATGGGAGTTTCCCAGCCTACCTTTCACTTTCTGAGTGGATATTAGCCACGTCAGGTATCTAAGCCATTGGTTCTCAAACTATGGTTTGTGACGCCCTTGTGATGTCAAATGACCCTTTCGCAGGGGTCACTGAAAACCATCAAAATACAGATATTTACATTACAATTCATGATAGCACCAAAATTATATCAGGAAGTAGCAATGAAACTAATTATGTGGTGGGGGGGTCACAGCGGCACGAGGAGCTGTATTAAAGGGTCAGCATTAGGACGGTTGAGAACCACTGCCCTAGGTGGAGGAGAGTTAATGCAATCCGCTTGCTTTATTTATTCTTTTAGATAATGCCATTGATGATTCCAACATCATTTCAGAAGGTAAGGGCTTTTTTTGTTGTTGTTGTTGTCTTTGTTTTGTTTGTCTGTTTGTTGTTTGTTTGTTTTTGAGGCAGTTTCTGTGTAGCCCTGGCTGTCCTGGAACTCGCTTCAAAGACCAGACTGGCCTGGAACTTACAGAGATCTGCCTGCCTCTGCTTCCCAGCGATGGGATTAAAGGCGTGCTCCTCCATGCCTGGCTGTTAGTTTATTTTTAAGAGATGGTCTTATATTCTATACTGAAGTAGGGCAGTTTATTCAGATTCTGTGTCCTAATCTGTGATTACCCAGGACGGGGGGCAGGCAGTGCTGGCGAATAAAGCTGACAGGGATCTGTGAGGCCTCCATTCCAATGGGCGGATGTAATAAGGGAGGAGTGCAAAGACAGTGACAGAAACAGGCCACTGTGAGAGAAATGGGTGCGGGTGCTAGGCCACCCTTGTTTATGAGTCAGTGACCACTGCAGAGAAGACTGGTGAGAAAGGGTTACTCTGGGTGGAGATGGGCTGGAGGTCACATGGTCCGTGATGTCTTTTAGATGCGAGAGGGAAAAAAATGCAGTTATGGCTTGTTTCGGGTAGTTGATAGATTTTCTTGGAGAGGAAGGACTATTTTGTGAAGAGTGAAAGTATCTGCTTAGGCCTTGCTAAGTAGCCATATTTCAGCGCAAACAGATCGACAATTCTTAGAATTCTGTTAGAGGATGCTTCATATGGGTCGTTTCTGTTGATTTTCACCGTAGACACTCAGAAGCAGACAGGGCAAAGCTGACTGTGCTTTTTTTATTTTTTTAAACAAATAATGTGCAAAACCTGGGAGGATGTCTAGGGCTGGGTGATCCCAGCTCTGTGCCCTCTTCTCTCGGGTTCTCTAGCTCCCTGTGTGGGTATGCTTGTGTTCTCATCAGAGGGCTACCAGAGGAGATATTTCCTTGAGGAAGTACTCTAGAGTTTTGAATTTACATTTTCTGTCAGGCTGGAAGTAGAGCCTCCAGCTTGGGTGAGCATATTGCCGCCGATCTGTGCTGTGTGCTTTTGAGCCTGGTTTGACAGACTGTATGGAAGAGTGATTTGAGGAAACGTGTGTGAGGGGCTGGTGACTAGATTTTCTTTCCTGTGCACATACCTGCACAGGCCCTGTGTACCTCCTGAATTCAGATCGGAGTTGTCTTCAGGTACCAGTGATGGTTAGTTACACTGAGATTTCCTCTCCACCCTTCAATATCTTGAATATCTCCGAGTCAATGAGCATTAGAAAAGAGAAAGCCGAAACACTTAGGGAGAATTTTATAGAGCCTTCCTTACTTGAAAATAATTGACGGGGCTGGGGATTTAGCTCAGTGGTAGAGCGCTTACCTAGGAAGCGCAAGGCCCTGGGTTCGGTCCCCAGCTCCGAAAAAAAAAAAAAAAAAGAACCAAAAAAAAAAGAAAAAAGAAAAAAGAAAATAATTGACATCGTTGTATTAGTCAGGGTTCTTTAGAGGAGCAGAACTTATACCATGACTCTATATTATTATATTACAAAAGGCTCTTTGTTAGTTTGGCTTATCAGATTAGGGCTACGTAGCCTAACAATGACTGGCTGAATGCAGGAAAACCTGAGGACCTGGTAACTGTTCAGTATACAACGCTGTATGCCTCCCCAGTCCCGAGGTGCTGATGAAGGCCTGAGGATTCCCAGACAGCTGCTGGTCTTCAGTCCACACAGAAGGTCAAACAGGCTGGGTTCTGATGACTTTGGATGGTAAGCGGTAGTGGGGTAGCTGCTCTCACGTGACAGCAGGAGACACCACTCTTCTTTCAGCAACGTCTGTCCGTCTAATTGCTGCGGAAGGTTCGACCTGTCTGTGGAAGAGTCTTACCCCTTCATTAATCTTGCCTGGGTTAATCAAGCCCATAGCACCGCCTCTTAGTTAATCCCAGGTCCAATCATAAATAACCATCATAGTCACCATATGCACACTTCCAGTCTTGGAGACATGGCTCTTTTCTAAGAATGTTCAGACATTTTGCGAATACGTTAGACTCTCTGGTGGTCAGCAGGGCTGAGAGCCTTGTCTACAACCCTTGCTGGACTGTAATGGCAAAGAGGGAGTTTGTCCCCTTTGTGTGCCTCCTTCCAGTCTTCCCTGGCTATATAACTGGTTCTATCAGTATATTCTTGGAATTTCAGAAAAACAATACAGGGTTATTGAGTTCTCTTCTCTGTTCTACAACCAATCCCCACATCCTAATGCTCCCAGTGTGCTGTTCTCTCTGTGGCCCTTGGACAGTTGTCTGGTCCAGACAGTCTCAGATGACAGGATCCCACTAGCCATGTTTTTCAGTATACCCATCCACAGTTGACAGCCCATCAGGATGTTCTATGTAAAATCCAGGTTCCCCCAGAAGATCTGTTGTTGCTGCTGTCTTCCCGGTCTGCGAAGATGCTTATACTCACTGCAGATAATAAATAGAAACAAATTCCAGATTGGCTCGAGGTGGCATGACTCGGAGTCATTGGTGGGCTTGAAAGCAGTTTTCAGTGAAGTGGCTTCTAAAAATCTTGGACGAATTCCATTTTTTCTTTATAGCAAAGCATTATGCAGTTAGCAGGAAAATGGATGGACCTGGAAGAGACCAGTGTGGAAACCTAGGCCCAGAAGGACACCTATTTTTCTTTTCTCTCATGTGGATATTTTTTCTAAGACAGAGTTTCTCTGGGTAATAGCCTTGGCTCTACTGTACTCACCTTGTAGACCGGGCTAGCCTCACAGAGATCTGCCTGCCCTTGTTTCCCGAGTGCTGGGACTAAAGGCATCTCGCCCTCTCACGTGGACCTTTATATATTGTGTCTCTGTAGAAGTCAGGAAGGCCAATGTTGGAGAACTAGAAAGGGGCCCAGCGGAGGCGAAGGTTTCCTATCAGCAGAAAAATCTCAGTAACTGTTACATCTGCTGAATTTAAAATTACCATTGATTGGATTATCATCTGATTAGTTTTGAGAAATCGTAAATGCCTAATAGTGTTCTGTCAGAGTTTCTGCCTGAATTTAACGTCAGTTGAATTCCCTCTTTCGGGTTAGTAGTGTTACCACGGTTTGGGGTCTCCACTCTTGCACATTTATATGTATTAAACTTTTCATTAAGTTTCGATTTTATTTTTGATCTTGGTGCCTTTCAGTATTCACTGGTTCTCATGTAAAATTAAACCATCTAAGGAAATTTTAGGAAAAAAGAAAGTTCTGGAATAAGTTAAAGTAAGCTATGCAAATGAAATAGATACCACTTTTTGGTTGTGTTGTTAGGATTAATCAGGTGTTTTACATTTAAAACCACGAATCCAAATGTATCATATATTGATAAAATTTGATAAAATTTTCCGATGAGTTTGTTGAATGAGTTTCCCAGAATAGAATTAGCTCAAAGTTTAAGGTAAGTAGGAAATACTTATTTTTAAACACTAATTTTTCTATATAGTCCAGGCTGGCCTGGAACTCCTGGCAAACTTCTTGCAGGAAGGAACAGTGCCGGGATTTGGGATTATAGCCAGTCTTCTGTTTCCTTTTGTGTAAAATAAATCTAATATTCTATTTTGAGCACAATTTGTATAATTAAAAATAAGTTATACCAAGCACAAAAATGAATAAGGAAGACATATCACTATTTTGAGCATTAAAAAGAACTTGAAAAATTAATGTTCTCTATCTTTCGGTTATTTTGTTTTTTTACGGAGGTATGGTCTCACTATATAACCCAAGGTATATGAACTAGACTGGCCCCAAGTCACAAAGATCCTCCTGCCTCTGCCTTCCCAGCACTGGAATCAGAGGTGTGTGCCACTCACATCTGGTGACAATTCATAGGGAGTGAAAACTAACAGTCTAAGGTAGTGTTAAGTGGATCACCAGGTTTGAAACTAGTATGTGAGGTGATTTACAGAGGGATTCTGATTGGCTGGCTATGCCTTCTGCCTCTGTAGCCACCTCAAAATGAAGCGCAAAGGAAAGAAAACCAGCTCAAGTTCACATCCACATCTTCAAGTCACTTTAGGATATCCGATGCTCTTGGGTGGAGGACTCAGCGGTTGCTCATGCTGGAGTGAAAGGTTCTGGATTCAGTGTGTGAGTGTGACAGCTCTGAGGGGGAGGGTCTCTCTAATGAAAGTGTCGCAGAGCTCTTGGGAAAGGTATCCTAGCAGTCAGGACCCAAGGAATTCCACAAGTCAAATTGCACAACCGACCTGTCACAAGAGATTTAGTAAGAGAGACATGGTAGAATGGCTGGCTCTGCTCAGGCTAGAAGCCACAACTGAGCAGAAGGTGGGCTTTATACGGGGCTTCTTGTGGGTAGAATTTTCCAGGGTAATGATGGGTGGGATTTCCAGCTCAGGATGGATGAGTTTTCATGCCAGGGATTGGTGGGATTTTGAGCTCAGGGATTGGTGGCATTTGGAGCTCAAGGATTTGGGGGCTTCATTGATTTTGTTAAATGGCCTCAGATGTTTTACCGAACACAGGGCATAGCACCCAAGACATAAAAATAAAATGCAGATTCATCTTGAAGATTATTGTTTTCCGAAACAACTTTTTCTGAGCACGCTGTTTGATTTCAGCATTCTTTTACAACTTAATTTTTTTTTTTTAAAAAATGTTATTTAGTGTTACAAGTATGAGGAAGAGTTTTTAAGCAGAAGCAGGCAGAGTGTCATTCAGCAGTGGTAAGGAGACTCCATGCACACACACACTCAAGGTCCTGATCTGGCCCACTGCCCCAAAGAGAGTAATGACAATGTTTTAGTGGCTGATTCTCTATAAAAGAAACAAGGTGGGCTGAAGAGGTGGCTCAGCGGTTAAGAGCACCCGACTATTCTTCCAGAGGTCCTGAGTGCAATTCCCAGCAACCACATGGTGGCTCACAACCATCTGTAAAGAGATCCGATGCCCTCTTCTGGTGTATCTGAAGACAGCTACAGTGTACTTATATATAATAAATGAATAAAAAAAAAAAAGAAAAAGAAAAGAAACAAGGTGCTCAGCTGGTCTTTCCCCACTTTCTTATGGAGTCTGTTATGATTCCATGGGGAAAACCAAGGCCATAGTGCCCATCTCCCTTATAGGACTCTTAGGCAGGTCCCATCCTGAACCTGCTTTGCAAATGACCGAGAAGTGTGCAGCCTTGCCCCACCGTAGCTAATTCTTTTGTTGTCGTGGTATCAATGCCTAATTGCACTCATGGCAATCATAGGTGAATTCTCTGCAAATGATTACCTCGGCCGTAATCTGCCACATATAATGGATTTTTCCTCTGTTTAATTTTAGAAATAAATGTCGCCTCCGTGGAAGAACAGCAAGACACACCACCAGGTATGACATTTCCCTAGAATCCAGTGCGTTTTGCTCTTTCGTTTAAATTTAAAATAGTGTTGGTGTTAAGCCGGCCTTATGAGACAGAACTTCAGTGGATAAAAAGTTGCAGGCTATCTCCGTACCTAAAAAGAAAGATGTTTGTGTTTTAATGGTGTGACAGAGTCATGGGAAACACGCCCCTTGTTCAGACTAATGCATGCCTGTTGTGTAGAGTTTCAGAGGTGTCTAGCAACAGTCTGTATGAGCTTGCCAGTGCAGATGCTGGTGGGAATGGAATGTGGAATTATGGACTTGTGGGATTTTCTTTTTCCTTTTTTGGGTTAGCAGGGTGTGTGATGGCGGGTATAGAAATGGTTGTCTGGGGTGAAAGTGAAATGGTGTCTTTCGACATCGTCCTCTATCTGCCCAGCCTGTGGAGGGCTGCTCAGAACCCCACATCCTTCCTTAGCCACTACATAGAGCCCACTGCCGCCCCTGTCACCAGTGAATTTGGAGAGTGAGAGTGGCCCTTGAGCCAAGACTGCTACTTTCAAGGGCTTTTCAGAGGTGACAGATATCGTGGTCACATTGGTGTAGACAGAGGTGACAACTATGGTGGTCAGACTGGCATAGGCAGGGGGCAAAATAATGTTTTTACCAGATTTTTCCCTTACATCTCTTCTCCATTCACATTTCTTGTAAGTTCTGTATTTTTCTATTTGTGTCCTCTGGGCTCAGTCTTTACTCCCTGTCAGATTGTGTATAATGCAGATCTTTAGCGGTGATGTGTATGATGGCCATAGGTTTTTGTTAGGAGTAATTGTACCTGTCAAAAAGAATTGAATAGCGACTTGCAGAATAAAGACTATCCAATGGGTAAACTCATGAGTATATTATGTTTTAGTGTGTCTTCATATGGTGGATGGGATGTTTTAAGTTTTGGAAGTGCTGAGACCCTGTTCTCGTATGCTAGTTAATATGCAGGAACATTTACATTTGAGGCCCGGGTCATTGGCATCACAGTGTGAATGGGAGGAGGTATCCATGGAGGAGTTCACAGGATGAATATAGAACAATGTATGTTCTGTTATTCAGAAAAAAAAGGCACATAGGGAAGCCGAAACTTTTGTTGGCTTTCTGCTTCTCGTTGAACACTACTTGACACTGACAGACAGAGCAGGTTATAAAATTAACATTTTGATGATCATAGGCATTTCAAGAAAAGTATTTGAGAAATAACCTTAGAAACAATGAATTTTCAGAGTGTTTTTCTAGTTGTCATCTATACCTTTTAGTTTGTCGTTGACCTAACCACAGTGAAAGAAATTGGGCCTGTAAATGTCTGTGCCTTTATTTCAGTTTCCTATGAACTGATGCCCTAATTATTTTGGCACATAAACATAAAATACCAAGTGGTTACCAGGGTAGTGGAGCAAGGTAACTTGTAAAGTGAGAAACTTACCAACCTCAATAAAGCACATCAAAGTAAAAGTGTGATCTGTGGCAGAGTTCCCAGTATGATGTTAAGTCTCAGTTAATGGTGGATGTGGGCTGTTTCTGCTCAGGAGTTAATTAGCTTGATCTGCCAGGTAGAGCAAGAGGAGCTGGGACTCTGAACGAACTAATCAAGAGTTGGGTCCTGTAAGTGGGTTTCTAGAAGCTCCCTAGACCCTCCGCATGGCTGTGATTTGTCTTTGCTACAGGAAAGTGTGGGGCTCAGAGTCAACATCAGTCATTGCCAGGCCTTCACACTGGTCTTTCTCACTTCCTGAATCTGGGACTTAGTATCACTTCACATTCCAATTCATATTACGTAATTGAACAGGGAGATAACCAACCTATGCTAATGATATCTTGGTTCAGTCAGTTGATTGCTTTTGCCAAAGTGTTGCTTGTCTGATGTAGAACTGTGGGAACATAGCCAGCCATCAGGCCTGTCCCCCACACTAGAACCCTTCACGGGAAAGCAGAACTGGAGGACTTCTGCAGAATGCTGTTTTTTTCCTTCCTGGGTCATTCCAAGACTAGGATCTAAGTCCTGCTTACTAATGTTCCTGGTGACATACAGTGTTAATCCCATGAGACCTTACTGCCATAGAAGTAGTCACAAGGTAGGAAACAGCTCATCGTAATTAGGTCGGTGGGTTTTTAGGACATTTCATGGACTATCCTAATAGTTAGCCACACTGAAGAAGCTTGCTGGTGTGTCCGTTTTACATGTGAGGAGACTGGGATATGGCAAGGCAGTGGCCTTCCTGAGACCCCAGAGATAACTAGCAGACGTGCAATTGAACATCACAGGGTGAGTCTAGAACCTACAATCCTGATGTTTTCTAGAACATTTCACGTGCGTGAAGGTCATGGAGCTGACGGAAGTGTCTGGAGCTTTCTGAGTGTGATAAGTTAGACTGACCACGCTCCTCCATGCCTTTTTCAGTCCTCCTTGGTTTGTCACATAGGACTGTGGATGTGAAAGACTGGCATAAAGCAAAGTTGTCTTAACGATGTAACAGTCACTCCCTCTGTAAATGTGTTAGTGCTTTGTGGTGTCTGACAGAAATCAGTCTTAAGAAACGATCATTCTGATATTAGAAATTAAATATTTCGAATGTCAGATATTTTTAATTGATTTACTTAAGTATTTACCTTTTTAAAAAAAAAACAACTTTTAATCTTTCTCCTTAAACTGTTATTTTTATTTGAAGTCATCCGGTGTATTTCTTGTCATTTCAGAGCATGGATCCGCACATACACTTAGCACCAATAGAATGACTTATGAAGGAGTCATTATACAGTTCTTTAGAGTATTGACAAACAATACTCAAGACTTTGTGAATTAAGTGACTCCATAAAGTTTCTGTCTCAAATGTGCACATCAAAGGGTAAAAATACATCAGTTACATTTTGAGAATCATTAGGCTCAGAAGAGAGGTATGAGGTCATTGTGTTTTCTGAGGGATTCTTCTGCTCTTGGCTGTCTAAAACTGGCGTTGATGCTCTTGGTTCACCCCACTCTGGAATTGTCCTGCCGTAGACATAGGAATTACATCAGGCAGGCGACATTCCCACCCAAGTGTCCCCTCACCCAGCACTTTAAACTCTGGCAGCTTTAGAAGTCTGAGGCAGCAGAGTATGATTTCTTGTTCATAGTGGCCAGTGTTTAATAATCAATCCATACTTTTCTGTTATTATCGTTATTGATCATACATTCACAAGTCATATGTTGAATAACTACTTTGACACAGCTCTGCACTGGTCAGTCAATCAATAAGTCTTTGGCCTGGCCTGGGCTAGAACCTCATAGGAGTACGGTGTGGTAAGACAAATGTGATAGCATTAACTTCTGCAAAGGGTGGCTCTCAGTGAGGGTGGGTGGGTAATTCTTTTGACTTCAGAAGGACTCTATATAGAGAGGGATGGACCCCAACTGGTCCCTGCTCTGGCAGGGGGTGTGCAGGTAGAGGCAAGTGCTGCATGACGAAGGCTAAGACAGTTGTCATCCGGGGTATCAGAAGACACGGTGGAAAGCAGACGGGCATCTCGCAGTGTCTTCTCTATGGTTTTTGCAAATTTATACTTGGAGCCCAGAACAGCCAAAAGGTCACTACATTTTGTTTTTCAAATAGAGAAGTAACGGGATCAAGTTCAGATTTGAAAAGGGCCGTGCAACAAGAAAGTGGAGCTATGTCAGGGAAAAGCGAGTACGTCTCAGTCTGAAGTGGTGAGGCTGGGCAGGGTAGAGTAACCGAAAGGAAGACATCGACGTCACAGAAATTAGAGGTAGCAGTAAACCATCGGGAGGGCACAGGGTAGGTCCTGTGGGTAAAGGACTCCATGGAGATGCCTAGATGTGCGGGATAAAGGCAGCAGCAGCAGCAGCAGCACAGACTAGCTTTGTGTGCGTGGGAGAATATTTGCCCCTCATGAAGCACGCGCTAAGTGACGTCTTTGAGTAAATAAAAGCACATACTTAAGTTGTGAAGATTGTACTGGTGGCTGTAGAGTATTTACAAAGATTGGTTTTATTTTTAGGTATTTGTATGTATGTGTGCACCAGTAGGGAGCATGAAAGTGTGTGCAGATGCCAGGACGGTCACAAGAGAACAGCTGATCTCTGGGAGTTAGAGTTCTGGGCATTCGTGAGCCTACTTACATCACTGCTGGAAACAAACTTGGGTCCTCTGCAAGACCAGCAAGCACTCATAGCTGCTGAGCCTTCTGTGAGGACACCCTCACTACTATTTAATGGGCATTTACTATTATACTTGGACAAACGTCCTATTGTCTCAATATAATTTAAATATAATTTTCTCAAAGTCTAGCTAGTTGTTAAATTCTGCATTATAGCATACAGTAAGTTGATGTTTTTAAAAATTCGTATTGCATACTGAGAAGTGCTAAAATATTGAAATTTTACATGTATATGCATGATTATAAACACACACACCATATTCTAGAAAACGTCTTGTACCTCCAAACTCTATTTCTTGCCAGCAATCTTGACAACTGCTGTTCTGGCCTATAATATCAAGACTGGTTTTGTCTAATTTTGAATTTAATGTAACCAGACAGACAGACACACACACACGCACACAACATACAAACACACACCACACACACACAACATACAAACACACCACACACACACACACACACACACACACACACGTTTTTGTGATTGGTTTCTGTACAGTATAATATCTGTGAGCTTCAGTTACTTTGCTTTAAAGTCTAGTAATTTAATCTTAACCATCCCTGCTTTCTAAGAACATTTGGTAATGTTTTTATTATTTTGAGTTTGATAGGTATAATAATTATTTCTTCTTTTTTTTGGCTGCTATAAATGAAGGAGCTCTATTCTTGTATATGTTTTCCATTGGTTGTTAAGCAGCCGGTTTTGTTGGCTATGTAAAGGCACTCATATACATTTTAGGCCCGCATATACTTTTTAGTTGCTCTACATGAATAACAACGGTCCTTGCTTATGGTGGCTTGGGTTTTGTTTTAGCTAAATAGAGATAGATGATACATGGCTGGGTAGATAGATAAATAGATGGTTAGACGGGCATCTTTAGCAATTCTGTTCCTGTGATAAACTATTATGACTGAAAGCACCCTGGACAGGAAAAGGGTTTATTTCCTTTTACCCATTGCAGTCTGTCATCCCAGGACAGGAACTAGAGACACAACAGAAGCAGAGAAGGACTTCTGCTTGCTAGCTTGCTTCCCATGGCTTGCTGTCTGCTCTCTTACTCACTCCCGGCTGGCTCACATGCCCAGGGATGACACTGGACACAGTAGATGGTCCTTCCACATCCGTCACAGGTCAAGACAATACGTATGTGACCAGAGGCCAATCTTTTGGAGGGATTTCTCAAATCAGATTCCCTCTTCCAATCTATGCCTAGGTTCCTGTCAAGTTGACAAAACCCAGCCAGCACAGATAATCCCATAGTCATAAAATATCTTAATTAACTATTTTTTTTAAGAATGTACATTTAACTCACAGTTCTGCAGAATGTCCATGCACCTGGTGCCAGCATGCGCTTGGCTTCTGGTGATGGCTCTTTGACTACTTCCTGTCAGAGTGTAAAATACCACGTGCCGAGTCTAGGAAAGCCTTAGAGTTTGGCTCTCAATCCTTGTTTTCTAAAAACACTAACGCTGTCCAAGGTTCCCGACCTCTTCTACAGTGGCCTGTCTCTGAAAACCACAATATATATGACTTTATATTAAATTTCTGACACATGAGTTTATGGGAAGCACGCCATGCTTCAACTGTACTCTGTCTTTAGAAGTTGTATCAGCATTTGGCTGGACCATCAGAAGTAGCTATTCTGTTTCTTACCCAGTGCTGTATATAGACCCCAAATTATGCAATGAAACAAATCACACACCAAAACATGGAGCAAAGAGACATGTCCAAAGTTGGGTACGAATGGATTTTGCTTGTTTTAAAATACGTTCCACTTGTCAACAGCCTTGAAATTTAACATAAAGTTACTCTCTATTTTATCTTTTTAATGATTAAAAAAATATTCGTGTATATGTGCAGGTGCCTGGGGAGGCCAGAAGAGGGGGTCAGGTCCCCTAGAGCTGGAATGACAGGAGGTTGAGAGCTACCCCACATGGGTGCTGGGAACTGAACACATGTCCCTGCAAGAAAAGCAAGGGCTCTTAAACCCTGAGCCAGCTCTGTAGCCTATGTATTAGACGCCACATCTTGGAAAATTCTTTATGCCCTTGTTTTTCAAATACCAACTCTCCTTGGTATTTCTTTAAAGTCATTGGTCAGAGGAAAAACCTGAGTGCTGATGTTTCCCTTAAACCTGAGATTCCTCTCCAAGAGCCCCAGACCTTGGTCAGCAGCTTTGTCAAGTAATAGCCTGAGGCTTCTTGGTTGTTAAGTTATTCTGTTTCCACATTAGCCTTAAAAAGAGACAAAAACATTTCCTTCAGCTGGTGTGTGTGTGTGTGTGTGTGTGTGTGTGTGTGTGTGTGTGTGTGTGTGTGTGTGTGCTTTTAAGTTGTATGAAAATGAAGCAGTTTCACGGACTGCCTGACTGGTCCTTTAATTTAGATTTCCCCTTATTTTTACAGATACTTAAAGCTTCAAACAGACTGCCCTTACTACCACAGGAGGACCAGACTAATCATACGCTCCAAAAGATGGCTGTGATAGATCTTGTGATGTAGTTACTGGCATATCAAGGTCTTTGGGAATGAACACTAAAGATGTGTAGAGTGAATTACAGTTACAGTCTGCTGGCATTTTAGTGAATCTGTTTTTAATCATGTTACTTACATTCCTGCATATCCTTACTTGAGGGCATCTGGATCTCGGTTGGGTTGCCGTTTTTTTTTTTTTTTTTTTTTTTTTTTTTTCTTTTTTGTGGTACAGCTTTAGTTTCTCTATGTTTATGTGTATTTTTCAGTGAAGACTTGGTAATTACATTGATAATATGGCAGAAATTGTCATGACAGGGTTTTAATATATTCTTAATAATTAGAATTACCTGTGTTGAACTGACTTGTATGAGCACTGTTAATGGGGACTTGAAGCCATGGTGGGCTCCTTGTATTAATGAGCACTCTGAAAACTGTAAGCGAGGCCCTAGTATGCTGAGGAGAAGCTCTGAGTGGTGTATGTCTGCACTGATATTCTTATCATGACTGGTCGCATTAGCTTCTTCATGTGGACATGTTACAGCACTGGCTTTGAAACTTTTTGTAGTTTTTAGATGTTTATTTGAAAACGTAATATTTTAAGGTGCAAAAGATCACTAATATGCTTTTCAAAGCGAGGAGAAAATTAAGCTCCTTGTGGGGACATAAGGTAAACAGTTGCTTGCAAAACATACACGTCCTCACGCTTCAGCATGCTAGGTCAATTTTATAAGAACTGTAGGCCAGTTGGTATTTAGTTACCAGAAAACTTATATAAATTATTGCTGTATACCTTAAGGACTGCCCTGTGCTGGTCTGAATGGGTACCACCCTCTTAGCCCTGGTGTCTGCTCAGGGCTATCACTAGGTGAAGTCCACAATCCCTCAGGTTGAGGAAATTCAGGGTATATGAGAGTATATGAGTCACCGAGCCCAAAGTTTGCTGCTGGGTCTAAGGGATGAGCCTCTCTCTTCCTTTATACACTGGTGGTTTTATCATATTTTTAGTGTGGTTTGTTTGTGGCTAAGGAGTAGAGCTGTGAGGAAAAATTGATTTGTATGCTGACATACAGTTTGAGGAGAGCCACCGGCCATTTATAAAAAGCCATATGGTTGTTTGATTTGTGGGCCAGTGGCAGCTCTCGACTACGGTAACACCATTTTTCCCCTTCCTTTAGGATAAAATCAGAGTCAGCCTTATGATTGAACACTGTGACCCCAGTGTGCTGATGTCCGTGTGCTGGTGTCTCAGTTCAAATCAATAAGCAATAACTCTTAAAGCTGTGATATAGATGCTGTAGAGCTAAAACTTGAATTATAACAAAGCTCTTCATAGTGCAAGTCGTAGAACACTACTTTTTATACTACTGTATTTTTTTTAGGGTAACTTAGAAGTGACACCCCACTGGTAAATGGCTGAAATAAGTTTCTCTGGACCTCTGTATATGATCTTTTGTAGAACTCTGGGAAGTGAGGGTTCATTGGGGCCAACTTCAAATACTTTGATAAAAAGCAATATGTGAATTAATGAGCCTTGTCCTTTACAAATGTGTGCCATGCTGGGTGACAGGGGTGGGTTGTCTGAAAATGTTAATGTCTTTTGTGCAATGTTGCTGAAGAGCAATAAAATGCAGATGAATCTTCTCTAGGTTGTCATTATTTTGAAGTATTTTAAAACTTTGCATGATATAATTAGCATGTGTTAATTAGAATTACAACAAATTCATTGACCAAAATCATAAAGAAGCGCACACCTTCAACCCCTTTTCTTAACCTATCCTATGTATTTTCTGCTGTCTGTACTAAGAATTGATACTAGGACCTGCCAAGCAACTAACTGTTCTACTGTACCACACACTCACACACACACACACACACTCACACACACTCACACACACTCACACACACACACACACATACACACACACACACACACACACACACACTCACCTCAAGTCCTTTAGTTATTTGAAGCAAGGGCTCTCTTAAGTTGTCTAGGGTAGCCCCGAAATTTCTGTATAGTCCAGGCTAGTTTTGAACTTGTAAACTTCCTGTGTTAGCCGTCCATGTAGCTGGGGATACAAGGGGAAAAAGTGTCACACTCTTTCTAATCTGGGTTCCATGAAGTGATGCAAGTTTGTTTGTAAAGGTCCTACTATGCTACATTGCCAGAAGACAGAATTCAAGTTTATGCATGCTCTTGCTTTTGTCCTGGATAGGTATTTGCTCTGCACTGGAAAACTGCTTATCTCCTGTGGCGGGGGGAGGTCTTATTCTTAACTCCAGACCACCGGACCATGACGTTACAAACCTCACTAGGGAACAGTTGTTAGGATAGTATGGCTGTTTCTTTGTTCTTCCCATTTTCAATCTTTGTTTCCCAACAGGTAATTCTTTACACGTCACACACACTCACACACACACACACTCTCACACACACACACACACACACACACACACACACACATACACAGACAGACACACACACACACACACACATACACACTCACCTCAAGTCAAGTTTTGAAAGAGGTGGGCTTGAAAGAGGTGGTTTTTACTTGCAGTGGGTTCAGAAGAAACCATAACTAGATCTGCCTGTTAAGTGACATCGTCCTCAAATGAGCCTAACCCACTCTGCTCCTACTTTACACAGCTTAGGGAGTCAAGTTTTTCTATGTGACTGGGTATTATCTCTGCTTCCATATAAGGAAACTGAGAATCGGGGGCTGGGAATGCCTCCTAGTCTGTGGTTGGGTTCCAGGGGCAGCATTCAGGTAGCAGGTGGAGGGTGGACACGATGAGGGGAAGCCATTGCATGAACAGGAGACCAGGTAGGGACCTGTCAAGGCAAAGGCGTGTGCTTCAGCTTGAACTGAGGCAGTGTGAGTAAAGACAGAGAAGCCATGATGAAGGGTGTGACTTACAGAATGGGCAGCCTGAGAACTCAGGTAGAAACAGACTGGGTCCTGCATTTCAGAATGAGCAAGTGCCTGGGGTGAGACAGTTGAGAGAGCAGGTGGGCCTGGGGCAAGATAGCTTCAGCTGCTGGGTTTTATAAACTCCTTGGTAGGCACACTAGTCACACACACATGGGATATGCCAAGATATAGAATAGTCCAGTCCACCAGTGACTTCCAGTCATGATTGCAGGAAAAATTGTAAAGATCAAGATTTCATTCCATTTAGTATTTCTTCATGGTGATAAAATAATGTGAGAGAGGAAACAAGAATGATATCAAGACAGAAGAGGAATGCATTACACCATTTTTGGACAGGAGACTGTAAATACTAAGGGTCAAGGTTGTCAGCATTCAGGGAACCCAAGGTTAGCCTCCTTACTACTGGAATGTTCATTATTGTCTGACTAAAGTCATAATGTTAGGATATGGACTCTGAAATTGATCGTCCTCATCCTCAGTCTTTACCCTAGATAGGATTCCTTAACTACTTTATGCCTCAGAACCCAGCCTGTTGGGAATGGGGCTTTCACCCCGGAGCCTGGAAAATTTGCGTAGACATTAGGTATCCTATGTGCTGTATGAGAGAGTGGAGAAAAATGGTGTCTTAGTTCTGGGATTAGTCCAGTCATACTTGCCTTCCAAGTACCTCAGGAATCTAGGTCCAAGCAACTTAAAGAGACCTGATATTGTGGCCCACAGCATGTATGTCCATATGGGATCAGAACCTTCTACTTGTATTTAGAATGTACAGTCCTTCTGTAGTTTTTCTCTAGGGGTGGAGAGACCCCTTCATGACTAACACACTCCTGATCGATCTGGGTATGTTCTCTGTATGTGGCTTCTCGAGTCACTTTAATCCATTGTGATGACTCTAGGATGTAGTGTTGTGGGATTCCCAGAGTACTATACATCCTAGAAGAGAGAGTAATGTGGGTACACAAATTTTAATGGTTTCCTCTCTGTCATTTCTTTATTATCTATAAGAATAGCAGGCAGATACTCTGCCCAGTTGATGTGCACTTCTGGGCCTGGGGAGATGGCAGGGTCAGTAAATGACTTGAGTTCTGATCCCTAGCACCCACGTAAAAGCCAGACACAATGATATGTGTTAATGACTGATTCTGGAGCTAGGGCAGGTAGAGAGAGATAGATGGATCCCTGACTCTTAGTAGCCAAGTCAATGTGCTGTAGGTTCATTGAGACACTCTGCCTCAAAATATAAGGTGAAGACAGACTGCAGACTGCACCCAGTGCTGACCTCAGGCTTCCACATGCATGTGCACACACATGTGCATTTGCATGTGTTTATATATACATGAGCCAAACATATACTGCAAAAATAAAAGTGTTCTAACTACTGTGTGAATTGTCTATGTAGCTGTCTAGTTTTAAGGACGTTATTGGTTGATTACCTCCAAAGTTCTGGGACACTCAACAGGAATCTAAGAAACATTGTTCCCTTTTCTTTCTCATTTTATCTTTTATGCACCTTGTAGATTTAGCAAGAGTTAAATGCAGAAAGTCACCCTTACTATAGCTGCTCATAGGAAGAGTGAAGACTCGTGCCTCTCTGTCCTTTCATATCTCTTTCAGGGAAAGGCACAAAGGGGCAGAACAAAAGGGCTTGGAATCCTGCAAACTGTTGGCCTCTACAGCTTGGGAAACTCTGCAATTGCTCATTCTCTACTTGTTTTGCATGCAGACATCTTTCCGATAGGGAGTCAGGAGGCAAGAGTATAGGAGCTGTGATTTGCAGATGGCACTCAACTTGACACCCTGTATTTCAAAGTCAGTTCTCTTCCTCTACTTAGGGTCTTAGAGGCATAGAAGCATGGCTAGCCTGTAAAAGGCTCTTTCCTGTTCAAAGCCCCTTTCCACATCAGAATGTATTCCGTGACTGAATCTCAAATGTGCTGAGCTCACAAGTCAACTGATCGGTGTCACTCTTCTCTGGATTATAGCATTAGTTATACCTACACACTCTGATGTCTGCTGTGGAGGGAGAGGAGAGTGTCTCAGACTTCGTATCTATTGCACCCACTCTGCCTCATTCCTAGGTCAACACATACACAGTTCCAAAGACAAACAAAACGAGTGTCTATGGTAGCTATAATCCACTATACCTTGAGAATTAGCTGTTTCAGTTGTCCCTCAGATATGGATGCCTGCTCTTAAGTTGTGTGTACATAAAAGACATTATAATAGATGGTGGCTCCTTTCTTGTTGTCCATGGGAGAGGTAGATTTCATCTACTCTTCCAGATACCCAGTGCGTTTACACTCCTCATTTCTGGGAGTTGCTGTTTGTGAGGCTGACACAGGAAGACTTCCGTTTCACATTAAAACTCTTAGTAGTTGGATAGATACATCCGGGATCCAATATAGGCACCTCCAAGGGGTCATCTGCATATGTGTCAAGTCCTTGAAGGAAGGAGAATAATATCCAAGTAGTGTACTATGCCACATTCTAGATACGCTACGACTCTTATCAAAGTACTTGGGGTTTATGAGACAGTGCGAATACTGAATGAGCTTTGGTAATGGAATCTTACCACCTTAGTTTCTCCTTGGAGTGATGTCTGTCGCCCACAGAGATGCTTGGTGTTGATCTATGCTGCCTACACTGCTGTCTTCATCCACAGGAAATGCTTAGCCAGTCATCTGATAGCAGTCATTGTCCAGTGACATCAAAACAATTCGTAGGAACCCAACTCCCGGTATTCTGTAATGAGATTTGAATGTGAAGAATTCAGCACTTAATAAAAATGAATCATGTGACTGGAAATAATTGTTTTACATTGCACTCACTGGGCTTAATGGAAATACATAGTCATACGTTTTGGGATGTCGAATAGTTACTTGCACAGCACTTCATTTGTTTTGCTTTAATTTCCTGACACAAATAGGTAGCTGTGATACAGAAAAAAGAGAACACATGAAATTGTCTAACTAGCGGCCTTTAAAGACATGTACAGGAAAAAAATGTCATATCTCAATTCAAGAATAATGGAAATTTTTATTTTATATCATAAATTGAAAGAAAATGGCACTGAGTCTTCTGTTTTGTTATTAGTCATTTTATCGAGAAGTATTTATTTATATTCTTCATAAACATGTAAGAGTTTAGGCTTCAATGGCAAGTTAAGCCTGTGCTTGGGACTGCATGGTTGACTGGGGCCAGGCCAGGGGTTTGGTCTGTTCACTGGTGGCTGTTGGGCACTGATAGTGGGCAGTTAGGCAGTAGACGTTAGGTATTGTACGGTTATGCTGGAAGGTTGGTTGAACAGTAGCTGTTGGTATTGGCAGTTGGACAGTCTGGGTACAATAGAGGTGTGTGACCCAGGGAGAGGATGAGGCTACCCTGTACTAGGGCATCTATCGGGCTGCACTCCTTTGCCTGGTGTCAAGAGATGCACAGCAACATAATAGGTTGGTAAGAACCTAGTTTCTGTGACGTCCGTTGAGAATTGGATGTTTGTATTAAAAGTGCCTTTGGTTCCGAGACTTCAGCATTCAAACCATTGTCCATCATCACGATGAGGCAATTGACCCATACTTACAGCCCTGTACATTGGCATGGGATATTGTGAAGGAAAGGGTCCAGCTAGTGTCATTACAGAGGGAACCAATTTGGACAATACATAGGTGAAGAGTTTGTTCTTTAGGTGGTATTTTAGTTGATGCCGTCACAGACCAAGTACTGGTGGTCAGATGGTGCTGCTTCAGGATCTGAAGGAAGCCAGTGTCTTCCTGTATGGCAATCAAAATGCTACACTTGAAGACTTGGAACTAGCTAGAATATCAAGTCACAATGCAAGTATATGGAAACATTGTTGGCACGTGTGAAAAAAGTGAACAGCATGTCCAGTACTGAGAAATTAGGCATATGGTCACTCGGCTGCTTACTATCAGTTGTGCATGTTAGTCTTTCTCTCCCCACTGTGTGTGTGTGTGTGTGTGTGTGTGTGTGTGTGTGTGTGATTGTGTGTCTCTGTGTGTGTTTCTGTTTTCTGTCTGAGTATGTGTTTGTGTGTCTGTGTGTATGAGTGTGTGTCTCTGTATGTATCAGTGTCTGTGTATGAGTGTGTGTGTCTCTGTATGTGTCAGTGTCTGTCTGTGTATGTGTGTGTGTGTGTGTGTGTGTGTGTGTGTGTGCGTGCCATGCGCGCAGGTACATACATGCATGGCATGGCTTGTATGTGTCAATTAGAGGCCATTCTTGGGTGTCAGTTCTCATCCCTTGGAGCTTCCAGATTCCTTCTTTCTTGTCCCAGCTACACAGGGGTGGGGTGAGGGGTGAGGGGTGGAGGGAGGGATTATTGGTGCCCATGCTACAAAGTCTGGCTTTTTTTGTTGGTTCTGGGGCTGGGAACAGAGGTCCTCATCCTTGTATAGCAAGTGCTTTCTTTTCCTGTTGAGCCGTGTCTCTAACCCTCATTGAGAGATTGTGACTTAAAATAATGCTTCTGGCAAAATGAGAGAAGGCAGGCTCTGTATCGTCATTCTGCAGGGATGTTAATTAAGGATAACCTTTGACCTTCTGGGAACTCCAGTAGCAAACCTGCATAAGGAGCTCCTGCAAGGAATGGCAGAGAGGGCTGCAAAGTGGAGGGATCCCAGCATTGGGCTAAGTCAGCTAAAGATGGGGGAGAGAGTGAGGATGGGAGCTTGAGATAAGGGAGGGACTGAGAATGGGAGCTTGAGATAAGGGGGGGAGTGAGAATGGGAGCTTGCTCTCACGCTGGAGGAGACACTGGAGCAGACACTGGAGCAGAAACATGAACTCTGGGTGCAGGAGCATGGAGCATGGAGCATAGAGCAGGGACTGGTCAGAGAGTACTGGCAGAGAGAGCTGAAGGGGAGTGAATTGCTAACAGGGCAGAGGTCCAGAGTTTCTCAATCTTTCTTCTTCAGAAGAGGATGCTCATTTCAGTGGGGAACAGTGGAGAAACATGATGGAGAGCAAAATTTTTTAAGTCTATAAACAAACCAACAAACACATCTGTAGTTAGTTCTTTATAATAGGTGGGTGCTTTGTGCAACAACTGCTAGCATCCCATGGAATCACAAGGCCAGCAGAGAGACACGGCTGGCTATCACGTGAGATACTGCCATTGGCTTTACAACATCCCTATAGTTAGATCTACTTATGAGTCATTTAAAAAGTTCAAATTCCAATGGCTTAAAAGTTTATGTTATGCACGTGACTATTCTAGCATCTCCCAGGGATCCAGCGCCTCTCTTACTATTCAGCCTTTTTTTTTTTTTTACCAGCCATTGGAACCACATCTATGTGCTAGAAAGAGGCTTTGGGGAAAAAACAAAACAAAACAAAACAAAAAGCCAGAGCTCTCTTAGAAGAGCTGCATTTAACTCTATTTAATACTGCATTTAATACTGTTCCAGAAGGAGTAGGAGGAGGAAGGAATTTAAATATTGAGAATAAATGACAGTTAGCAGCTGGGAGCAGTATCTTAGTCATTTGTCTCCAATTGATACTCAACATCCATCCACCATGGCTAAGATGGGATGATCCGCTGGTCGTATTTGTTATCTTTCCTGCTTCGAGAGAACAATCTGAACAAAGCAATTTAAGTCAAGAAAGGCTCGAAGTTCAAGGGTACAGACAGACCATCATGGCAGAAAAGTCAAGGCAGTGGGAACTTGACCCAACTGGTCACGTTGGCTTTTCAGCCTGGAGGAAGAGAGCAATGAAGGGTCTGTGCCCAGCCAGTTTCTTCCTTATGTTGTCTAGGACCGAAGCCCAGAGACTGGTCCTACACTGCTTTAAGGTAGAGCTTCCCACGTGAGTTAACCTAAACAAGGTAAGCCCCACTAACATGACCACATGTTAACTTGCTCTAAATGACCCCTCCTAAGTGTGCATAGGAACTTGTCCCCTACGTGATTTCAGATTCGGCCAAGTTGACAGTCCTCACTAACATCACAGTAGGCCACTGAGGTGTCTTTCTTGTGAAGATACCCACTTGGCATGCTTGATCTCCCCAGATACCTGTGTGCAGTTGCTGTGAGGCGGATGCTCTGGAGAGCACACAGCAGCCTGCTGCTGCCAGGGAATCTCCTCCCACAAACCGGGCACAGCAGAGCTGAAACAAAAGTTCTTTGAAGACCCGGCCGGAGGGCAGGAGTGGGCGATTGGGTATGAGAGAGGCAGGTCCCTGAGGTTGGTGATGCCATCCGGGGGCATTTTTCAGCTGAGAAGCAGCCGGCACTGGTCCCCGAGAAGCAAAAGAAGGCCGCTGAAACTGAGAACCCTGAGCAAGCCAAGAGTCAAATGTGGGCAGCTAGAGAAGGTCCAAGGCTGGAGCACGGTAGCAAGAACACTTTAGCGCATGCGTGAGATTCTATGCCTGTCCCAGCCTCTCTCCTCCACTGGTGCAAGCGTGTGCTTTAGGAATTCCCCATTGTACTTATAGAACGGAAGAACAAGCAGTAAGAGTGTGGTGGTGGATTCTTGTAGATACAGACATCTATGAGCACTGTGATGGGCCCTGCTTTCCCACACACCCTAGCTCCAGATCGACCTTTGTCTGCTATCCACACAGTCCTGTGCGTACTGCACGAGTCCATCCTCCAAGGGCTGTAAGTCCTAAAAGGGTCATCTCGAGAGTCTGAGACCTGGGGTCTCTGGAGCAGCAGACAGTGCGACAGCTTTCTGCGCCTTTTATGTCGTTAGCAGCAGAGGCCCAACCTGAGGGCCCCACACCTTCTGGAATGCTCTGCTACTTGAGGAGAGTAGGAGAGCAAACAGCGGGAGGATCAGAAGTTCAAGACCAGCCTGATCTATGAGAACCCTATCTGAAAAATATCAGAATTAAATAAAGTTGGAGCTGAGGTCCGTACCAACCAAACAATGCTTATAATTAAACCTTTTCATTAGGAGGGAGAACAGGAGTCGCTATGATTCAAAGAAATAGTAAATAGTGTCACCAGCGGTTCATTGAGAAAATCCTCATACTTGGGAATCCTGTGTTTTTTTACACAGATTGAGTTGCAAGGAAAATCAAGCCTTTTGTTTTTAAATATGCCAGTGGGCTCGATGGCCACAGTTTAGCCTCAGAGGAGCAGAAAGAGGAATTTTTTAAAATAGCAATAATGAATTTGTCGTAGAATGATATGTTGGGTTCCCTAATTTCCTGTCTACATTATCCCACCCTGGAATATTGATGACTAGAACTGTGGGTCATACCTGTAATTCAGCACCCGGGAGACTGAGGCAGAGGAATGGTGGGGTTGAGGCCAGCCTACGTGGCATAGCAAGACCTTGTCTCGCACACAGAAAACAAAAGAGACAAATGAAAAGAATTACTAACAGGAACAGGAAACTGACCGTGTTCCTTAGAACTAGTAATTCTGTGGCCCTGTTAGAAGGTTGTCTTATTTATAGCTGTGTGTGCATGCTTTGCTTGAGTGAGCACACACTTGCCTGTTATAAATATATATTTATAGGTCAGAGGTTGATGTTAGATGAATTCTATTGATTTTCATCTTCCCTGTTTTTTCCCATCTTTATTAACTTGGGTATTTCTTCTTTACATTTCAAATGTTATTCCCTTTCCCTGTTTCCGAACCAACATCCCCCTAACCCCTCCCCCTCCCCTTCCCTATGGGTGTTCCCCTCCCCATCCTCCCCCCATTACCGCCCTCCCCACAACAGTCTAGTTCACTGGGGGTTCAGTCTTAGCAGGACCCAGGGCTTCCCCTTCCACTGGTGCTCTTACTAGGATAGTCATTGCTACCTATGAGGTCAGAGTCCAGGGTCAGTCCATGTATAGTCTTTGGGTAGTGGCTTAGTCCCTGGAAGCTCTGGTTGCTTGGCATTGTTGTTCATATGGGGTCTTGAGGCCCTTCGAGCTCTTTCAGTTCTTCCTCTGAATCCTTCAACGGGGGTCCCATTCTCAGTTCTGTGGTTTGCTGCTGGCATTCGCCTCTGTATTTGCTGTGTTCTGGCTGTGTCTCTCAGGAGAGATGTACATCCCTTTCCTGTCAGCCTGCACTTCTTTGCTTCATCCATCTTGTCTAATTGGGTGGCTGTATATGTATGGGCCACATGTGGGGCAAGCTCTGAATGGGTGTTCCTTCAGTCTCTGTTCTAAACTTTGCCTCCCTATCCCCTCCCAAGGGAAATTCTTGTTCCCCTTTTAAAGAAGGAGTGAAGCATCTGCATTTTGGTCATCCTTAAGTTTCATGTGTTCAGTGCATTTAGGGTAATTCAAGCATTTGGGCTAATAGCCACTTATCAATGAGTGCATACCATGTGTGTTTTTCTGTGATTGGATTACCTCACTCAGAATGATATTTTCCAGTTCCATCCATTTGCCTATGAATTTCAAAAAATCATTGTTTTTGATAGTGGTGTAGTATTCCATTGTGTAGATGTACCACATTTTCTGTATCCATTCCTCTGTTGAAGGGCATCTGGGTTCTTTCCAGCTTTGGGCTATTATGAATAAGGCTGCTATGAACATAGTGGAACATGTGTCTTTGTTGTATGTTGGAGCATCTTTTGGGTATATGCCCAAAAGAGTTATAGCTGGGTCCTCAGTTAGTTCAATGTCCAATTTTCTGAGGAACCTCCAGACTGATTTCCAAAATGATTGTACCAGTCTGCAATCCCACCAGCAATGGAGAAGTGTTCCTCTTTCTCCACATCTTCGCCAGCATCCGCTGTCCCAGGAATTTTTTATCTTAGCCATTTTGACTGGTGTGAGGTAGAATCTCAGGGTTGTTTTGATTTGCATTTCCCTTATGACTAAAGATGTTGAACATTTTTTTTAGGTGCTTCTCAGCCATTCGACATTCCTCAGCTGTGAATTCTTTATTTAGCTCTGAACCCCATTTTTAATAGGGTTATTCGTCTCCCTGCAGTCTAACGTCTTGAGTTCTTTGTATATTTTGGATATAAGCCCTCTATCAGTTGTAGGATTGGTAAAGATCTTTTCCCAATCTGTTGGTTGCCGTTTTGTCCTAACCACAGTGTCCTTTGCCTTACAGAAGCTTTGCAGTTTTATGAGATCCCATTTGTTGATTCTTGATCTTAGAGCATAAGCCATTGGTGTTTTGTTCAGGAAATTCTCTCCAGTGCCCATGTGTTCGAGATTCTTCCCCACTTTTTCTTCTATTAGTTTGAGTGTATTTGGTTTGATGTGGAGGTCCTTGCTCCACTTGGACTTAAGCTTGTACAGGGTAATAAGAATGGATCGGTCTGCATTCTTCTACATGCTGACCTCCAGTTGAAACTGCACCATTTGCTGAAAATGCTATCTTTTTTCCATTGGATGGGTTTGGCTCCTTTGTCAAAAAATCAAGTGACCATAGGTGTGTGGGTTCATTTCTGGGTCTTCAATTCTATTCCACTGGTCTATCTGCCTGTCTCTGTACCAATACCATACAGTTTTTTTTTTATCACTATTGCTCTGTAATACTGCTTGAGTTCAGGGATAGTAATTCCCCCTGAAGTCCTTTTATTGTTGAGGATAGCTGTAGCTATCCTGGGTTTTTTGTTATTCCAGATGAATTTGCAAATTGTTCTGTCTAACTCTATGAAGAACTGGATTGGAATTTTGATGGGGATTGCATTGAATCTGTAGATCACTTTTGGTAAAATGGCCATTTTTAATATATTAATACTGCCAATCCATGAGCATGGGAGATCTTTCCATCTTCTGAGGTCTTCCTCAATTTCTTTCTTCAGAGGCTTGAAGTTCTTAACATACAGACCTTTCACTTGCTTGGTCAAAGTCACACTGAGGTATTATATATTATTTGGGACTATTATGAGGGGTATAGTTTCCCTAATTTCTTTCTCAACTTATTTCTCTTTTGTGTAGAGGAAAGAGACTGATTTATTTGAGTTAATTTTATACACAGCTACTTTGCTGAAGGTGTTTATCAGGTTTAGTAATTCTCTGGTGAAACTTTTGGGATCACTTAAATATACTATCATATCATCTGCAAATAGTGATATTTTGACTTCTTCCTTTCCAATCTGTATCCCTTTGATCTCCTTTTGTTGTCTGATTGCTCTGGCTTGGACTTCGAGAACTATATTGAATAAGTAGGGAGAGAGTGGGCAGCCTTCTCTAGTCCGTGATTCTAGTGGGATTGCTTCAAGTTTCTCTCCATTTAGTTTAATGTTAGCGACTGGATTGCTGTATATGGCTTTTACTATGTTTAGGTATGGGCGTTGAATTCCTATTCTTTCCAGAACTTTTATCAGGAAGGGGTGTTGAATTTTGTCAAATGCTTTCTCAGCATCTAATGAAATGATCATGTGGTTCTGTTCTTTCAGTTTGTTTATATAATGGATCACGTTCATGGTTTTCCGTATATTAAACCATCCCTGCATGCCTGGGATGAAGCCTACTTGATCATGGTGGATGATTGTTTTGATGTGCTCTTGAATTCGGTTTGCCAGAATTTTGTTGAGTATTTTTGCATCAATATTCATAAGGGGAATTGGTCTGAAGTTCTCTTTCTTTGTTGTGTCTTTGTGTGGTTTAGGTATAAGAGTAATTGTGGCTTCATAGAAGGTATTTGGTAGTGATCCATCTGTTTCAATTTTGTGGAATAGTTTGGATAATATTGGTATGAGGTCTTCTATGAAGGTTTGATAGAATTCTGCACTAAACCCGTCTGGACCTGGGCTCTTTTTGGTTGGGAGACCTTTAATGACTGCTTCTATTTCCTTAGGAGTTATGGGGTTGTTTAACTGGTTTATCTGTTCCTGATTTAACTTCGATACCTGGTATCTGTCTAGGAAATTGTCCATTTCCTGAAGATTTTCAAGTTTTGTTGAATATAGGTTTTTATAGTAAGATCTGATGATTTTTTGAATTTCCTCTGAATCTGTAGTTATGTCTCCCTTTTCATTTCTGATTTTGTTAATTTGGACGCACTCTCTGTGTCCTCTCGTTAGTCTGGCTAAGGGTTTATCTATCTTGTTGATTTTCTCAAAGAACCAACTTTTGGTTCTGTTGATTCTTTCTATGGTCCTTTTTGTTTCTACTTGGTTGATTTCAGCTCTGAGTTTGATTATTTCCTGCCTTCTACTCCTCCTGGGTGTATTTGCTTCTTTTTGTTCTAGAGCTTTTAGGTGTGCTGTCAAGCTGCTGACATATGCTCTTTCCTGTTTCTTTCTGCAGGCACTCAGAGCTATGAGTTTTCCTCTTAGCACAGCTTTCATTGTGTCCCATAAGTTTGGGTATGTTGTACCTTCATTTTCATTAAATTCTAAGAAGTCTTTAATTTCTTTCTTTATTTCTTCCTTGACCAGGTTATCACTGAGTAGAGTGTCATTCAGCTTCCATGCATATGTGGGCATTCTTTCCTTATTGTTATTGAAGACCAGCCTCAGCTCCTGGTGGTCTGATAGGATGCATGGGATTATTTCTATATTTCTGTATCTTTTGAGGCCTGTTTTGTGCCCGATTATATGGTCAATTTTGAAGAAAGTACCATGAGGTGGTGAGAAGAAGGTATATCCTTTTGTTTTAGGATAGAATGTTCTATAAATATCTGTTAAGTCCATTTGGTTCATAACTTCTGTTATTCTGTCTATGTCTCTGTTTAATTTCTGTTTCTATCATCTGTCCATTGATGAGAGTGGGGTGTTGAAGTCTCCTACTATTATTGTGTGAGGTGCAATGTGTTCTTTGAGCTTTAGTTAGGTTTCTTTTATTTATGTAGGTGCCCTGTATTTGGAGCATAGATATTTAGGATTAAGAGTTCATCTTGGTGGATTTTTCCTTTGATGAATATGAAGTGTCCTTCCTTATCTTTTTGATGACTTTTGGTGGAAAATCGATTTTATTCTATATTAGAACGGCTACTCCAGCTTGCTTCTTCAGACCATTTGCTTGGAAAGTTGTTTTCCAGCCTTTCACTCTGAAGTAGTGTTTGTCTTTGTCTCTGAGGTGTGTTTCCTGTAGGCAGCAAAATGCTGGGTCCTCATTACATATCCAGTTTGTTAACCTGTGTCTTTTTATTGGGGAATTGAGTCATTGATGTTGAGAGATATTAAGGAATAGTGTTTGTTGCTTCCTCTTATCTTCATATTTGGAGGTGAGATTATGTTTGTGTGCTTGTCTTCTCTTTGTTTTGTTGCAAAATGATTAGTTTCTTGCTTTTTCTAGGGTGTAGCTTGCCTCCTTGTATTGGGATTTACCATTTATTATTCTTTGTAAGGCTGGATTTGTAGAAAGATGTTGTGTAAATTTGGTTTTGTCATGGAATATCTTGGTTTCTCCATCTATGTTAATTGAGAGTTTTGCTGGATACAGTAACCTGGGCTGGCATTTTTATTCTCTTAGGGTGTGTATGATATCTGTCCAGGATCTTCTGGCTTTCATAGTCTCTGGTGAGAAGTCTGGTGTAATTCTGAAAGGTCTGCCTTTATATGTTACTTGACCTTATTCTGTTACTGCTTTTAATATCTTTTCTTGTTTTGTGCAGTTGGTGTTTTGATTATTATGTGACGGGAGGAGTTTCTGTTCTGGTCCAATCTATTTGGAGTTCTGTAGGCTTCTTATATATTCATGGGCATCTCTTTCTTTAGGTTAGGGAAGTTTTCTTCTATGATTTTGTTGAAGATATTTACTGTCATTTGCACTGGGAGTCTTCACTTTCTTCTATACCTATTTCCTTAGGTTTGATCTTCACATTGTGTCCTGGATTTCCTGTATGTTTTGGGCCAGTAACTTTTTCCATTTTCCATTATCTTTAAAAGTTGTGTTGATGATTTCTATGGAATCTTGTGCTCCTGAGATTCTCTCTTCTATCTCTTTCATTCTGTTGGTGATGCTTGTATCTACGACTTTTTGTCTCTTCCTTTGGTTTTCTATATCCAGGGTTGTCTCCCTGTGTGCTTTCTTTATTATTTCTTTTTTCCATTTTCAATTCCTTCACCTGTTTGATTGTGTTTTCCTGTAATTCTTTCAGGGGTTTTTGTGTTTCCTCTCCAAGGGTTTCTATTTGTTTACATGTGGTTTCCTGCTTTTCTCTACGGGAGTTCTTTATATCTTTCTTAAAGTCCTCCGTCATCATGATCAAATGTGATTTTAAATCTAGATCTTGCTTTTCTGGTGTGTTAGGATATTCAGTGTTTGCTTTGGTGGGAGAATTGAGCTCTGATGATGCCATGTAGTCTTGCTTTCTGTTACTTGGGTTCCTGTGCTTGCCTCTCGCCTTCAGGTTGTCTCTGGTGGTACCTTTTTCTGCTATTTCTGACAGTGGCTTGACCATCCTATAGGTCTGTCTGACAGGAGTGCTGTAGACCTGTTTTCCTGTTTTTTTTTTTCAGCCAGTTATGGGAACAGAGTATTCTGCTTTCAGGCGTGTGTTAGTTCCTGTCCACTGGCTTTCAACTGTCCCTGTGGGCAGGAACCAGAAGTGAGTGCCCCTACTTCTCCTGGGTCCCTGTGTGCAAGGGTCCATATGGTGCTAGGCGTTTTCCTCTAGAGTCAGAAATGTTGGCAGAGAGTAGTCTTCTCTGGTTTCCCAGGCATGTCTGCCCCTCTGAAGGTCTAGCTCTCCCTCCCACGGGATTTGGGTGCAGGGAGCTGTTTGACCAGGTCCGTTCAGATCTGGGCACAGTCTGGACTGCAGGGCTCCTGCAGCTTGACTGCCCCTATCTTCCTGTGCCTAGATTCCCTATACAGTTTCCTCTTGGGCCAGTGATGTGGGCAAAGGTGGGCAGAAGTGGCAGTCTCTCCCGCCCTGCAGTCTCAGGATTGCCCATAGGTCTGGGCAATCAGCTCTCTATCCCACGGGGTTTGGGAGCAGGGAGCTGTGGGCCGGCATCCATCACCTTACCTTTTTAAGATAAGATCTCTCCCTGAATCTGGAGTTCACCAAATGAACTAGTTCGGCTAACCAGCAAGTCCCTGGGATCTGTCTGTCTGTCCATAGCACTGGTGTTGCAGGCAAGGGCCGCCATTATATGATTACTGGGAGTCTAAATCCAGGTCTGTGGTCTGCCAACCAAGCATTTTACCCTTCAGGCTGTCTCCCTAACCCCGAGATGCCTAAATTTAAAATGGAATCAAATTATGTGTCTGCTTTAGATAGAATTGCTATATCAGTCTCTCTCCACTGGATGTCATCTTTCTCCACATATTCATATTCCAGAGTCTAAATCAAGTATGAGTTACAAACCATTACAGTGTAGACAGTTCACCGTTTGTCACACTCAAACGACATTTTACTCATCCACTCATCTAATCCCTATTCAGGTCCTGCTGCCAGGTTCTGCTGAGGGCATAATAGTGATACACACACACACACACACACACACACACACACACACACAACATTATTATAACAACAGTGATAAAATGAAGCCCCAGTCTTTACAGCACAGGTTGAATTTCCCTTTTTCAAAATACATGGGGCCAGAAACGTTTTGGATGTGGGACTTGTTCAGATTTTAAGTATTTGAATATATAATTGTGCATGCATCTATACCTATCTATCATCTATCTACATACACACATATATAAAATAGCCCATGTATATATATACATATATACAGACACACATACATATATATACACACACACACATATATATATATATATATATATATATATATATATATATATATATACACATACATCTCCTAAGAGTCACATGTGCCCTCCATGTATTGTTTGAGAAATAACATTATAAAATTGCTTTACAATCTTCTCCTTGTAGCACAGTGTTGATTTTGGATTTTCACATTAGGGATACTTAATCTGGATTTACATTTTGACTGTATTAGGGAGGTAAACATGGATTTCAGTTCAGTGTAACAGGTAGTGAGAAGAGTTAAAAGAGAGGCTAGGGAAATGGTCCAGTCTGAAATGTATGTCAGCCGTGCAACTTGAGTTAGGAAGGATTCTGACGCTAGGAGGGTAGAGGCAGAGGCAGAAAGGCCACAGAGGCTTGCTGGCCACCAGTGTAGCTGAATCAGTGAGCTTCAGGTTCCGTGACAGCTTCTGTCCCAAGACAACAATAAGAGAGTGAGGAAGACTGGACATTGCTTTTGGCCTCCATGTGTGCTTGTGTATTTCTTTGTTTTCAGTACTGAGAACTGAAACCAGGACCTGATGTGTACTAGAAAGTGCTCTGTTGCATATCACACACACACACACACACACACACTTTCTCATCTCCCCCCCCCCCCACCTCTCTCTCTGTTGCTCCTTACTGACAAGTCAGAAGAGATTTGAAGACTTTAGAGAAGGAGTTTTGCTCCTTCATGTTGGAGGAGAGTCTGGGGTTCACAGAGAATCCTCTGAGGCTGAAAGGCATCCATGCTCAGTGCCCTTGAGAATTGGTTAGTGATATTTATGGCTGAAGAATGTGAGGAGGGGGGCAGTGTTAGAGTGGTAAGATCAGAGCGGTTGAAAATTCACAGAGAGCTTTGAAGGTCACAGCTAGGACTTCTGTCTGGTCTCTAGTTAGAGGAGAACCCAAGGGACTGCTTTTGTTTCCAGAGCCTTATTCTGGCCTAGCAAGTACAGATGCAGGCAGGAAAAGCAATTAAGATACTACTGCAGACATCCAAGTGACCAACCAGAACCATGATTAGCAAGGGAGTTAGAGGGATAGGGAGGGAGGGAGAATGTGTGTTGTTAAATAAAATGGTGTTTTCATCACGGATATTTCCATGATTTCCTTTGATTTAAACCAATACTCAATTATTTATATATACACATACATATACACACAGGTGTATGTATATATAATATATAGAACAATAGTCATATAATTACATACAATTAGTGATTAGTACCTAGTGCGAAGGTTTCTGAAAAGGCATTTAGAAGTTTTCTCTCTTTATAATATTTTAAGAATAAACAGTGCTCCAGCAAAACACCAGATGGCAGTAGAAACTAAGTCATAGTTTTGCTACCAAAAAAAAAGAAAAAAAAAAGAAAAAGAAAAAGAAAAAAGGAATCACATTTGTAATTCAGCTTAAAGAAAAGGCTGAGGCAGTTAGGTTGTAGCCAGGAAGTCGGTTGTGCAACTGGAGCCTCATATGAAGCTCCAGTTTCGTATGAAGAGCTCCTACTTTCCTGTGATCATAAGCAAAGTAAAAATAAAAGCTAGCAGAAAGGATAACCAAGCCTCATGCTGAACTTCTGCTTCTGTGATTGTGTGTGTGTGTGTGTGTGTGTGTGTGTGTGTGTGCATGAGAGTGAGTGTATGTGAGAGTGTGTGTACGAGAGTGTGTATGTGTGAGTGTGTGTGTATGTGTGAGTTGTGTTAGTGTGTGTGTGTGTGTGTGTGTGTGTGTGTGTGTGTGTGTGTGTAGAAGGGTGCATGTTTATATGTGAGGGATTGCAGATGCATATGCCTGTGTTACATGTATGCTAGACTTTGGGTTAATATCTCACTCGTCTCCGAGATTTAGATTCTTGCTACCGTTTTGTTTGCCCTTTAGACCGCTCCATTTCTGCACAGCATCCTTAGTTCACCATTTTGTTTTGTTTTGTTTTCAACTTTCTGTTGGGTCCACTAATAAAATTTTTATTGCAGCTTATTTTCTTTTCATCTCCAGTTGCTTTTTAAAAATAGTCTTTATTTGACTATTGAGGTTCCATCTCTGTCCATTAATTAATGCTTTATTTTTCTTTGTTTCTTTATACTCATTGATAATCATTGATTTGATTTTTTTTCTAATAAAATCGACATCTGGGCTTAATAGAAAGCCATTGCTATTGCGTAGATTTTTTTCTCTCATGAGTCAGGTGATCCCTGTCTTCTCCTCCTGTGTAGTAACTTTTGATTAGAAGGTAAATCGTGTTTCCAATATCCTCGGCAATTCTAAAATTGGTTTGTTCTTTCAGAGAGCTGACGTGCAGTAAGGCACTAACTTATCCTCATTGAAACTGAAAAACAAAACAAACAACAAACCTGTCTTCTGTAATTTGAAGCCACTGATATAAAGCTGCTGACATCTTCACCCTGACTTTTGGCTTCTACTTGTTTCCAAAATCTAAGTCCTTTGGGGACGGGGTCGCCTTTAGAACTTAACCAATCTGCCAGAGATTTGGGCAGAGTTCCTTCTGAAGACTTGCTTCTCCTGTTTCTGGTCTTCACCATCTGACATCCTAGCTTTTCCCAACTTGAATACATCCAGTATTATGTCCCCATGTCCTGCCCCCACACTGAGTGTGACCTGGAAGTGTAACTGGGTTATTTGGGCAGAAGCAGTTCTGTCCAGAGGACATCCCCATAGGAACTGGCCTCCAGGAAACATAGTGGACCCCGGCTGTGGGAGACGCCATTCATTCCTGGCTGGAATTCTGGCCTCTTGGGGAATGAGAGCTCGGCATCAGTGTCCATTTGTCACTCTGGATATGACATGGCCAGCTGCTTTAAGCCCTGCTGCCTTGATGTCCCCTCCATGATGTACCCAGAGCTATGAACCAGGACAAACCCTTCTCCTTTAAGTCGCTTTTGTCAGAAAATTTTATCACAGCAAAAGGAAAAGAAACAAGACAGCATGCCACCAGTGGGGTATTACAGAAATGACCAAGTATGGTTTCCAAGATGGCAGTCATAGAAGGGATGCCACAGTGTTTAACTTCCTTTTCTTTGGTTCACTCATTTTGGGGAAATCAGCTGCCATTTTACACATGAGCTTTGGTCCATGTGTCCAAAAACTTACCCAGTGATTATAGATGTCGCATGATTCTCTGTGTGGTAATTCTTTGGTGCAGCCATATATCACCTGTACACCACCAGATCCCTTTTGTGTCGACTTTGTCTACATACTTTCTGAGGCTGCCCATAAAGGTGGGCAGGAATCACACAACCAGGTTGAACAGAACTGGAACCACCACCACTCTCCTCTGTCTTCTGCTTCGGAACAGAAAGCACTGTGGGCATGTGCGGCTGGAAGACTCCACACAGGAGCAGAAATGATCTTCTAAGAACAGCACATGCTAGTCTCTGCCACCCTTGCTCCTTCTCCATTGCCTTCAAAAAGTGGTTATAAATATTTTGATGAAATTTTTTTCTCCATCTTTATTAACTTGGGTATTTCTTATTTACATTTCAATTGTTATTCCCTTTCCCTGTTTCCGGGCCAACATCCCCCTAACCCCTCCCCCTCCCCTTCTCTATGGGTGTTCCCCTCCCGATCCTCCCCCCATTACCACCCTCCCCCAACAATCACGTTCACTGGGGGTTCAGTCTTGGCAGGACCAAGGGCTTCCCCTTCCATTGGTGCTCTTACTAGGATTTTCATTGCTACCTATGAGGTTTTGATGACATTTTAATGAAGTGTTTATTCCAGTCCACTTAGTATTAAGCAGGCTGAACATCTCATATGTGGGCTTCCTTGGTACGGTTACTTCCCTGTGTGTTTTTTTTTTACACATTAGCTTCATGTGCCTCAAAAGACGAAGTATTTGTGTAAGCTCAACACACAGAGGCAGGAGCACAAGAAACAGTTCCATTCTCTATTGTTCTAGAGAACTCAGACTGCGCATAGGGACATCACATACTTCTCGTCCATAGCAACAAAGTATACACACAGATACCAAAAGACTCGATGAGCTAGGAAGCTTGGGAAATATAAAGTGAGACGTTTGATACTTCCCTTAATAATCACCTATGGGGACAAGAACTGCGCACTTGGCTGTGAAGACACCAGTCACGAAGGGACAATCACTCCACCTATGCATCTGGCCTGCATGAACTTGGTCAAGGCCTCTCTGCCTTGAATGGCCACATTGTTAGGTCTACACAGTTTAGCTGCTCATAACATGCTTTCGCTCACCACTTCTAGCAGTCCAAGAACACAAAGTACCCTTCACTATTCGTACCATCATCCCATCTGGGCTTTGTTGTGCTGGCTGGTGTGTCAGTTCAGACCGCAACCCTCTGTCTCAGTGATCTCGCCATATTACAGAAGAACAAGGTAGAAACCGCGCTTAAGTCAGCTCAGTCCAAGAGCTTGGAAAAGTAATCTCAACCCCACTCCACAGCTGTGAGAAGCGGGTCTGGGGTAACTGCCGTGCGAGATTCATTATCGCCATCACGCTCAACAGCCACGGCGGTGTCGGTGCCTCCTAAAATACATCGGCGGTTATTGTCTGATTACTTCTACAGATAAGTTAATTATAGGAGATTTCTGACTCTTACATAACTGATTTAGAGAGAAGTTTAATTACAGCAATTTTAGGGATTTAAATAAGCTCAGCATATATTACCAGTCACGGCAAGTAGAGTCGAGGCTTTTCAGCTGTGTTGAAATACCCATTTGCTTTGTTTCTTAGTTTTCGTCACAGGGTTTCAGCTCTACTGTAGGACGCATGATGATCCAGGACACCTGTTTCCACCAGAGTGCTGCCTCAGTCAAGCGCTCTGCAGGGCCGTAATAGCAACTTCCTCCTTATCATTAAAATCCCATTCCGATGCTCCCCATTGAGCTCTCCAGATTTGCCAAGACTAATTTGTGTAATGATTGTGACAATGTGGGCAAGAAAGGAAAACAAGCTACTTAAGGGGAGAGAAAGAAAATGTTAGGGCATTTTTAAATGGTCTGTTAGCATCTCGATTTCTTTTAAATCGAAGAGAATTGTGGCACGTTAAGCCAGAATAACTCCCGTGACTTTATCAACATTCTTTCTATCAGTATACTCAATCAATTAAACATGTTAGTTATGTATGCCTAGACTAACTTAAACTTGCAAGAAAATGTGCTATAAATAGAACGATGGGTAGTTTATTTAAATCAGGCGTAAAATTAGCAGCATTAGCGTTAGTTCAAAAGGGACAGTGAGAATTACCTTATTCAGAGTTCCATAACTCCATAGGCCCGTTCCTGTAGTGTTTTCTATTTTATGGTTCTATGGGTAGCTTCTGCTGGCCTTAATAGTAAGTAATTCTTAGCATATAATTTTATATTTCCCTTAAACATAAAGATTTTATTTACTGTAGAAAGGGCACAGTCCGCTTCTTACCCATGGTTTTGCACACTCATGGTCAAGGATGCCCAAATGCAGAAATCCCTGTCTGAAGGACACTGTGCTCCAGCGTCTAAGAGATTCGCCTCACTTCACCTCGGCACACGGGGACTGACTGGGTCAGCTCAGATCTCCCTGAGGACAGTGTAGTGCACTATTTTGATAAAGGGGTGGGACCATCGCCATAACACCTATTATAATACATGGCTGTGCTTGTTCTGTCTCATTCGTTGCATTTGTTAACCCATGAGTGTGCCGTTTGTGAGTCGGACTCAAAAATGGGTGTTCACGTACAGACAACACGTTGTCGATGGGGCTAGCCGGGCCTACAGTGTTAGGCAGCTGCTTGGGCTATATCTCCCATCGGTAAGGTCACGCCATCCCACCAGTCATAGAGAAAATAGACAAGATCCTGGCTGTTTTGCTCTGGGCAACCTAGTTCATTCTTCCTGGGAAGAAACCTGTCTACCATTTTATGTAGCACCACAGACTGTAGAGCATACCTTTTCTTTTTATTAGAATGACCCTTCTTCCCACACCTCTCTTGCCCTTCTTCTGTCTGTCTCACCTGCAGACGTCACCCTTTCTCCTCCTTTCCTGTCCCTCACAGATTTAAACCAGAAGTAAGGGAGAATGATTTGAGAAATTTCCAGCTTTCAACTTCAGGTATTATGGGAGATGAGTGTGGACATTTCTTTAGTCTGGGTTTTCTGATAAGGGTGGTCATGACTGCACTGATGCTAATGGAGGGAACCCTGAGGGTCCTTTAGTGCTTCAGGTGGTACCTGAGGTGGGTGGGACCCCCCCAGGCCATGCAAGTGCAAGGCACTCGCTTCCACTTCCAGGCTGCAGACTGGGACTCCTGACTCCACTCTGCTCCTCACTGACCAGTCCGTCCAGTGGGAGACACCTTCTCTGAGAGTCTTAATTGCTCCGCTGTTAGAGGAAACTGACTTGGTAGGGCTTAGGCACTGACTGCAGGGCGTCTGCAGACATGGACACAGCAGTTACTAGCGCTGACTGCCTATGTGTGTGTGGTCACATGATTTGGGGAAATGGAAGCCTGATGTCTTTCACCTTGTGGTTTCACTTCCCGTCGCCTTTTCCTGATGGTCTTGCTGTGCCTTCCACTCAGACGGCAGCAGCTTCAACTGGATGCTAGGATGGACCTGCTTCAGGTTTCCAGGGAGAACTTTTTGTTTTGTCTGTTAACATACTGAAATAACAAGAAAACACAACCAAGGGTTGTGGCCCAGTGCCACACGCCTATAATCTCAGCTCTAGCAGGGGCGGGGCAGGGGCAATTGTCACAAGTTTGAGGCCAGCCTGATTTATGTAGCAAGCTCCCAGGACAGGCAAAAGAACAAAACTTAATAAATAAAATAACCAAAATGATTAAAATAGCTTTCATGGTTCTCTCCCAGATCATTCACTAGTAGGTGTACTGACTACTTAAGGCCAATGTGCGTACAGTTGTTTTACAAATTTTTGCATTTTTCCAGTTGGCTGTGATTGAAGCAGAGAGTGTAGGATTTATTTACTTATTTTTGAGTTACTATTTCTCTCTCTCTCTCTCTCTCTCTCTCTCTCTCTCTCTCTCTCTGTTTCTCTTTAAGAAGACATCTGTATGTGCACAGAAAGGAATTAAGAGAAAGTATTTTATGTATTCTAACATTTTCTTTTCACTCTGTCTTGGGGCCACAGCCATTCTTGCATGGCATTGCCTTTTAGGCTTTTCCTCAAGTATCCAGCAGGGGTTATATTCATGTAAAAGTTCGATGCATTCTGATACCCTCTTATTTTTAATGACCGGGTAGTAGGTTGATACAGAAAGGAACTGTGGGACTTCCTGCTCATAGCAAACTCATCTCTCTTGCAGAGAGCAGCAGTACTGGGGCATGAGGGCCAGTGCTATCTGCAGAACACTTTCTGCAGGATAGACTCCCTCAGCCCTGGCGGTCTTACTCTTTAGAAAGCAAGCAGGCCTCATTTTTCTTCCACTATCCAGAGAGATACACACTTTCTCTACTCTGGGTCCTCACTGTGCTGATGGGATCACCATCTGTCTGTCCTGTCCTGGTTCTTGTGCTGGGTTTTGTTCGCATCCCCCTTTAAGTGTTCATTGTCTGGAGCCTGGTTTACTGTGTTACCTGCCATCCTAACCCTGCTCATGTGTGTGAAGCACACTGAAAGATCAACTCAGATAAAATATGTTTACATAGCATGGCGCCTTCAGTTGTTACCCTTTAGGTAAAAGCCAGGGTTTGATGAAGTTGTGCTTCAGGTAATAAACCTTAATTTTTATGCTTCCTAGAAATTTGACTCCTCCGCCCCTGAGGCTCACTGGCTCCCAGTGTGTGCACTGACGACGGATCAGTGATGTTATTCAGTGAGCCAGAGGCTGGACATAGCATTAATTGCAAATTATAGCCTGGACATAAAACCAATGAACTTGGGCGAGCATTTAATTTCTGGGCCCTGTCACTTTGATTCATACGGCATCTCGCTTTTTTAACTGCTGCCGCGAACCCCGCGTGCGTCTCTTGGCAGTATATTTTTTTTTTTCCATGGCATCTGCAGACAGTCACGAGAGTCGAACAGTATAGGACCCAGCAGGGTATGTGTTGTTGTGCCATTAATTGCGTACCTCTGTGCCTCCTGAGGAAGGAGGCCAGAGGCAGATTGCCTTTTACCCCCTGAGAAGTATGATAATAGCTTGACAGTGTGCTTCCTTCAGTATTTCTCAGTGATTATGAAATGCAAGTGAAGAGACTTGTTGGAAAGGGGGGAATAAGAAAGAGAGAGAGAGAGAGAGAGAGAGAGAGAGAGAGAGAGAGAGAGAGAGAGAGAGAGAAGTATCTTTAAATCACATCTCAGATTAACAGCATCGAGCAAGGTTAGTGCGCTGGCGGTGGACGGGCGGCCACTTCTGCTTTCTCAGGCACCAGGACTCAGTTCTACTGAGCTTTTAGGATCAAGGGTGAGTCTGAGTGTGGCTTTGGGCGCTGAGGTCGTCACTGAGAACGCAGAAAATTTGAGAGCATTAACCTGTTCAGCCACTAATGTAGTCCCCCCCTGCTCTCCATCATGTTCTTTCCTGCCATTTGTGTGAAATCACTTATTTTAAACTGGAGGGTCGCTGTCCTGAAACAACACAAAGGAGCCTGGAGCAGAGCCGAAGTCTCTGCTCTGTCCTGTTTGTCCTGGGACTCTGAACCCATCGCTTGGTCTCGGGGAACATTTCTTTCTTCGCTTGTGAAATAACGTATACTCTCTCATTCCTGCGGTTTCTGTCTACTGAACGTGACTGTGTCGCTTTGTTCCTTGTACATTGCACTACAGATGTCACCAGCTCGTACCATTCCCTCTCCCTGTGATGGATTAAAGACAAACAAAATGTAACAAAACGAAAAAACAGGAAGCCTAGGGGTCTGAAACAGTAGTGAATATCTCTAATCCCTGGCTCCCAAAGATGAGAGAGAGGCATGTCCTGAGTTCAAGATCACTCTGCCTCTATCTAGAGTCTCAGACCACCAAGGCTATGACAGATCCAGCCTCAAAAGAAACCCAAAATGTAGTTTTAAGTAAAATTTACATGGTCTCCAAATTCAAGTGTTCTAGCAATCGAGCGATCTGTATTGGTTCTTGTTGCACAAGGCTCTGGGTGAACACGATGACTTTCTGACATGACAGCCTGGTTACTGTTCCTAATGTCTTAATTGCAAGAGAAGGATGCCAATTCTCTGGGGCTGGTTCTCCATGAAGTGTGTATTTAGGGAAAGTGAACGTCCACTAGCTGAATGAGGTGCAGGCATGTTGGGGAGCCATTAGAGGGAGGCTTGTGATGGCATCTCATTAAATAAACAGCCAGTGAACTTTTCTTTCCACCTTGGGTGTTAACGTGGAGTTTGAAAACAGGCAATGGAAAAAAGCTAAATGCTTAAGGGATTTTTGGGGAGACTCAACAGTGCCATTAATTTCCATGTATGCTTTAAATTGCTAGAGTAAAATAATGTATTCAGCAAAGAAGCAAGTTCCCTCTTCCTCCCATGAGTCTCCTTGATTGTGCAATTGGTATCTCATTCTTTAATTAAACTTGTCCAAAGATAGGATCAGCTAAAGTGTTTACTGTATAAATAGTTTTCATTCCCAGTGTGCAAGCTTAAAACGGTGGTATAAAGAGTTTGCCATCTGTTAAGAAACCAAAACATGTGGTGTGCTGTTGCATAAAAATAAACCACACATTATTCATACAAAGGATCACAGCATAATATATCTTGGGGGATGACAATAATTTGTGATATTGTGGAATGTCACCACCTTCTAAGTGGTGGTGTGTTCAGACATGCATTATGAAAAGCAACATGAACGTGTATAAGCATAGGAAATCGAGTTTTATTTTCAATACGTTTTCCCTCTCTTAACATCTGGTCATTCATTTATGACAGAAATTTAAATAATTCCTCTCCCTTTGCTGCGTCCTCGTGGCCCTGCGGTCATCATATCGCAAAGGATCTGTCTATTGCTACGTTATTTCTGCTTATGTGTGTACCAGAAAGGCTTCAAGCTGGTCTGTTATCCTCACCATTAAAGCCACAGTAACACCACACTGTCTGCAGAGCAAAGTCTTCCTTCTCCAGAACATTGTCAGAGAAACAGGTCATCTGACTTCAGGCCACCTTGAGGCCTTGGCCCTCACCCTGGAAACCCCTCCATGGTCTCTCTGAATCCTTGAAGTTACTTCCTTTCTGTTTCAACGTCCCCAGTTTCCTTCATGTTGGAATCAACTTTCCTCCTTCCTGCTCCCCAAGTTAGATCTGCGTTTTAAAGGCTCCAAACACTGGATTTGTCTAAATTTCCTTTCTCACTGGCCCAAGTAGAGTGCCTGTCTGTGGGTACACTAATTCCTATTTTGGCTGGTCACTTCCAGCTTGGTGTATGCATTGTGGACCTCCCCATTATCTGAGGCATTTGGGTGTGTATTTATATTTGGTGTAGTTTTGAATCTGTTGCCCTAACTAGCATGAGGAGAGGCCTCAGTAAGTGTGTGCTAGAGTGCCTGGGAGCTGCTCTTAGCATGGCTGACATACTGCCGGATCCTGTGTTGGGGTTTCCCACCGCACAATGGATGCAGCTGTTTAAACTGATTGGGAGATTCAGTCCTGTCTGACAGGGCTATGTGAGGAGTTTTGACATTTCAGACAGGATCAATATCACAGTCTTTGGACTTTTTAAGATTTCTGCAAAACAACAAACAAATTATAAACACTATCCAGGACAAGTGTGCAACCGTGGTATTCACAATTATTCTTTCTTTACCTTAAAGATTTATTTTTAATTCTGGAGTGTGTGTGTGAGTGTGTGTGTGTGTGTGTGTGTGTGTGTGTGTGTGTGTGTGTGCATACACATGAGTGCAGGTAGAGAGGAAAGAAGAGAGCACTGGATTCCCCGGGGCTGTTGTTCCAAGAGCAGCATGTGCTTTTAACTATTGAGCCATGTCTCCTGCCCCTCAGAATTATTCTGAGTTTTTCTTAAAAATAGAATCTTACTGTAATTACGTTTTACATGTTTATTGTAATGCTTTTATTGATGTGTCGTAGGCAGGATAAACTTCAGGAAACACAATCTGAGGGTTTGACCTGTGTCACAGCAAAGAAGTTACCACCATGCAGATAATACTCACACCCGGGGAATCAGAAGTCCCCTGTACTCTCTGCGTCCCATCTTCTGTCCCTCCCCACACCACACAGTCACTGATAAACCCAGGTTCCTGGGCATTTGCCTTCCTCTTCCAGGACTCTGGGTTAGTGGAATTATAGAATGTACTTCAAATTCTATTTGAAGGTGGAGGGGTTTTTGTTGTTGTTGAAGATGTAGGTATGTGTGTGTGTGTTTGTTTGTTTGTTTGTTTATTTATTTATTTATTTATTTATTTATTTATTTATCCTATGTATATGAATACACAGTAGCTGTTTTCAGATAGGCCAGAAGAGGGCATTGGATCCCATTACAGATGGTTGTGAGTCACCATGAGGTGCCGGGAATTGAACTCAGGACCTTTGGAAGAGAAGAGCAGTCAGTGCTCTTAACCGCTGCGCCATCTCTCCAGCCTGAGGGTAGAGATTTACTGAGCAGTTAGTTTGCGATTTGTGCAACAGTATTCAGTAATACCTTGTAGGTTGATGTCATTATGCAGGTAAAGGCAGATACAAGGTAAAAACAAGACTTGTCATTGGACAAGGAATGGAGGAGGGAACAAAGTTTTAGAAGGAAACGGGGAGGCAGGAAGGAGCAGAGAGGCAACATGGAGGCAGATGTAAATGATCCTTGCCATGCATCTCTACGTAGATTGAGGTTGTTATGAATATTTCTTAAGGGGTGGATTTCTATAGGTCAATTTATCTTATCTAGGTGGGCAGTTTATATCTTTATTATTTGGTGGTGAGTTTATCGTGTGGATGTATTGTGGATTGGAAGTTTAACATATAAATCTGATTGATAAATTACAGCTTCTTGAGTCCTGATTTCACTGGGTAATTGGGAGTTTATACTTTAACTACCAGGGCACGGTTGTTGGGAGCTTGGACAGAGTTCGTGGCAGGGGCCACGATAGGCCAGCCCATGCTGGACTTCTAGAGCCCTGATTTTACCAGGTTGCTGAACCAGAGAGTTCACGGCTAGTAGCTAGCCACTAGGAGAGATGCTAACCAGAGATAAATTATGGTTAATTCCATATGGCCCCACGGGTGCCAGAACTGACTCTAGAGATCAGTGTGGCAAGGTGCCACGCTGGAAGGGCTCTCGGATTGCCTGGGTCTGGGAGTACCTGAGGGCAGCTTGGAGCTCCTGAGATAAAAATACCCTGCAGTGCCACGTGGCCCTACGGGTGCCAGCACGGCACAGGGTAAAAGGTTAGGCATTTTTTTTTAAATATATACCAGGACAGTACCTTATTTTTATTGACAAGTGCTGTGGATTTTATTGCTATACTAGAGTTCGTTCATCAGTTGACTCGCAGGCGTTTGGATTAGTTCCATCCATGTACGAAGTCACTGTGAAGACACGTACTTTCATTTTTCTTGAGGTTTATAGGAGTAGAAAGGTTGTATTACATGGTATGTCTTTAACTTCTGGAGAAATTCCTAAGCCATGTCAAATGGACGTACAAATTAATTTCAGGCTCTCTTGATCACGTGTCAGTTCTTGGCCACCCTTGCCAAGATTTGTTACTCGGCCGCTGCCGGCTGTTGCGGCCACTCCGATAGCTCTGTGTTTATTTCTCATTTGGTGTTAGCTTTCATTTTCCTAAGACGGATGGTTTTGAACATCCTTTGTTGAACTTCCTCATATTACCTTGTCTTGGAGGAAGTGTCTCTACCTATTTTTTTGTATTTTTTTTTTTATAGGTATGCTTGTTTTGTTTCATCTTGAGTTTGGAGAGTATGCCGCGGTAGTTTCAAAAAGTAGAAAACATTATCTTGCAAATAGCTTCTTTCACTTCTTCATCTATATTGTCCTGGTATGATAAATAGCCTTCATTGATTTTCAAATGTTAGCCTAGCAGTGTACGGTTCGGAGTTAAGCCTTACTGTACAGTTCCCTTTGTCTTGTTGGATTGGGCTTGCCAGACGTTTGCCGAGAATCCTTTGCACCTGTGTTCGTAAAGCACACTAGTTTTTAGTGTTTTTTTTATGTAATGTCTTTGTCTGCTCTTGGTCTTGAGTAATGCTGGCTCATGGTGTAGGTTGAGAAACAGTCTGTTTTCTTCAAGAGTTTCTGTGCTACTTCTTCCTCAGATACTTAGTAAAATTCTCCAGTTGAGATTATCGGGCCTAGAGTTTTCTCTGTGGGAAGATTTTGAACGGCAAGTTTAATTTCTTTAATTGACAAGCATATTCAGCTTAATTCTTTATGACTTACTTTTTTAAGTTTGTATGCCTGCAAGCCAGAAGAGGGCACCGGATCCCATTACAGATGGTTGTGAGCCACCATGTGGCTGCTGGGTATTGAACTCAGGACCTCTGGAAGAGCCATCTCTCCAGCCCCTGTCAGCACTCTTTAACATCTGAGCCATCTCTCCAGCCCTACTTCTTAAAGTTTGTGGCTTCCAAGAATTTTCACTTCATTTTATCTGGTTTCCTTAATTAATTCACCTGACATTGTCTGTTCCCGTACTCTCCTCTCCCCATCCTGTTCTCCATTCACATCTCCTTCCGTTTTCTTTATTTTCGTTTTCTTGAGTAGGACCTGGTCACCCTGTCTGCTTTTAGAAGTTTCCCTTTAAAGCTGGTTTGAGAAACAGTTTCTAGGGAACCGTTGTCTCATGAGTTATGTAAGATATTTAAAACATTGTCATATTTAACCATAACTTTAGTATTTGAAGGAAATACCCCCTTCTACTGTACTGCTATTTGTTGCTATTAATGGCTTGCTTCTACATTATAGCAACTTATATGTTTAAGTCCCTGGTTCTACTATAAATTAAAATCATGTATGTTTATAATGAGAAATGTACCAGTTAAACACATAACTTTTCCCCTGTTTGTTAAACTATCAGAAATAGTTTTACCCCTTTTCGGTTGCCCAGATAAGGGTAAGCATTTCTCATTCTCTGGAGACCAAGATAGTCACAGTTGGGTTGCTTGCCAAAGGTCTGCATCTTCTATCCACCATTGCTCCCAAAAGCCAAGATTCAGAACTTCTGTAACACCAGGTGTGCAGGCGCTCGTTTTGGTTTCAGGAACAAATCTGAAAGATTCGGTTGAAATGTCTCTTATTCTGATCATATTTGTATTAGAGCTTGACAGTGATATCTCCACATATACCTGTACCTATACATCATATACCTGTACCAATGCATCATATACCTGTACCTATACATCATATACCTGTACCTATGCATCATATACCTATACATCATATACCTGTACCTGTACATCATATGCCTGTACCTATATATCATATACCTGTACCTATACATCATATACGTATACATAATCATAGGAATTACGTGCTGATTGAAGGAAGTCACTATTATGCTGACAAACGCCCATTAAACCTACAGAACCTGTTGAGAGTGAGGCAATTCAGTGAAAATCCAGCATCAAGAACTCTCTTGTAAATCCCTAAGTCGTTACTGTTGCCATACAGTCCTCTGTGTGTCGATGTATGAGAGATGTTGTACCTCAGAGTCACTTGCTGCTTACCCATCATCGGGGTTTGGGGGTTCCTATTTTTTTTTTTAGGTTCTCCCAGAGACAGTGGTCCATGGCCAGGCTTGGAGATTATATGAAGGGCATTGTTTTGATATTCATGGGAAATCACTTTCACAGAAACAAAGCTCCTAAAGGAAGAGTTCAAGTACTATTAATCACCATTTAAACAAAATCAGTGCAGTTTGGAAGATAGTTTTCTGACATACATCGTTGACAGTGGAGGCTTTACAGACTTTCATGGCTGATAATCAGAGACTACAGATCTCATTTTAATGACCGCCAGTTATTGCATTGGGCAGTAACGCTTTGGGGGTTGTTAATATGGGTAGTAGCCTTATGCATTTCAGCCACGCGTGATGCTTTTTGAACATGTACATATTCAGTCGGCTTCTCTGCCTTCTCTACGTTGAATGTGTCAATGTCTCTACATTGAGTTGTGCTTGCTGCTGAGCAGGTCCCTGTCCAGCCACTGTCGCCCTTACCCATTCACTTGCTGAGGCTGGGGCCTATGCTTTGCCTGTGCTGAGCATGGGATCCAGCTTGGGGCTGCACTTCCAGCTTCTGTCTTGTGTTGCTTAATACTCAGTTAATGGTTAGAGAAGCGGAGGACAAGGATGGTCAGAACTGAGTCTGGAGTGAAGCCAGGGTTGAGCTCTTCCCTCCTGAACCTCAGAGGGGGCATTCGTAAGACTGTGTAAGAGTGTGGCCCGCCTTGGCACTGATGGGCTTTCTGTTACCTCTAAAAGACCGCATCGCTTAGTGTCTAAAATTTCTAATTTAGCATATGGGGTCACATCTGTTGAAGGATTATTACTTTAGGAGGGGAATGATGTATAATTTATTAAAATAACCCTATGGGGAGGCAGCCAACTCCATTTAATGAACTGAAATACTTCCTGCCTCCATGGAAGGCTCCCAGCTGCACCTCACGGTATTTCCATCAAGGGGGCAGAGGAAAACAGTCGCCCTTTATAGAATGTTTACTGTGTCAGATTAGTTAGTGTCTCTTAGCTGAAAAAAATATTTATGTTCCCTGTTCAGGGTAAGCTTTGAATATTGGACTCCTGCTGGTTTGTAGTTGGTATTTAATTCTGAGGAGAACAAAGGTCCATTATTCTTCCACCAGAGGAGGCCAGGAAGGAGGCCCTGTCCACTCTTCCCATCACACTGTGGCTGAAGCCTGGCAGCTTAGCCAGAGCATCTCCCCAAAGTGGTCCAAATGTACCCCTTCTCCCACTCCTCCTTGTGAAGTGTGTAGCCTTAGAGAATGAAAACCTCACAAGGGGTTACTTCTGGCACATTAATTTTCCTTTCTCTCACAGCAATAACACGGAGAAAGGCTCCTGCCGGAAGCCCTTCTATGACCGTCTGCTGATTGGGTTTCTCGACAGCAGAGAACGTGTCTGTCTCTCAATTTCCTAGCAAACTGATTGCAGAGCCAGTGGGATGCAGAGCAGTAGGGAAGGCCTTGCACAATTCCCACCTTTAAATGAAAGAGAAAATGGCTGCGGGCTCCGGCCCACATTCCCTGCTGCTCTCCTAGGAACACTCCAACGTAGATGCAAGCCTGCTTGTCCCGCGCTCAGCAGAGAGATTTCCATCAGAAATCTCTCTGTAGGGGCTTACTTGCTTGCTTACTCTTCCTTCTAACGTGTCTTCATGTATGCCTTATGTTGAAATTTGTCCGTGATTTTGTTTTAAAAACATCAAATGTAACCTCTGATTTTAAGTCAGGAAGATTAGTATGTATATTAGGATGTGCCCTTCATTGTTACTTACCAAGATGACCGTAGCGAAATTGCTCTGTTAGCTTTATCCTGCATCATAGGTGGGAAGCACATTTTCCTCGGGCACTATAATACAATCTCATATTTCTTTCCCTTTAATTATTTTGCATTACAATGCCAACCAACCAGAGCTCCCAGGGACTAAACCACTACCCAAAGAGTACACACGGACTGACCCAGGGCTCCAACTGCGTATGTAGCAGTGAATAGCCTTGTTGGGGCACCAGTGGAAGGGGAAGTCCTTGGTCCTGCCAATATTTGACCCCCAGTGCAGGGGAATGTTGGAGGGGGAGCAGTAAGGGGGGTTGATTGGGGGGGAAACACCCATATGAGGGGCGGGGGGGATGGTGGCTTATGGACAGGAAACCTAGAAAAAGAAGTGTAAACAAAGAAATATATCTAATAAAAAATAAATAAATTATTTTGCTTTTCAAATTAATTAATCTTGATGAATTTGCATCAGATTCTACCTTTGGTAACTACTGTAATAAAAGCCAGTCACTAGTATTTTTCATATTTCTGAGGAATACATGTTGAAGTTGGGTATCCTTTACCTGAAATATTTGGAAGTAGATTTACAGTATTTTGGAATATTTACATATGCGAAGTCAGATGCCTTGCGCTTGAGAAACCAGTCTTGTCATACAATTCAGTTATATTTCATATTTACTTGATTCATATAGACAAGTTATTTTTTATATTGAAGGTTATATTTTATATTGAAGGTTAATCTCAATTGTCGGCACTATGAGATATAAAATCACCTGAGATACAAGCCTCAGGGACTTTATCTTGATTATTTTAATTAATATTGGAAGACTCACCCATGGGTGGTACCATTCCCTAAGCCTATTTCCTGGACTGTATAAAAAGGGGAGAAGTGAGCTGAGCACAGGGATTCTTCACTCTTTGCTTCCTTGTGGTGGGTACAACCATATGCCTCAAGCTTTTGACACCCTGACATGGCCCTTCCCTGATGTGATGGAACCTGGAACTGAATTAAAAATAAATCTCTCCATCTTTGAGTTTTGTCAGGATATCTTATAATACTAACAGGAAACGTAACTAAGACATTAATTTTTTTGCATGAAACAAAGTTTGTATGTATTGAAGTATCAGATTTGTAACAACGTGTGTTACTCAGAAAGTTTCAGACTTTTGGGCATGTGACTAAAATTCCTTCACTTGAGGGAGATGAAAACAACCAGATTTTTTTTTTTAATGATTTTTTAAAAAAGATTTATTTATTTATTATATTTTTACTAGATATATTTCTTTACTTACATTTCAAATGTTATTCCCCTTCCCAGTTTCCTGTCTATAAGCCCTCCTCCCCTCCCCTCCCCTCTCCCTCCCTCTCCCCCATACAGGTATTCTCCCCTATTTGAGTACACTGTAGTTGTCTTCAGACACACCAGAAGAGGGCATCAGATCTCATTACAGATGGTTGTGAGCCACCATGTGGCTGCTGGGATTTGAACTCAGGACCTCTGCAAGAGCAGTCAGTACTCTTAACCACCGAGCCATCTCTCCAGCCCAGTATCCCTTCTTGTAAGGTCCAAACACAAACCAAGTTGGGACTTCATTAGAGTTTATCTTGGGGAGCTAATGAGATATTTAGGCTTACTTAGAGTAATGGGTGGGGCATTATATTCATTCAAGAGCATGGATAACCTTAAAGAATCCATACTGGAAGGTATGCATACAGCAGGAATGATAGCTTCCTGTGCTGTGTAGACGGGAGCTGCTCCACTCATCCTTCCTGTCTTAGTTTGGGTTTTACTGCTGTGAACAGACACCATGACCAAAGCAACTCTTATAAGGACAACATTTAATTGGGGCTGACTTACAGGTTTAGAGGTTCAGTCCACTAATCGTCAAGGTGGGAGTATGGCAGTGTCCAGGCAGATGTGGTACTGGAGGAGTTGAGAGAGTTCTACATCTTCATGCAAATAAAGCCAGGAGCAGACTGGCTCCCACATGGCTAAAAGAGGGTCTCAAAGCCCACCTCCACAATGACACACCTCCTAATAGTGTCACTCCCTGACCCAAGCATATTCAAACCATCACACTTCCCCAGTTATAGCCTCTTGTTTCTCCCAGAGATCCTACAGCCACATACAGTGAGTGTAGAATTGCATAGAGTTTGTGTGTTGGGGGGGGGTAGCTTAATGCTGGGGTGAGGGTTCCATGACCCAACCTGCCTTGTTCCTTCCTTCCAAGAGGAAAGGTCAACAAACATACCTGTGATGATCTTTGTTGAGCAGGCCTACCCTGGGCTATAGAAAATTGCAACAGTTTGGCTAGGAAGATAGCCTGTACAACAGGGCATTTCAGATTTGCGTTTTGTTGGCTTGCACCTCTACCAAAGAATTGTTTGACCATAGAGAAAATGTGAAATTAAAAAAAAAAAAAAAAGAAGAAAGCCTTTACACATTTACTAATAAGATAGCTAATACAGATTTCCCGTTGAATCGAAAAGGCAGAATTTTAAAGCACATTAAGAAGCCATGTGTAAGAATCATAACTAATGTCGCTGTGGTGCTTGATGCCTATGGCTATCCTTTGTGGCAGACAGGTAGAGTCAGATACCTTCATTACGCTGATGGTAACGGTGGCTTAGCCCCATGTTTCAAACAAGTGGCAGCCCTGAGACTCACACCCTTGTCTTTCTGTGTGCTTGTGTAATCTAACTGGGTGCTGAAGACACAAAATAAAGGGAAATTACTATGGTTTTATAAAGTTACCTTTGTCTTTAGAGACAGTAATACAAAGTTGGTAGTTCCTTCGCACAATGTGTTACTTACACTAATGCTTAATTCCACTCTGCCACCATGAACAAAGCTGTGAACAGCCCACTCTCCCAATGTCTGGGACCGACGCCAGAGATAGGAAGCAGTTGTAAAGACTGTTGGCATTGCAGTCTGCTGGGGACAACCTGAGACCCAATTTTGACTCCTGCTGTTCACAGAATCTGTGTCCTAGGTAAGGGACACATGGTTAAGTTTCTAAGTGCTCAATAAATGATGACTATATATCAACAATGAATTCATCCCCCTGGTAGTAACTGGCACCCATAAACAGGACTTGGGATTGGTGAGGTAGGAAGATTACCTCAGGCAGTGGGTTCAAGGCCAGTCTAAGTAACACAGCGAGACCTTTGTTTCATTAACAAGAGAAAAAGAATTTTGAGAAGCCCAGAATGTAGCTCAGTGGGTACTATACTTGCCTGGCATTCACAAAGCCCTGGGTTCAGTCTTAAAACCTAACACGATGACTCATGTCTATCATCATGTTGTAATGGAGGCAGGAGAGTCAGATGTTTAAGGTCATTTTCAGATGCATGGTGAAATCAAGGCCATCCTAGGCTACCTGAGACTACATCCATACAGAGGGAGAGGGGGGGGCGGGGGAGGGAGATGGAAAAGGAGAGGGGGAGAGAGAGAGAATTTGATAACATGTTATATAAAAGCAAACTGTGTTATGGAGTTTTGCTGTCACGCTAAAAATAGCTGAACTTTAGAAAACTAGAAGCTGCACCCCTGTCCTGTCATATCTGTTCAGGTCTAATAAATTCACTAAAGACTTAGAATACGACATGTGGAATACATACCAGTGCCCTCCTTGGGGTGTTCTATAGGAAACCGTTTGAGCCTACCTTGCTTCTTTTTCTTGTCTTCCTCTTCTGTCCTTCCTGTCAACTGAACATTTTGGGTTAGATATTCTTTAAAACAGTGTTCTCTGTTTGTTGTGTACCTATGTTTCTTACAACTGCTGCTTTTGTATACTTTTGTATACTTTTGCTGTCAGTATACCTGAATTGCAAACTGATCCTGCTGCCATCCCTTCTAAGATGTCTGGGTTTGTTCATGTATTCATACTTTCAGAAACAGTTCTTAAGGATTTCTCTATGGTGGGTCAAGTGCCAAACTACTGGGTATCAATGATGCTAAGGTCAGTTCTCTCCTTGTTGGAACAGGCCTGCAAGGGGAAGAGGGTCAGAAAGTAATGAGAAAGTTGAGTGCTGTTCATACATCCACATTAACAGTATGAGGAGTGCTTCCTCCTCCCCGTCCTCCCTCTCCTCCCCTTCCTCCTCCTCCTCCACTCCTCCATCCTTCCTCCTCCTCCTCCCCCTCCTCCACTCCTCCATCCTTCCTCCTCCTCCTCCCCCTCCTCCACTCCTCCATCCTTCCTCCTCCTCCCCCTCCCCCTCCTCTTCCTCCCTTTCGTCTTCTTCCTCCCTCTCCTCCTCCTCTTCCCCCCTCTTCCTCCTGCTCCTCCTCCTACTACTACTTCTACTTCTAGAAATAAAATATAGGCACAGAAAAGGTATTCTTTTTTGATGAAGGATCATAAATGACTTCGCTTTAAGTTAGGATCACAGGTAGTGAGATAGATGATCCTTTAACAGAAGTCGTGGAAGAGTTTGCCAAATAGACAAAACACCCCAAAAAAGTCAAGTATGCAGTTTTGCAGCATATTTTGAAGCTGCATATAGGAAATGTAGGCTTCACAGATAAGTGTCAGAGGATGAAAACAGAGCTAGGGGGCCAACTTGGGAAGGATGCTGGTCCAGGAAGCACAACAGTGAAGAAACTCAAGGTAGATACTATTCCCTCAAATAAGTAAAGCATTTCAGGGGGGTTTGTGGGACATGTTCACACAGTTAATTTAATGCCTATCTTTAATTAGTAATCACGTATATCAAAGTGGCAGCCGCAGATAGAAGCAGATTCCCTGTCTCTCTGTGTGGCTTCTGTCTTCACGTAGACTCCTTTGTCTGGGTGCCAATGCCTAGGTCTTACGTTGCACTGGTCTTTTGGGTGTGCTGTGCGTTCATCCTCTGCAAACCTTACGATCACTGAGCATGTGCGTGGACTCCGTTGGCTCTTGCAGCAAGCTTGGCATCAGTAAGTAGGCTCCATCTTTGCACAGGCAGACTTCGAAGCAGCCTTGCACCTTCAGCCCACCAGAGTCTAGAAAATTCAGGTTTTGCTAATACACGAATTGGTATTTTGTGACACCAGACTTTAGTGTGTCTGCCCTTTTGCTTAAAATGTAAGCAGCTAACAAGAGAGGTACAGCTTACTGATTGCCTTCATTTTCTGTGCTGTCATGGGGATAAAATATTTTGACGAAAGCCACTTAAAGGGTAAGGGATTGTTTCAGCTCACGCTTAAGCTGGAAGTCCATCATTGCGGAGGAAGTCACAGCAACAGGAGCAAGGCACACTACATCTGCAGTAAAAAAAAAAAAAAAGGCACGCATGCAATGCATGCACTCAGTACTGAGTTACAGAGTAATTACGTCTTCCTCTGCCTAGAGGACTACCCTTACCTGGGTATAGCTATGGTTTCTGTCATTCCCAAGACCATTCCACTTCTTCCCAGATATATTACTATTACTCCTTCCCTACCATGTATAACTGTGGGCTGAACATCTCTAATCTCAAAGTCAGAAATGATGCAGGCTCCAAAACATTGTTGTGCACTGATAGAATTCCACAGGCAGAAAATCCCATATCCGATGTGATGCATATCATTCAAAACACAGGATCACTCAACTTGTGTGTGTGTGTGTGTGTGTGTGTGTGTGTGTGTGTACACATGTGTAATGTATGCATACATGAAACAGATGAAAGATTTCTTATCCTAAGTATTTTGTACACAGAACATGTACTTACCTTTCTAGTTTTCCCTTTAATATCTTTTTCCCCAGTAACACTTTCTGTGGTTAGGATAAGTGCTTTGCAATGGCTGTGTACTGAAGTCTTTGTCTCCAGCTCGTGGTACTACTGGGAGATGACAGAGCCTTTAAGAGGTGGAGAGGACTGGATACAGAAAATGTGGTACATCTACACAATGGAATATTACTCAGCTATCAAAAACAATGACTTTATGAAATTCATAGGCAAATGGTTGGAACTGGAAAATATCATCCTGAGTGAGGTAACCCAATCACAGAAAAACACACATGGTATGCACTCATTGATAAGTGGCTATTAGCCCAAATGCTTGAATTACCCTAGATGCCTAGAACAAATGAAACTCAACACGGATGATCAAAATGTGAATGCTTCACTCCTTCTTTAAAAGGGGAACAAAAATACCCTTGGCAGGGAAGAGAGAGGCAAAGATTAAAACAGAGACTGAAGGAACACCCATTCAGAGCCTGCCCCACATGTGGCCCATACATATACAGCCACCCAATTAGACAAGATGGATGAAGCAAAGAAGTGCAGGCCGACAGGAGCTGGATGTAGATCGCTCCTGAGAGACACAGCCAGAATACAGCAAATACAGAGGCGAATGCCAGCAGCAAACCACTGAACTGAGAATAGGACGCCCGTTGAAGGAATCAGAGAAAGAACTGGAAGAGCTTGAAGGGGCTCGAGACCCCATATGAACAACAATGTCAAGCAACCAGAGCTTCCAGGGACTAAGCCACTACCTAAAGACTATACATGGACTGACCCTGGACTCTGACCTCATAGGTAGCAATGAATATCCTAGTAAGAGCACCAGTGGAAGGGGAAGCCCTGGGTCCTGCTAAGACTGAACCCCCGTGAACTAGTCTATGGGGGGAGGGCGGCAATGGGGGGAGGGTGGGGAGGGGAACACCCATAAGGAAGGGGAGGGGGGAAGGGTTTGTTTGCCCGGAAACCGGGAAAGGGAATAACACTCGAAATGTATATAAGAAATACTCAAGTTAACAAAAAAACAAATGTAAATAAGAAATACTCAAGTTAATAAAAAAATAAAATAAAATAAAAAAGAGGTGGAGCCTCATGGAAGTAGGTCAGCTGACTTAAAGGATCCTGGGATTCCCAGCCCCTCCTCATCCTCCTTTGCTTTCTGTTGCTCAAAGTGAGCAACTTCTTCCTCTTTGTGCTCATGGAGTACTGCTTCAGCCCAGAACTGAAATCTATTGAACATGGACTAAGACCTCTGAAAACGTATGCCAAAACTAACCTTGCCATCATATAAGTTCAGCATCTGGTTTATCGTGCAGTAATGGAACACTAACTTTACACAAGGCTCTAGCTTCCTTCTAAAAATATCCTGTTGAAATTCCAAGCACGATCATGACCTTTAGAAGGTTAAGACTTTGGATTTTCTCTACTTGGTGACTAATGTAAGATAGCCTAGTCAGTGTTCACTGCAGGGCCTTGTAGATGTTCTCCCAACATATGGTGTCATTTCCTATTGGTAGGATTGGCATTTGTTGACATTTGAAGGAATTGGAGCTTTGTTTTGGACATTCTTGGATCAACAAGATTTCTTTGAATAATGCAGTAGCATAAACCACCTGCATTTCAGAAAGATTCTCAGACTTGTATGACACTGTAGGCATAGAAAACAGGTAGAAATGTCTTAATTTTTCATTTGTTTTTATTGGAGAAATTGTTTTGCTTGTTGTCTGAGTGAAGGAGTTCATGTGAAATGTGAAGATTCTGGGTCTTTTGTAGGTGGCCAGCTTCTCCGATATACATTTTCTATGACCTAAAGGGAAATGAAAAAAACAATCATGACTAATTTTTCCATGCCTTCTACTGTTCTTGTCCTTTTTAATTGTATTTGTCTTGATACCTCAACTATAGCATAGTAAAGGAAGCAAGGATTTGAAGTGTAACAGTCACATTTGCTTGTACTTCTGGATAAAGACCTGTATCAACAGCAATTGGAAAATAGAAGTCTCCGCTGTAACATAGACAGAGTTCTAACAAACCATCTTAAGCGATCCAAATTCAACAAAAATAACCATCCTTCCCAATCCCCTATGTGATTACTTTGAAAGGCTCAGTGGCTGGTCATGATGGTGCAGGTCTATAATCTGAGCTACTCAGACAACTGAGGGAGAAGGATTACAACTTCAGAACGTGCCTGGGATGTAGAATGAGTAATGAGTTCAAATCTGTCTTTGAGGAATTAATGATATCAAGCCTCAAAAATTGAAAGTAAGAAGAAAGGAATATAGGTCAGTGGTGGAGCGTGTTCCTAGCATGTGTTAGACTTGGGATTCAATCCCTGGGCCATGGGAGGTGGGGTGGGGAACGAACTCTAGTAAACTGATTAAATTGAGGAAAACCAGACACAGGGGCTTTCTGAGACTGAAGAGGCCTTAAGAGAACCAGACAAAGCTCTTGTTTGTAGATGAGAACATTGAGGCACAGGGAACGAGAGAAAGTTTGCCTGCTCTTGTCTGCTCTCAGGACCAGAATCATCATTCCTGTAACTTGTTCATATGCCTCCAGAATAAGTATGGGGTGAAAGTTTACAACTGAGAAAACTTCCCTATGTTTATAAACATTCAAAAATAAAACTAACCATGATAGGCTAAAACCTGAATTTCAGTATGAAAAATGGGGCAGACTATTTTCTTGGTAGTGGGTGCTATGAGGTTTTAATATTTTCTGTGTGTTTATGCTGTTATGGAAATATTGTGGGACTACGGTGGTTACATATGACTCTTTCTAAAAATGAGATGTTTTATTTATTTACATTTCAAACGTTACCCCCTTTCCTGGTTTCCCCTCTGGAAACCCTCTATGCCATCCTACCCACCCTTGCTTCTATGGGGATACTCCCCCATCCACCTACCCACTCCTACCTCCCCACCTGCATTTCCCTGCACTGGGGCATCAGCCTTCCCAGGACCAAGGGCCTCTCCTTCCATTGATGTCCAACAAGGCCATCCTCTGCTACCTATGCAGCTGGAGCAATGGGTGCATCCCTGTGTACTCTTTGGTTGGTTTAGTCCCTGACAGCTCAGGTTGATCTAGTTGGTTAATATTGTTGTTCTTCCTATGGGTTGCAAACCCCTTCACCTCCTTCAGTCCTTTCTCTAACTCCTCCACTGGGGACCCTGTTCTCAGTCCAAAGGTTAGCTACAAGCATCCACCTCTGTATTTGTCAGGCTCTGGCAGAGCCTCTTAGGAGACAGCTATATCAGGTTCCTGTCAGCATGCACTTCTTGGCATCTGCAATAGTGTCTGGGTTTGGTGACTGTATGTGGGATGGATCCCCAAGTGGGGCAGTCTTTGAATGGCCTTTCCTTCAGTCTCTGCTACACACTTTGTCTCCATATTTCTTCCCTTGAGTATTTTGTTCCCCCTTGTATGAAAGACTGAAGACCACACTTTGGTCTTCCTTCTTCTTGAACTTCATGTGGTCTGTGAATTGTATCTTGGGTATTCCGAGCTTTGGGGCTAATATCCACATCTCAGTGAGTGCATACCATGTGTGTTCTTTTGTGACTGGATTACCTCAAGATGATATTTTCTAGTTTCATCCATTTGCCTAAGAATTTCATGAAGTCATTGGTTTTAATAGCTGAGTAGTACTCCATTGTATAGATGTACCACATATTCTGTATCCATTCCTCTGTTGAAGGACATCTGGGTTCTTTCCAGCTTCTGGCTATTATAAATAATGCTGCTATGAACTTTGTGGAATATTGTGGAGCATGTGTCTTTGTTGTATGTTGAAGCATCTTTTGGGTATATGCCCAAGAGTGGTATAGTTGGGATGTCAGTACTATGTCCAATTTTCTGAGGAACCACCAGATTTACTAGACAAAGTTGCCCACTCTCCCTACCTGTTCAATATAGTATTTGAAGTCCTATCCAGTGCAATTAGACAACAAAAGGAGGTCAAAGGGATACAAATTAATGTCACTATTTGCAGATAATAGTATACTTAAGTGATCCAAAAACTTCCACTAGATAACTCCTAAACCTGATAAACAACTTCAGCAAAGTGTCTGGATATAAAATTAACTCAATCAGTAGACTTCCTCTACTCAAAGGATAAACAGGCTCAAAAAAGAAATTAGGGAAATGACACGCTTCACAATAGTCGCAAATAATGAAAAAGACCTTGGTGTTACTCTAACTAAGCAAGTGAAAGATCTATATGACAAGAACTACAAGTTTCTGAAGAAAGAAATTGAAGATCTCAGAAGATGGAAAGATCTCCCATGCTCATGGATTGGCAGGATTAATATAGTAAAAATGGCCATCATGCTGAAAGCAATCTATAGATTCAATGTAATCCCCGTCAAAATTTCATCTCAATTCTTCATAGAGTTAGAAAGAGCAATTTGCAAATTCATTTGGAATAAAACCTAGGATATTGAAAACTATCCTCAATAATAAAAGACCTTCTGGGGGAATTACCATCCCTAACCTCAGGTTGTATTACAGAGTAATAGTGATAAAACCTGCATGGTATTGGTACAGAGACAGGTAGATCAGTGGAATAGAATTGAAGACCCAGAAATGAACCCATATACCTATGACCACTTGATCTTTGACCAAGGAGCTAAAACCACCCGGTGGAAAAAAGATAGCATTTTTAGCAAATGGTGCTGGTTTAACTGGAGATCAGCATGTAGAAGAATGCAAATCGATCCATTCTTATTGCCCTGAACAAATCTTAAGTGCTAGTGGATCAAGGACCTCCACATAAAACCATATACACTCAAACTAATAGAAGAAAAAGTGGGGAAGAGCCTTGTACACATGAGCATAGGGGAAATTTTCTTGAACAGAATACCAATGACTTATGTTCTAAAATCAACAATAGACAAATGGGACCTCATAAAATTACAAAGCTTCTTAAGGCCAAGGACACTGCCATTAGGACAAAACGGCAACCAACAGATTGGGAAAAGATCTTTAGCAATACTACATCTGAGAGGGCTAATATCTAATATAAATTAAGAACTCAAGAAGTTAGACTCCAGAGAACAATATAACCCTGTTAAAAAATGGGGTATAAGTGAACTAGACTGTTGGGGGGAGGGCGGCAATGGGGGGAGGGTGGGAAGGGGAACACCCATAAGGAAGGGGAGGGGGGAGGGGAATGTTTGCCCTGAAACCGGGAAAGGGAATAACACTCGAAATGTATATAAGAAATACTCAAGTTAATTTAAAAAATGGGGTATAGAGCTAAGGAGAATTCTCTGCTGAGGAATATTGAATGGCTGAGAAGCACCTAAAGAAATGTTCAACATCCTTAGTCATCAGGAAAATGCAAATCAAAACAACCCTGCGATTCTACCTCACACCAGTCAGAATGACTGAGATAAAAAACTCAGGTGTCAGCAGATGCTGGTGAGGATGTGGAGAAAGAGGAACACTCCTCCATTGTTGGTGGGATTGCAAGCTGGTACAATCACCATGTCAACGTTTTCTATGGTACCTTCTGCCCCTGAGATTCTCTCTTCTGTCTCTTGTATTCTGTTGGTGATGCTTGCATCTATGACTCCTGATCTCTTTTCTAGGTTTTCTGTCTCTGGGGTTGTCTCCTTTTGTGATTTCTTTATTGTTTCTATTTCCATTTTTAGATCCTGGATGGTTTTGTTCAGTTCCTTCACCTGTTTGGTTGTGTTTTCCTGTAATTTTTTAAGGGGTCTTTGTGTTTCCTCTCTAAGCACTTCTGTTTACCTGGGTTGTCCTGCATTTCTTTAAGGGAGTTATTTATGTCTTTCATTATCATGAGGTGCTTTTAAATCTGAATCTTGCTTTTGCAGTGTGTTGTCATATCCAGGACTTGCTGTGGTGAGAGAACTGGGTTCTGATGATGCCAAGTGGCCTTGGTTTCTCTTCTTAGGTTCTTGTCCTTGCCTCTGACCATCTGCTTATCTCTGGTGTTAGCTGGTCTTGCTGTCTCTGACAGAGCATGTCTTTCCTGTGAGCCTATAGGTGTGACAGTACTCTCAGGAGACCAGCTCCCTATGGGAATTTGAGTCCAGAGAGCTGTGCCACAGGGTTAACTCCAAGGTGGAGATGGAGACTGGAAGGATCCTGTCCCCCATGTGACTCTTTTACTGAGCATTTTATCTTTCCACAGACTGTTCTGGCCATTCCAGACTGCTAATAATTTTTTCTTTTAAATAAATCTCATATTAACTTAAAGTTCATGCCTGGTGACACAGAGGACATGGGGCAAAGCTACAGAGCCTGCAGGGAAGCCCACCATCTGGGGCTCAAATGGCTTTCCTGGAGGCCCCCTCTCCCTCTGCCGACATGGGAAATGCCAGTCTTCACCGAGATGATAAGGCGGGAACAATGTGCAGCCGAGAAGTTGCATTGTTTGCCAATATTTCCCATCTCTTTTGAAAACAAGTTCTCATTAACTGAGAACTCGGAGCGAATAGAGGGGATGGGGGAAGACCGGAGCAGTCATTTTTGTGATATAAACAGTGGGATTAAAGGTACTTACAGTTTCAGCTTCTGGGGAGAGATGAGTGAAGATGGCCTTGGGTCATAAATAATAACCGACTTATCAATGCCCAGCCCCAGAATTCGCATACTTGCCTGCTCTGGGGAGCAGAATAGCTCCAGTTTTTCAGGAGGTGCCTCCCCTGCATGTTGATCACTTCCCCCGTGTCTCCGGAGGTCAGGCACCCTCCTCGGGTGTGCACTCTCCTGAGCCATTCTGTTCTATTTCTGTTTGTGTTCATTTCAGGCAGCCGACCTGGCTCCAAACCTATGTTCATGGAGATGATGAAGGGTTAGAACTCAGGCATACGGGCCCATCCTTTACTCCTATCCTCTGTCCTGGGGAGAAGCAGGAGGCTAAGGGCTTTGTTTCTGGTCTACTGCCTCTGAGCCAACTGTTGGTAAACGCTTAGACTTACAGTCACACGAAACAAAACAAACAGATAAAACAAAAACTGTAGATTGTGGCTCAGTGTGAAAAATGTATCTATTAAAGCCCCATGGTCTGCTGAAGACCAACCCGCAGAGACATATCCTTCCAGGGTCCCACAGAAGGGAAGAGCTATGGAGCCCAAAGTAAGGGACCCAGCAGAGCAATGGAAAAGAACAATTACAAGGAGTGGGTTAGGGTCGGAGTGGGGTGTGGTTACCTGTGCCAGATAAGTCAGGAAGATCCAGGACCAATAAAACAAGAAAGAAAAGAGCAAGTGGGCTGTGGAGACAGCATAGCATTAACAGCCAAGGGCCAACATGGGCTCCATGGCAGGACTTGGGTTAAATGCTGCACTCATGGCATTAATCTCCCCCAACACAATTCTAAAGCAGAAAAGTGAGACTCGGGGTTAGAACCCTTCATGCATGAGTGTGTGCATGCTTGTGTGTGTGTGTGTGTGTGTGTGTGTGTGTGTGTGTGTGTGTGTGTGTGTGCGTGCGTGTGCGTGTGCGTGCTGTGATGGAGTCAAACCTTAGACCTTTACTGTTAAGCTCTCTCCCTCTGGAAGGCCTGTGTTTATCCATGTGGTAGTGAGGAAGCAGAGTACTGAGAGGTGTCATCGTGAGAGGAACGGAGAGAGGAGGGTGAGAGGAAGTGGGTAGGCTGGGTTTGGATGGGTTGGTCGGTCTGCTGTAAAGCGACAGAGACTTTAACATCGTTACATCTTCACAGAGCCCAAGAACAGGTAGCGAGGGAGACACAGAGAAGATTCATCTCTCAGGCAGAGGATGAGGATATGTGGGTATATACATGGCCCCTTGGGAAACAGAGTCTCTCTTGCTTTGTCCCACCCAGAACTAGGTTAAGGTTAATAAGTTTGTTAACTTTAGTGTAAAAAGAATTGAGTTCATCTTTAGGTTGTTCTCTTTTGTGTCCCATTTCCAGCTGTAAGTCCCTCCCTTCTCTATCTGGAAGCTTCTGCTTTACCCTTCATGCTTCTGCCTTTGGCAAGCTGGGCTCTCAAGACATTCCATGTGCCTTAGTATTCCCGGGGTACTGGCGAGTGTGCACCAGCAGGCTCGCCCTTACATTTGCACAGTCTGATGCCTTCAGGAGAAAGGCACCCAAAGCCATGTGTAAATAAACGATAAACTGCAGCTTGGGCTTAAGACATGGAGTGTGTCTCTGCAGAGCTCTACAGCTTGGGCTTAGTAAGTACAGGGATGAATATGATACTAGAGGTTAAATGGGGGAGGAGAGATTGTTAAAGAGATGTGCCTGGCGGAGGAGAGAAGGGGAGGGAAGAAGACAGAAGCCTCAGGAAGGAGGAGGAGATGGGGAGAGAGCTACGAGACTGAGCAGCAAGGGATGCTCTATCAGTCACATGGCTTTGAATGAAAGCATAGCAGTGTTTCCAGCCTAGAGACATAAGGAAAGACGTTTCATGTAAAACTGGCACAAGAAATGGTGCTAAGAATAGGAAGAAAGGAGCCTGCAGTATTCTCATTTGGCTGAAGCGTAGAATCTGTGGGGTAGTTGAGGCTTCCTGTGATAGGTTTTTCTGTCAAGTATGAGTATAGCTCGAGGCATGCCAAGGCAGTGGCAACACGAGGATGAAGATCTCTGGCTACAAGTCACCAGAACGGATCTAACAACATTAAGATTTTAATCAACCAACGAGTGCACACTGTTGGAAAGGTTCACCCACTGATTTCTTGAAAATGGTGTCCACATCCTGTTTGTACAAAGGGAATTTCTGTGCCATGTAGTCCAGGATATCCCGCAGGATGGCAGCATCTCCCTAGGTGTTACCGGCTCTGTGCTCACTGGTTGAAAGTGAACTGGGATATTC